>NC_022031.1:17054434-17077960 GCF_000317375.1 Microtus ochrogaster | reverse complement strand
ACATAGCTCAAGGGCATGGTACATCACTCACATGCATGGATGCATGGAAGCTCACATAGCTCAGGGGCATGGTACATCACTCACTGCATCCTTTTTTTAAATTAAGTTTTTTGCTTTTTGCTTTTTTTTTTTTTTTTTTGAGACAGGCTCTTAACTTGGTAGCATGTGCTGACTCAAGCAAGACTCAATCATAGTTCAAGCTGTTCTGTAACTCATGACAATCCCTTTGCCTCAGCCTCTGAAGTACTGGGATCACAGATATGAGCCATCACACCTAAGGAAGATACTCTGTTTATTTGTTTGTTTTGGTTTTGGTTTTTTGAGACAGGGTTTCTCTGTATAACAGCCCTGGCTGTCCTGAAGCTCACTCTGTAGACCAGACTGACCTCAAACTCACAGAGGTCTGCCTGCCTCTGCCTCCTGGGTACTGGGATTTAAGGCATGAGCCACCACTGCCTGACCTACCCAGTATTTTCAAGGCCCTGGGTTTAATATCCACTCCACTGCTGCAGAAAGGTGAAGAAGGGTATAGATTCAATATGGCTATTGAAATCTCAGTCCCAGATTCATTAAGAATAAAGGATTGACTAAGATTCTAAACTACAATTTGGTTTCATGGCTTTATATATCTCAGGTTATTATTATTATTATTGTTTTTGTTGTTATTGTTATTATTATTTTTGGTCTTAGTAATTAAAAAAATTTGGTATTTCTATTTGCGAATAGCGTTTTTCTCCTGAATTTAAAATGGTAAGCATAATTGTATCAGTCACAGAATTGAACCAGATGCCTTATGATTTTGTATTTTTTTTTTTTTTAGTGAAGTATATTCCTCCACCCCGGACTCTTAAATATTTCTGTAGTATTTACTTATAATCTTGTGACTGACTTGTTTTTCTTACTAGATGAAATACTTCAGAACATCTTCTGTATTGGATGTTCACTGGGAAAGCAATGTAGTCTTACCAGTGACAACCTTGATTTTAAACATACTTTAAGATAATTTGTTAAGTTCTGTTTAATGGTTTGAAAAGAATATGGTGCTTGCTTTTATGATCTTTATATACGTGCTGAAGAGCCCATGAGCTGTATTTTTGTGTGGATTTGTGGCTCTAGCTGTTAAAATCTTAAGTGTATTAAGATTGTAAATACATTTTTTTAATGACTTAGCTGAACATGCAAGATACTGTAGTTCTTTTGTAAATTTTTGAACAAATCTCTGTTTCTTATTGACTTTTAATTATGAGACCCAACCAAAGTTATGCTTTAAAAATAGTAAGTTTAAATTTCTTTGCATAATTATTAATTAATTAATTAATTTTTACTGATGTAGATACCTTCTTACACCATCAGTGATTTTATTTTTGTGTGTCATGTCAGGTCCTTAAGACCATTTTTGGGTTTGGTTAATCTTTAAGATTGTGCTCACAGCTGTGACTATTCATTTTAGTTTTATTGAGGCAACGGCTTGCACTGCCCTGGCCTGCAGGCCTCAAACATGTGGCAGCTTTTTCTCGCCTCAGCCTCCTGAGTGCGAGGATTACAGGCAGATCAGCAAAGCTAGCTGACGGCTGTCCAAGTTACTGTGGCTGTGGATGGAAGAGCGCATAGGGCAGGTGGACAGAAGAAGAGCGCATAGGGAAGGTGGACAGAAGGAAGAGCGCATAGGGCAGGTGGACAGAAGGAAGAGCGCATAGGGGAAGGTGGATTTCCTGTGGCTGTGGACGGAAGGAAGAGCAGGAAGAGCCGCGTAGGGGAAGGTGGATTTCCTGCGGTTGTGGACGGAAGGAAGAACCGTGTAGGGAAGATGAATGGACAGAAGCAGAGGGAACCGGGTGCTTCTTCCTTTTGAAGCAAGCGAGGAGACTTCTTCCCTGCCGCAGTGGACTGAGACTCAGGGCCTAAGCTTCTTCTTGAGGGCAGATTGTATAGATGCCCCTTCCTAGCGTAAGCTAACATTTCAGACCCCTATAGAAGGCAAATTTTTTTTTATAGTCTTTATTGTTTGTGCAGATAGTCTAGGGACAGTGAAGTCTTACCCTGGTGGGACCCTCCTCAAACAGATGTTGTCAGGTGATAGCCAAGGGCTATCTCCGAAAGCAGCCCTTTCTCAGCATGGCAGTCTCAAGCCTGCTGTTGGACTTTCTGCACACATGGATTATATAGACGCAGCATAACTAAATAGAAGGTCATTCATTGTTCATTAAAAGCTGGAATTTGCTTTACATGGTAGAAATAGGGATGGCCCTAGATTAATGTCTTAGCTTAAAAGAACTGAGCATCTATACTCCAGTTTAAATAAAGCTAGCCTTTTAAAAAATGTCAAATTGAAGTAAAATTTGGAATGACGCGTAGGGCACTGTGTTAGATATGGATAAAAAGAACAGAAGCAATTCATGCTTTTGTGGCAAAGCCGCAGTGTTGTTGTGATTTTTATTTGAATCGATTTCTAACCCCCTGCCCCCCATAACTCGGATCATGGTTTTGTGGCAGAACAAGTGAAGACTGTGATAGGTTGCGTCTTTGGAGAAATCTTTCCGTTACAGCGGGTCATGGCTGGTCCTGTTAATCGTAGCGCCAACTTTACGTAATGTTGTATTATATTTCTTCAACCATACTTCTTTTCATCTTCTTCAGAAGGAAAATATAATTTAACAGCCACATAAAGAAATATGACTTGTGAAATGCTGGTTTTCATGGATGTTAATAAATGTTCATGTAAGAAGTTATTCTGGTTTCATTGGCATGAGAAATTATATTTCATAAAAGCAAATCAGTGTTTGCCAAATGGAAAAAAAAGATAGTTGAAAAATTTTTTTCACTTTTTAAATAGTTGCTTTTTTAAAGAAGAAAGTAAATTCTAAACTTTCTTTTTGTTCATTATGACCGTATAAGTACAACGAAAGCTCCTCAGATCTATGCTGTATCAGACTGTCTTTAATGTAAGGTTTTCTATTGAGCTTTTTGTAATGTTCTTTCTTGGGGTTTGTTGTGTTTAAGTTAAGAACCTCAGTTCTATGTATAAGGAAATAATTAACAGACTATATATGTCTTAATTAAAAAACAGTTTTGTTTTAGTTCTGCTCGTAAACTTCAGTGTCTGCTGGGACTATATCTTCTAAGTGCCCCAACAGGGTTTGACCTACAGAAAGTGCCCAGTAGTTCCCATGTTAGCCAAATGATGCAAATGTTTTTCTGTGTTATCTTACCTTTAAAAACCACACACACACACACACACACACACACACACACACACACACACACACACACACACACACACACAGATGGTTCAGAAGTTAAGAGCACTTGTTGCTCTTCCAGAGGGTCTGAATTCAGTTCCTAGCACCCAAGTTGAATGACTTAGAATCTCTTACTAACAAACACGAGTCTAGGTGATCTGACACCCTTTTCTGGCCCTCTCAGGGTTAGCAAAGATATGACTTGTGTGCCCATACACACACTCACACACAAAATGAAATATTTAAACATAACATTGAAATAAAATGTTCTAAAAGGTATATAGAAATTATTTTTTATAATTGCAGTTAAAAAAATTATTAGGGAATGGAGTCATAGCATTACTTTCCCAGTGTACTGTACATGACAACAACAGCAAACTCGATTGAACACGCACACTCCTTCTTGTGAATGAACAGATCAGAGTTGAGGTGAACTCGATTTGACTTAACGTTAGGATGTGTTAGCAGTAAATGTCAGCACAATCCTTTGTTCACTGTGATGCTGACACCCTAGAGAGAAAAGAAGACCCGCTGTGTGGGGGTGTGCTCTATAAGCTACTGTGTTTTCAAGGCCACACGGAAACAGGCAAGGGTCTGTGCCTCCTGTGCAGAGTGAGGATGCCGCCACAGAAGAGTCAAGCGCCCGGATCTCATCTGCTGGGAATAAAAGGTATGAGGTAGCAATTCTGTCCTTGTCTTTACGCTCTGAAACAGCACCTGTCTAAAACTGGTTAAGGAAGAAGTAGAAAAAGCATAGTATATTACCAGCCACCCTTTACTAGTGACAGGATTAAATGGGAAGAAAAGTGAGGACTTATTAGGAGTGACTATTTATGATTCTCCCTGTCCCTCCCTCTTCCCTTTCTTGTCTCTCCCTATCTGTTCTGAGGATTGAACATAAATCACTGAGTGAGACAAAGCACTTTACCACTGAGTTACATCCCTAGGCCTACACCATTCTTTTCAGGAATTTTTTTTTTTAAAATCTTGGCAGGGCTTTCAGAGTAAACCTCTCTTATTATATAATACTCCCTTAGGAAGAACATATACTAAAATTGGAATGATAAGTATATAAAGTAGTTTGAAATAATGAAGGAAAGATTAACATAATTTGATGGTGTGATAATGAATTTGAAATGTGTTGAGACTGTGGTTGGAGAGATGACTCAGTGGGGAAGAGGGTACAAGTCTGAGTCCCAACCCTGGCTGATGGCTCGCAGCCGCCTGGAATTGCAGTGCTGGAGGAGTCTGACTTCACAGCTGGTACATGCACATGCGTAACAGGAAACCTTTAAAAATATCTTGGCATCCTGGTGCTACAGTTGGGTTGAAAATAGATTGAAAATGTCCCTGCAGTGTGAGTTTTAACTTTACTACTATTATTATTCATGTTATTTGCTTATTGGTGAGGTAGCTTTAGTGCTTACTTTGTAAAATTAGTATTTAAGTTTGTATTGATAAGAAATTTAATAACGTTATAGTTCTTTTGTGTGTGTGCTTTTCTATTTTGTGCGTAAGAATGAATGGTTCTGTTCTTAAAAAACAGAACCTAAAGGGAACCACAAGGACCAGCGAGATCCTCAGCAGGTGAAGGTGCTTGCCACCAGGAGTTAATCCTCGGAGATCACATTATGTGAACTTCCAAGGTCGTCTCTGACCTCCACACGTACCATGCCACATGTACGCTAGACACAAACAAAAACGTTAAGAATGATGAAAATGAAGAGCAGAAGCGCATGAGGTCTGGGATGTGACTCAGTCGGGAGAAACCTGGGATTTAATCCCAGCAGCGTCCACAGTGTGGAGGTTTACACTCTAGCGCTAGGAAGAGGAAGCTGGAGGACCAGTGCAGCCTCCCCTCCTAGGCTTTAGAGGAACTCAGAGAGAGGGAGAGGGAGGCAGGGGGGCAGGAGAGGATCAAGGAAGTGTGTGTGTGTGGGGGGGGACGACAAGAGCATGAGAAGGTGATGTAGAACTGAGTACGATCACACTGTATTGTACGCATGTGTGGAAACCAGCGAAGCAGCGGAGTCTGTACAACTGGTATATGCTGATGAGGAAAGCAGAATAAATGGTCCTAATGTAGAATATAATGACGGTAACAGTGTCCTTTCTTAGAAGAAATGCCAAGGATAAATTATCCTTGCCAGTAGGAGAGATTGTTGTCTTTTTCAATTAAATTTCTTTGTTCCTTTTTTTCAAGATTTAAAAAATTTTTTTTTTAAAATATAGTTAGGATGCACACATACGTGCACACACAAACACACACATTTATATAAATCTATTTTTGGTCTGGTGGTAGTGGCGCATACCTTTAATCCCAACACTTGGGAGGTGTAGGTAGGTGTATCTCAGTGAATTCAAGGCCGTCCTGGTCTACAAATCGAGCTCCAGGACAGCCAGGAAGGACTGTTGCACAGAGAAGCCCGGTCTCGACCTCCCGCCCCACATTCTTAAAGAAAAATCTATTTTTACTGGGTAATTTCATATAAAAATGATTTCAAATCTGTGGATCCAGTGAAGCAGGCGAAAGAAAAGTTATATATATATATTTGGGTTCCTTGGCTTAAAGAAATAAAGAAAGGCTAATTCATATCACACTTCCTTTTTTTTTCTTCAAGGGGGCATGTATGTGCATGTGTTGTGGAAGCTGGAGGTGAAAGTCACCATCTTCCTTCATCATGTTCCACTCGGTTCTCTGAGACAGGTCTCTCACTGAACCTGGAGCTAGCATGGCTGGCCCTAAACCCTGGGGAGACTGTTGTCACCTCCCTAGCTGGGGACTGTGGACATGCACTCCCTGTCTGTGTGTACTGAGGGCTGAGCCCAGGTCCTCAGTGCTTTTCAAGAACTTTACACATTGAGCCATCTTAATCCTAATCATATTTTGTTCTTTGAGACACAGGTGTTTTTTTTTTCTTAAAATATTTATTTATTTATTATGCATACAATATTCTGTCTGTGTGTATGCCTGCAGGCCAGCAGAGGGCACCAGACCCCATTACAGATGGTTGTGAGCCATCATGTGGTTGGTGGGAATTGAACTCAGGACCTTTAGAGAGCAGGCAATGCTCTTAACCTCTGAGCCATCTCTCCAGCCCGAGACACAGGGTTTTTATGTGTAGCTGAATCTTACTTATTATGTATTCCAGGCTAGCCTCAAACCCACAGTCCTTTATGTTAAATTTAGATTTCCTAAAATCACATGGATTTTAATATTTGCTCTCTTGTATTGTTTTAGTGCTCAAGCTAACGAACCACCCAAGTGTGCTGATGGTAGTATCAGTCCCTTCGCAGGGATGCTCTTTGGTATGTACAGCACATGCAGTTGACGAGACCTTTGCAGAGTGTTGAACTAAATGTCCTTATAGATAGCTTCTTGTGGCTTACATTATGCTGGGGACAGTGCTAAGCATTTAGCATGCATTGTATAGGACTATTGATTCTTTTAAAGCTTTGTAACTTAATTAGCTACTGTTGATTCTTTTAAAGCTATGTGACTTAGTTAGCTACTTTATAGATGAAATCAGTTTGAGTGAAAAGTGTTTTAATTTCTTTTTTATATTAGGACTTTGTTGTACTATGGATTCTTTATCCTGTTTTATATGTGACCCTTGATTTTTTGATTATCTTTGGTAGTGTGAAATTGTCTTATATTTTAGCTCATTTTCTTTGAATATTCCTTTCCCAACCTTGTTGCCTCAGTCACTATTCTATTGTGTATGTGTGAGTGAGAGAGTGTGTGTGAGAGAGAGAGAGAGACAGAGAGATAGAGACAGAGACAGGTAGACACAGAGAGACAGACACAGAGAGAGACAGATGTATGGAGACAGACAGACAGAGACAGAGAGACTGGGCCTGGTATAGGCTTTTGAAGCCTAAAAGCCCACCTCCCCAGTGGCACACTTCCTCCAACAAGGCCACACCATGTAATCCTGTTAAAGAATTCCACTCTCTGGTGACTAAGCATTCAGATATGATTCTGTGGGAGTCATTTGTATTAAAACTGCCACCCTTGCTCTTCCTGTATAGTTTCTGAAGAAGTGGTCTTTTTTCCCCCCAAATCATGATGGTGATTCAAATTTTCTATTTTTTTTTTAAATCAGAGGTCAAGGTGATATAATCCTTTTGGTTTGCTATATTATATTTGTCTGTATTTCATTTCAGAAATGGTGTGGTGAGCCTTGTTTTTTGCTTCTTGCTTTGTACACAAATGAAGTTGATCTTTGAATGGACATTTTGAAAACTTAGCTAAAATTTGGTTGTAGTGTAAGGCACATGAAAAAATTGAATAGCATTTTAGGTTCATCTAACCTAAAAGTGGTCAGTAATTTAAATTTTGACTTTGAGACATGGGACTTTTATTTCCTGGAAATGACTATTGGGAGAAAGATGGTATATTCACAGAAACTTAGTTCTTTTTTGTTTTGTCTTTTCTGAGACAGGGTTTCTCTGTAGCTGTGGAGCCTGTCCTGGAACTTGTTCTGCAGACCAGGCTGTTCTACTCACAGAGATCTGTCTGCCTCTGCCTCTGCCTCTGCCTTCTGAGTGCTGGAATTAAAATTGTGTGCTACCATCACCCAGAGAAAGTTAGTTCTTGTTGTCTATAAGATTTGATCAATTTTATCTGTCGAGTCAGAATAAAGGCAGATAATTATGATGTATTTTGTAACAAATGACAAAAACAGGAGAACCAAGCTGAGAGTTGAGTGAAAGATGTTAATTTTATCAGTAAGAAGATTAACAAGTTTTCCAGTATGCAGTTGGGAACTGACTAGGGTTTTGAATAAATCATTAGCCAGACAGTTAGACTCCATTATGGTGGGGACAGTACGGAAACAGGTGACAGGCGGCATAGCAGGAGCAGAAAGCTCAGGGTTTACAAGTTGAACCACAAGAATGAAGCAGAGAGAGCAAACTGGAAGTAAGACAAAGCTCTTAAACTCTCAAAGCCCACTCCAGTGACATACTTCTGGTAAGGCCATACCTCCTAAGCCTCTCCAAACAGTGTTACCAACTGCCCAGAACTATGGGGGTACATTTTTCATCCAGAGACTCGGGAATTATTAATATATATATGTTTGACCCATGATAAGAACTCATTTATTAGCTGGGGGTAAAGGTGCACACCTTTAATCCCAGCACTCAGGAGGCAGAGGCAGGTGGATCTTTGTGAGTTTGAGGCCAGCCTGGTCTACAGAGTAAGGTCCTAGACATGCTCCAGTACTACACAGAGAAGCCCTGTCTTGAAAAAAAAAATAGAAAAAGCAAAAAACAAAAAAACAACCCTCACAAATTATGAAAGTAAGCGATGTATTGATGTGATTTTCCTCTCTCTTTTATAGTGATTACTCCAACATAATAAGAACTGAATTTCTTAAGCTTGAGTTTTAGTTGTGTTTGAGACCTAAGAGTTAAGTGTCTTAACACTTTCTTATCTAGGAGGCGAAGACCGAGCACTCATCCAGAAAAAGAAAGAGCAGTATAGGCAAGAACTTCTGGAGCAGATGGCTGAGCAGCAGCGGAAGAAGAGACGGTAATGAAAGGTTTGCATTCAGCAGAGCGTATTGTGTGCAGTAACAGGATGTGAAGGAGGATGGCAGTTTCTCCTCGTGTGACTTGATGTCATTCTGTGCAGTGACAGGATGTGAAGGAGGACGGCAGTTTCTCCTCATGTGACTTGATTGCTACCTGTGCCTCTTAGCTTATTGCTCACATATTAGCAGAAGTTTGTCTTTGAATACAAGAAATAGTGAGCATACACTCATGCAGCATAAAATGTAGCAATTGCAGTGTTTGTATTGTATTCAACTCTATAATTTTTTTTTTCGTTTTTCTGATTTTTTTCCTTTGACAGTTTTCAGAAATGTAGCTAATGAATTTTAATCCTCTCTACCCTCTATTATTATTATAGTTATGAATAAAAATCTTGGTTCTAAAGAATTGGAGAATTATCTTCTTATCCTTTCCCTCATCTCCAAGAGGAAGCTAATATCTTAATATCTGCTGTTAACTATAAAATACCATTTTTTTTGTAGTGTTGGGCTTTGAACTCAGAGCCTTGTACTTGTTAGTTAAGCAAGCCTTCTACTATTGAGGTTTTCTTTTCTTTAAAGACTTTTATATTATGTGTATAAGTGTTTTGCCTGCATGTAAGTGTGTACACTGTATGTGCCTGGTTTACTTGAAGGCCAGAAGAAGGTGTCTGATTCCTTAGGACTGGAGTTACATGCAGGTGGTTGTGAGCTGCCATGTGGATGCTGAGAGCTTGAACCCAGGTCTTCTGGAGGAGCAACAAGGGCTCTGAACTGCCGAGCCATCTCGTCAGCCTTATTGGCATGAACATATACACGTGGTCTTAAAGAGGCTTTAATTTTTTTCATAAAATGTTTTTGTCTTTGAAGTACCTCTGGTATTCATTCTGAGATATGTATTTTATGGCATTTGACATGTAATGCGGACTATGATTAAATTTGACTTTAAAACTATTATCAGTTAAAGGAATTATTTGTATTTAGAGATGTACTATTTATATAGACTTTCTGTGCAAATCTGTTTCGTTGATGACTATAATTTTGATTGTGTATTTACTGCAGTTTTCAATTTATAAAATCTTAATTTTATTTAGAGAAAAAGATTTACGCCTTTCAATTGCAACTTGTGGTGTACAAGACCCTGAAAAATCGGTAAGAGTTCTTGGCATCATTCAGTGTTTACTATTTCATTTAAATAAGCCTCAAATGGGCTGGGCGGTGGTGGCGCACGCCTTTAATCCCAGCACTCGGGAGGCAGAGGCAGGCGGATCTCTGTGAGTTCGAGACCAGCCTGGTCTACAAGAGCTAGTTCCGGGACAGGCTCCAAAGCCACAGAGAAACCCTGTCTCGAAAAACCAAAAAAAAAAAAAAAAAAAAAAGCCTCAAATGTGGTAGTAGCAGCTGAGGCTCAACATTGTAAAAAGCAATTCAGTTGGAACAATAATGGCCAAATTCTGTTTTTATAAATGTCAGTCATAACTTACTGTGAACTAAAGAAATGGTAACTGAAAATATAGTTCTATTGGTAAACAGAGCTTCCTGTTAGTTTGGGATGGTATAGTCCTATGGGAACTACAGCCTCCTCTTAGTTTAGGGTGATCTTTTCATTTGTGTCTCAGTTTTTAGAGTTCATTTTGCCTTCTGTTTATGTGTACACATCCATAGGAAAATTATCTCAGTGTAACTTAAAATTGATGTTAATGCTATGTTTAAATATATTTGACAATTTATTTTCCTTTATAAGAGTAATTTCCAAGAAACCTGTAACTTAGTCTTTTCATTTTGTTACTGTTAAACAAGAAGGATAATCATAATTTTTTTACTTCAATTTTGCAATTCGCAACTTCGTTAAGTGGAATGAACCACACACATCATTGCAGTTAAGTAAGGAGGAGGTAACGATTTATTGCTTTCCCACAATGCACGTTTTTGTTGTTGGATGTGTAGTGTTAGTTTTCTGCAAGTTTTTGTTTCTTCTTACAATTATGGTTAAGACCTAATTTTATTAAAAACTTCAGTCTCTAGCAAATCCTTAAAATTTACCATTTTCTGAGTCATCCAGTTACAGATGACTTTGGATTTACTTAACTTTAAGTGTTTGCTCCTTAAAGTATCTGCTTTAAAAAGTTTAGTGGTATCCAGGCAGTGGTGGTGCACACCTTTAGTCCCAGCACTCGGGAGGCAGAAACAGGTGGATCTCTGTGAGTTTGAGGTCAACCTGGTCTACAGAATGAGTTCCAGGACAACTAGGACTGTTATACAGTGAAACCCTGTCTCAAAAAAACAACCCACCCACCCCCTTTAAAAAAAAAATTTAGTGCTAGGGCTGGTGGTATAACTCAGTAGTTGAGTGTTCTTAGGATGCACAAGGTATTCCCCTTTGTGTGTGTGTGTGTTTTCTTTTTTTGAGAGCAGGGTGGTGTTTAAGATAGGTTTGTGTGTGTGTGTGTGTGTGTGTGTGTGTGTGTGTGTGTGTGTGTGTGCAGCTTTAGTTGTCCTTGACTGTCCTGGAACTAGACCCGGTTGGTCTCAGACTCACAGAGATTTATCTGCCTCTGCCTCCCTAGTGCTGGGATTAAAGGTGTGCACCACCACCACCTGGCTTTTTGTTTCTGACTATTCGTATAATAAAAATTTTAATATTAGAAACCATTTCCCGAGCCAGGCCTGATTCATGCTCTTTTTAATAAAGTTATTTGAAAGGTTGAGACAAGTTAAGATCTCTGTGGGCTACAGAGTAAGTTCATAGCTAGTCTGGGCAACTTAATAAGAAGCACAAAGTTAAGTAAAAAAATTAAAAGGATCAGAAATATAGCTCAGTAGGAGATCTGCTGCTTAGCAAGTGTGAAGGCTGTAGGTTCAGTCAATGGTTCTTGCTGCTTCAGAGAAAAGAACCCTTTCTGTTATTGTCTTGCAGAAAACAATATATAGGATCCAAAGGTAATCTTTTTTGTTTTCCACTAAATACCTATAAAGGGGTTAGACTGCTCAACAGTTAAGAGCACTAGTTGCTCTTCCAGAGGATCCGAGTTCAATTCCCAGCAACCACATGGTGGCTCACAACCATCTGTAATGAGACCTGGTGCTCTTTACTGGCCTATGTGCATACATAATAAATAATTCTTTAAAAGAATAAGTACCTTTAAAGTAGCTATTGCTTTAAAGCAGCTTGAGCTTTTCAATGTAATGTGTTGGCATGTTAAGTTTTATAGTGTCAAAGATCTTATTTATTCTGGAATTAAATCATCTAAAGAGCATCAAGTTAAATAAATATATATGGAGTAATAGTTAAACATTATTTTGGTGTTCAAATATTTAAAAAACATAAAATGACATTTTGAAGTAAATATTAGTAGATGGCCCCTGAGGATTGTTTTTTTTGGGGGGGCAATAAATTTTTATTGAGCACAGCCTTGTTCACTGTTGACGTGTTGCCTGTGACTGCTATGGCACTGTGACTGAGTCAGGTGGTCGTAAGGAGACTGCGTGGCCTGCAGAGTTTTGTATCTTACTGTCTGATGCTGTGCAGAGAGCCTTGCTCAGGCTGCTCTAGGGGACACTGGTCTCTCAGATGACAACTGGTAGAGAAGCGGCCTTGTGCTATTCTGCAACAGGGAGTTGGTGTCTGCCTGTGGTTGCTGTTTATCTAGTAATCATGAGACGTTAAGTGATTTTTTGTGCTTCTCGGGGAACCTCAGTCACCCACTTATAAGAACCTGATCTTTAAAGTCTTTTATAGCTGCAAAAGTCTGCTATTGTGTAACTGTCTTAAGTGCCTGCTGGGATAGAGGGTCCTTGGAGGTCCTTGTCATCTTTAAACATGATTCTATATAACAAACAGGTGTGTTTTTGTTTTTGTTTTCTTTTTCTTTATTTTAGCCTGATAGACTAAAGCAATTTAGTTTGGCACCAAGACCCTTTGAAGAGATGATACCACCTGAGAGACCCAGAGTAGCTTTCCAGACTCCTCTCCCTCCTCTCTCTGCCCCGTCTGTCCCACCCATCCCGTCAGTCCATCCCGCCCCTTCTCAAAATGAAGACTTGCACAGTGGACTCAGCAGCACCCTTGATGACATGGTGCATCCCAGGTGCTTGTTTCAAACGTTTTGTGTTTGCGAATTAGGTAAGGTGTCGTCTTCGGTTTAGAGGGTGTGCTGCAGCAGATGATGGTGGCCAAATAATCTCTTCGTATTCTTTGTTACTGATGCTCTTCTTCTCTGCTCTTAGAAAAAGGAAAAACCTTCACTGTTTCTATTAAAGAGGGTTGATATTTTAAAATGAATTGGTAAGAACATGTTAGTATTTTTAATGTTTTTTAACATAGAGAAGGTATGTGTTGTTCCATTATTTCCACTTGGCAATCACTGAATTGTTTCTTCAACTCATTCAGAAAAAAGTCTAATATGGCACATGTCTGTGTGGTTTATTTTAGCTCTGCCTCAGTTCTCTCTGGGTTTATTCTATGCTGTTGGGTTTATAAACCTGTAATACATATTGAGCATGTCATTTCTGTAGGTAAAAGCCTTGCTATACTAACCTGTACATAAGAAAACTCTATAACACAGGTATTTTCGGGTCCGTGCTTATTTTTCGCCTATGATTGATGTGCTAATGTGTTTAAATGTGTAGATCGTTTTCTTAACCCTTTAACACATTTCTGAACTGTCCTTCCTTCCAGCAGGAGTTGGTCTTTTATTTGCTACTAACAAATCGTAGGGCTTTTCTTGCAGTCTTTAGGAGGTGCCTCCTTTGTTTCCTTTAATGACTTCCCTGCTCCAAAGACAGAGACTGGAATTGCAGAGCCGGAAGTGGCTTCTGTATGGGATTAATGGTTGGAATGGGCAGCTTTACTGGACTTTATGCAAAAATGTTTTCTTATTTGTAAAAGTTGGTAGTAGTACTTGTCTACAGTTGGAGGGTTGTGAAGTTTGACTCTTCTGTGTATATGTACAATTTAGGAGTTGCTGATAATCACAGATTCCTTTCATAACATTTATTTTATTTTTATTTTTCCTGGTGTATCTGGGTCAATGATCCTGATGTTAGACACACTGAATGACTAATAAGTGTGGAAATTGCTCACTGTTGGAGAGACTTAGGGGGACCATGTTAATACTTATGTAACAGTCTACAAAAGCCCCCTCTTTCCTTTTGTTTCTTTAAAATGATTTGTCTTTGTTGTTTTTATTACTGGAGAATGCTGTTCTGGTAGAAACAATAGCTGTCTCCTACTCCGTAAAGAAATGTGGAGGTGTGAGCTTCCACACAATTTATGAACTCTATGTTGGGTGTTGTGGGGTGAGTTTGTGTCCCAGTGCTGGGAGGTGGAGGCGGGATACCCAGGCTTGCTGACAGCCAGCCTAATTAGTGACTTCTTGGCCAGTGAGCGACCCTGTCTCAAAAAACCGAGTGAGCAGCTCCCAAGCCTTGACACCCAGGCTGACTAATAGCTTCATGTGCACATTCTCTCCCGCACACACGTGGTCCTGTGTCCATGATGGACACACGAGCACCCAAGCCGGCACATGCACACGCATAGCCCCACACAAACACGCACTGTATGCACTGTAGTCCTGAAGGTGTGGAGATCTTTGTCCTCTTACCACATTCCTCGAGCATCCTTTCCCCGTCTCCGTAGAGACTGGGCATCCCTGCTTTTTGTTCCTTTAGCATTCTTTGTCTTGTCTTCTTTCACTGGATGCTGTCCTGTTGTAGTTGTTCATTTCCATATTATTACTGCGAGGCAGGGAGCAAACTTTGTTTGCCATGGCAATAGTGACTATTGGATATTACTCAGTTGCTTTAACTTGTTTTCTTCTTATCAAAATGCTCCGAAAGTTTTAAAATATTTGCTATTTGCTTGCTAATTTTTTGAGCAATTAGTACAAGATTGATTTTTAACTTCAATAATACTTTTTATAAAATATTAAAATATCTTGATTAAAAGTAATAAAATATGGCAATAATTTTCATTTTTCTTTTGCTGTAGGATTGTGCCTCTGCCTCCACCTCCTCTGCTCCCCCCTCTGGCTGCTAACTATCGAACGCCCTATGATGATGCGTACTATTATTATGGTGCCAGAAATACATTGGATCCCAGTATTGCTTATTGTGAGTTTCCTATTTGGTAAATATATTTTTCTGGTGGTTTAGTAAGGATAATTGCTTTTATGGAGGCAATTAACGTACAAATGAAAAAGGTACAGTAATTTATTTAATCTAAGCGTTATCTATTCACTGACAAATTCATACCTAATATCAAGTCCAATTTTATTACTTTGACACAATACATGGAAAGGATATTTTATGAAGAAAATAGATTGTTTTGGAGGCCTAATCTGCCCAAATAGCACATGTAGGCAGGTGTGTGTGTGTGTATCGCTATCTTTGGTCTTTTTCATTCTTCGTGTAAGTTCACTGTGATTTAGTCATGGGGCTATAGTTTCTACTCTTTTAAATTTGTTAGCATAAAGTTTTATGAATTAAACTCCTGCATGCATTTTGGAGGACAAACTCTAGCAATACCCATTTTAAAATCCAGTTATGGTTAGAGGTAGGATCATGAGTTCAAGACCATCTTGGGCCACTTACTTAGGAAGTTCCCAGTCAGCTTGTGTCATAAAACAAGACCCAGTCTGTAATGAATCTATTTCTGTCCACCAGTTCTCAAATAATGACACAGAGACTTCTTATTAATTCTGAGAGCTTGGCTTTAGCTTAGGCTTGTTTCTAAGTAGCTCTGATAAATTAATCATTTATATTAATCTCTGTTTAATCACTCGGCCATTATCTCTCTTCCATCTTGCATCTCCTGTTTTCTCTCCCGCATTTCCCCCAGTCCTAGATTCCTTTTCCTCTTTCTTTCTCTCCCCAGAAGTTTTGCCCATACCTCTTGCCTAGCTATTGACCATTCAGCTCTTTATTATACCAATCACAACAAATACATCTTCACACAGTGTACAAATATCCCATACCAACAGTCTTAAAACCAAAATAAAACTAATTGTGTTCATTGTTAATTTCCTTTTTACTTAGAGTTAAGAGATAATTGCCTTCCATTTTCATTTGTTCTTTTGCTAACTCTAACTCAGAAAGATGCTGGTGCGTGGTAAAGCACTCTGTATGTTTTCCTTTAGGGATGAGATGTTAATAGCAAGTCTTCTGAAATAAACTTGTTCTTTCCCTCCTTTCCCTTTAAGATGGTCCAGGAATGATTGGAGGACAGCCTGCCCCTCATGTCTCTGCCCCTGTCACTTACCAAGTAGCACAGCCTGTTGTGTAAGTTTTTACGGAAAATAATTTTTTCTTCTTTTACTTAAAAGAGTGCTAAAATATGCATAATATTAGATCTTCTAGCCTAATTGCTTTTAAGAACACTTGTAGTTGTTTTTATGGCCTTTGTGACTTTACAGAACCATCCCCAGAATGCACCTCATCTTACAAGCTGAACTGTGTACTGTGAAATCAGTGCTGGTGCAACTCTATTTCCTCTCGGGACTTGTCTGGCAGCCACTGTTCTGTGGTGTCTGCTCTTCTCCCTGGACCTCCTGAGGGGAGGGGTCAGGCAGTGTTTTACTGGGACTGGCTTACGTCACTTAGCACAGGTCTTTAGTTTTCATCTGTGCTGTCATTTGTGTTAGGATTTTCAAGGCTGACAGCAGTTCCTCGTGTGCCCACACCATTTTCATGGCAGACACTGCAGCTGCCTTGTTTTAGGTGTTGTAGCTATGCTGCTGGTAGAGTCCCTGGATAAGTGTCTTTCCAAGTTATTACTGTATATACCCAGAAATGTAAGTACTGGGCCACATGGTAATTATTTTAAAAGTATTTTGGAGGAACTGCCATATAACTTTCACAGTGGTATATACTGTTTTGGCTTCCCACTACCAGTGCACAAAGGTTCTAATTTTTCCACATACTCCACACCAGTCGCCCTTTTCTGACTAGCTCATTTAGTGTGAGGTGGTATTTCATTGTGTGTCCATATGTGTGGGTGCGTGTTGTTGGAGGTCAACCTTAGGTCTTACTCCTCCTTTTGAGGCAAGATTTCTCTCCAAGCCCTGGGGCTCAGCTGTTAGACTAGGCGGACTGGCTAGTGAGCTCTAGCAGTCTCTCTGTCTCTGCCTTACCTGCTGGTGTTACAGTTGTACTCCAGACAGCACATCTCGGTTTTCATGTGCATGCTGGGCTCAGTCGCAGGTCCTTGTGATTATATGGTGTCTTAGTTACTTTTATTATTGCTGTATAAATACCCTTAAGGGAGAAGGGGTTTATTTTGGCTTGTAATTCATCATGGTGGGGAAAACATGGTAGCAGGCAAGGAAAGCATGGTGGGATCAGGAGGCAGAAAGATTAATGCTTGTGCTCACTTTACTTTTTGCTTTTTCTAACTCCAGGATCTTAGCCAGAGAATGCTGCCTTTCATAGGTGGTGGGTGGGTTTTCTGACCTCAGTTTACCTAATCAAGCTCATAGGCCTGCCCAGAGATGCTCTCCTAGGTGACTCCAGACCTCGTCACCCTTGGCGGACCCTTCACAGAGAGAACTGTCTCCCCGTCCATCTTGTCACTGTAGTGCTGGGGACTGAACACAGGTCCTTGTAAATGCTTGGAAACATTCTGTTATTGAGCCACACTCCAGCCCTCAGTGTGGTTGTGATTTGTGTTTCTCTATTGATTGAGTGATGGTGAGCATATTTTCATGTGTTGCTGGCTGTTGGTATCTTCTTTAGAGAAGCGTTTATTAATCATTTGTTTGAGGTTAAATAAAAACTTGTTATCCTACCTTTTATTTACTTTTGTGAATGTGTGTGTGTGTGCACAGATGTGCCACACTGCATGTGGAGGCCGGGGGACAACTTGCAGGAGGGGCTTCTTTGCTTTTCCAAGTGGTCCTGGGCAAGGAAGAGTAGGTGCTGTACCTCCTGACCTATCTTACTGACTTTTGTCTTAAAGATGGTTTTATATACCAGTTTTTTGAGAACTGCTTTTGTTTTCTTCTGGAATTTGCTTATTCTTATAATAAATTGATTCAAATTATTTATTGGATGTTAGGAATACCGTTGGACAGAATGAACAGAAAACTTTAAGTGATCGGCTGATGAATTCAGGACTAATCTTTGAAGATAAACCAAAACCTTCCAAACAGTCACTTCAATCTTACCAAGAAGCCCTGCAGGAGCAGGTATTCATTTGGTCATTCATTTGGTGCTGATGACTTATTTAGAGCATAAACTTAGACCCTAGGGGAAAACACTGACAGGCAGTATGGTAAGCTTTGAATTGGGTACCCTGGAGTGCTGTTAAAAACAGCAGTCTTGTCTGAGACAGCTAGGATTTCGTATATAGTGGATATGGGACAGCTAGGACTTCATATATAGTGGATATGGGACAGCTAGGATTTCGTATATAGTGGGTATGGACAGCTAGGGCTTCGTATGTAGTGGATATGGGACAGCTAGGACTTCGTATATAGTGGGTATGAACAGCTAGGGGCTTCGTATGTAGTGGGTATCTGAGCTGTTCATAGACATCCTTGGAATAGTCAGGGAGCTTTATTCACTTAAGTTTTGTATTTCCCAGTGTTTGCTCCTAGGGACTTCCTTTTTTATGTGTTGTATGTATGTGGTTCTTTCCTCTACCATGTGTTTGGAATTGAACTCAGGTAGTCAGGGTTGGTAGTAGGCTATTTGACCTTCTAACTGTTACCAGTTCAGATCAGCTAGGAGGGGCTAAGGCTCTGAACTGCAGGGAGAGAGCGAAGATGTCCAAGAGACACTTCCCTGGTCTCCTGTGCATAGGGCATGATGGGAGAGAGCAGAGGGCCCAAGTATGATTCATGATTCAGATCTAGGAGACTGCAGAGGTACAAACTGATGGGGATACATTGCTGGAATACTTCCATGAAGTACACTGGCTTCTCTTGTAGTTTATATTCGTTAAAGCAAACTTAGGAGTTTGTAAGGGTTTCCCTTGGGCAAGATTCAAGGCATACGTCCACATTATAAAGTATGGTTTTGTTGTTTTGTTTTCTTGAGGTAGGGATTCATGTGTCCTAGAACCCACTCTGTGGTGAAGAAAAGATGGCCTTGCAATCCCAGTCCTCCTGTTTCCTGCTCTCTCCTTGGTGCTGCCATTTGTGTGTTGAAGGATTGATCTTAGGACTTTCTAGGCAAGAGTGCCACATTCCTAGTCCCTTGTCAATTTTTATGAATATATCCATCATTTTTAATTATGTGTCTCTGTGTGCAGGAGTGCTGAAGGCACAGTGGTGTGAGAACCCAGGAGCTGGAGTTACAGGCAGTTGTGAGCTGCACTGTGTGGGAGCCAGCTTAAGTCCTCTGCAAGAGCAGTACTCGTGACCGCTCCAGCCCCTTGTAAAATAGTTTTATTTAGTATTTTTTTGTTTTGTTTTGTTTTGGTGGTTTGTTTGTTTTATTTTTCGTGACAGGATTTTTTCTGTGTAATAAATAGCCCTAGCTGTTCTGGAACTCACTATGTAGACCAGAGACACATCTCCCTTGCCTCCAGAGTGCTGGGATTGAAGGTGTTCAGTCCCACTGCCCAGTTTTGTTTTTTGTTTTTGTTTTTTTTGAGACAGTATCTCATTGCATGTCTGTAACTGGCCTGGAACTCACTCTGTAGACCAAGCTACCTCAACTCAAAGAGATCCATCTGCCTCTGCCTTCTGAGTGCTGAGATACAGATTTGTCCATTGTGTCATTAAGCTCATCTGAATTTCCTCAGGAACTTTGGTAATAGTTGCACTTCATCCCTCATTTGTGAAAGTTTGGTCCCCCACCCCCTGCACTTCTCTTCAATTTGGCTAAGGGTTTGTCAGTCTTGTTAATCTTGGCAAAGAGCCAGCTCTTCATTCCAATAATAATAATAATAATAATAATAATAATAATAATAATAATAATAATTCTTTTTCTTCTCCTCCTCTTCCTTTTTTTTTTAATCCCTAACTTAAATTCTCTCTTCTTGTCTATTCCTTTGGTTGTTTTTGTTCTTGTTTTTCCAAGGTCTTCAAGTGCATCATTAAGTTATTGATGAGATCTTTTCAGTTATTTGATGTGGTCACTAATGCCATATCCTTTCCTCCTCCTTCATTATGTCCATACACATAGTATATTGTGTTTTTATTTTCATTAACTCTAGAAATTGACTCAGTTTTCAAGAGTACTGCTCTTGCAGAGGACTTAAGCTGGCTCCCACACAGTGCAGCTCACAACTGCCTGTAACTCCAGCTCCTGGGTTCTCACACCACTGTGCCTTCAGCACTCCTGCACACAGAGACACATAATTAAAAATGATGGATATATTCATAAAAATTGACAAGGGACTAGGAATGTGGCACTCTTGCCTAGAAAGTGTATATGTTTAACTCACATGAGTTTGTGTATTTTTCCCTTTCTCTTGTTGATATTCAGCTTTATTCTTTTGTGAGCAGATAAAATGTGGTATGTTATTTCACTTTACCTAAATTTGTTTAGACTTACTTTGTGTCCTAATATGTGGTCAGTTTTGGAGAAAGTTGTACGGGTGCTAAGAAGAACATGCATTCTCTAGTGTTTGGGTGAAATAGTCTACTGTAAATGTTCATTAGATCCGTTTGGTTTATGGTGCTGTTTAACTCCAGAGTTTCTCTATTATGTTTTTGTCTAGGTGATTTGTTTCTTAGTGCAAGTAGAGTACTAAAGTCACCCACTATCATTATGTTGTGTTCAATCAGTGATTTTAGATCTAATAGTGTTTCTTTTATGAACTTGGATGCCCTTGGGCTTAGTGTGCAAACGTTCAGAATGATAATATTCTCTCGCTGAATTTTTCTTTTAATGAGTATGAAATGTCCTCTCTTTTGACTAAGTTTGGTTTGAAATTTATTATTTTGTCAGATATTAAACTAGCCAACCCTGCTTGTTGTTTATTATTTTTTTTGTTTATTTTTATTGTTGTTGTTGTTGTTGTTTTAAATCATTATTTTGTTTTTTCGAGAAAGATTTCTCTGAATATCCCTGGCTGTCCTGGAACTAGCTCTGTGGACCAGGCTGGGCTTGAACTCACAGAGATCCGCCTGCCTCTGCCTCCCAAGTGCTGGGATTAAAGGTGTGCGCCACCACCGCCCGGCATGTTATTTGTAACAATACCTTTTCCATCCTTTCATCAGAGGTGATGTCTATGGTTGATGGCGAGTTGTGTTTTTTATAACAAGCAAAAAGATGAATCCAGTTTTTTAATCTAGTCTTGTTAGTCTATGGTTTTTTTAAAAATATTTATTATGTATACAATATTCTGTCTGTGTGTATGTCTGCAGGCCAGAAGAGGGCACCAGACTCCATTACAGATGGTTGTGAGCCACCATGTGGTTGCTGGGAATTGAACTCAGGACCTTTGGAAGAGCAGGCAATGTTCTTAACCTCTGAGCCATCTCTCCAGCCCCTAGTCTGTGTTTTTTGTTGGGAAATTGAAACACTTATTATTGGAAGTTTTTTTAATTTTTTTGGTTTTTTTCGAAACAGGGTTTCTCTGTATTTTTGATCATTGTTTATTAATTCCTGTTATTTTGTTGTGATGTTGTTTTCTTAGACTTCTTATGGTCAACTGTATTGGGATTATTTATTCCCTGTACTCTTGTGTGTGCTTAATCTCTTCACACTACACTGTTCTTTCTAGTATCCTCTGTAGAGCTGACTTAGCGAACGTAAGTTCTTTAAATGCAGCTTTATCGCGAGATGTTTCTCCTTCCATCATGGCAGTTTCCTTGGGTGTAGTGGTCTGTCTGGGTTGGCGTCTGTAGTCCTTCAGGACTTTATACCAGGGCCTTCTGGCTGTCACACACTCCACTGAAAGTTCAGATGCTATTCTGATGGAACTGCCTTTGTGTGGAACTTGGACTTTCTCTCTTGCAGCTTCCAATATTCTTTCTTTGCTCCTGGGGAATTTTTTCCCTGATCCTTTATGTTTGGTGTTCTTTGTGTCTGTCATCCCTTGACTAGTACTTTCCCCTCAGATTTGAGATATTTCTTTCAATAATTTTGTGGAAAATATTTCCTGTGCCTTTGATCTGGGGTTCTTTTCCTTCTATACCTGTGATTTGTATGTTTGGTCTTCTTATAGTGTTTCAGAGTTCCTGTGTGTTCTGTTGCTGGGATTTGTCTTTTTGTTTGTTTGTTTTTTAGATGAAACATTTTGTTTGACCAGATGATTTATCTCCTCTAACTTGTGGTTAAGGTTGATAGTCTCTGCCTGTTGATGGGCCTTTACGCTGATCTTTTGGTTGGACTTCCTAAGTTTTTGTTTTCTTCAGAGATTCTATCTCTGTATTAAGCTGGATTTTCACATTATTTTCATTATTTCATGCAGGCGTTCATTTGTGCTTTTGCAGTCTTCATTCAGGCATTTGCTCACTAACTTTTTTGAGTTCCTTGAACATATAGTTGTTTGAAATCATTGTTTTGTTCATCAGTTAAGTTGCTTTTCTCAGGGAATGGGGCAGAGTGCTGTCTTGGTTATTCATGTTTGTGTTTTTGTTTTTTTTTTGTTTTTTTTTTTTTATGGGATCTGGGCATCTGGAGTTAGATGGTTGATGGTGTTTCTTGGTGGGGATATCTGATCTTGGATGTGTGTGAACTTTGCTGTTGCCCCAATTTGTTAGATTATGGGCCAGCTGAATGGTGGTTTGTTTCCAGTTTGGGTCGCTGTGTTGATATGCAGATGGAGTTGTCAGAGTGTTCTTTGCCTAGAGAGGACAGGAGTAAACTTTGTGTTGGCTTAGATTCTTGCTGCTGAGATCAGAAGTATAAGGAGAGCTCTCTGATTCTGCTGTGGTTCTTAGGTGGCAGTGTGGGAGTCACAGTGCATGTGGGCAGTGCTCTGTGGGGCGTCCATGCTGAGCTGTGGGGTGGGTTGACTGGTGGGCCTGGGATCTGGGTCTAGGGGTCCCTACCCAGAGTCAGGTCACAGTACTCTAGGCTGGCCAGAGAGCTGGGGTAGGTGGAGTGCCTGGCAGCAGTTGGGTCTTCCAGGAGTCTTGTCCCTACTAGGGGATCCGAGTCAGACTCTCCCAGTCCTGGAGCAGCACAGTGGGTGTGATGTCTAAGGGGCCAGAGGTCAGGTGGACTGGATATGGGGGTTGGCTTGAGGGCTTCTCCTTAAAGTTCCAGGTCAGATTTCTGCAGTCCTAGATCAGCGTTCTTATTTGCAATTCTTAACTTTGTAGTAAAGTGCCCTTAAAAAAAATCTGCATTTTTTTAAACCAGAAAAATGAAGTAGTAGTATTGCTAGTCTCTTGTCTCGGGCTCCTATACGTCAGTATTTACTTTAAGCATATCTTATGTTGTCAAGATTCGGGAAAGAGAAGAAAGAAGGAAGAAAGAACGTTTAGAAAAAGAAGAATATGAAGCTAAATTGGAAGCTGAGATGAGAATTTACAACCCCTGGGGGAAGGGCGGAGGTGGTGCGCCTCTCAGAGATGCCAAAGGAAATCTGATAAGTATGATGTGTCCGTGAACTTGCTTTTAAATAAATTATATCTAGTGTTTTCAGAGTGAAGAAAGAAAGAGGTGGGGTTGAGACTGTATAATAAGGTTTTATTTTATGATTTAATGCAAAGGTGCTCTCCTGATTATGAATATAATAGATGTTACAAAACCTTTCTTCTGTAGAATAATATACCCTCCATTCATGTAATAACTACCAAACTGCAAAAAATAATTCATGTTGGTGCTTATCCAGACTAGTATACATATATATA
>NC_022031.1:17048811-17054251 GCF_000317375.1 Microtus ochrogaster | reverse complement strand
GGGCGTAGACGTGTTCATTATGTGACTTCTTTTGTGGGGGGGCGTCTTCATTTCAAAAACTCTGGCAGGCTGCAGAGTTATAATCCTTCAGTTATGTGTATTTACTTATTCATTCTTTAATGTTTGCTTGGCGTGGTGGTACAACCCTTTAATCCCAATGCTTGGAAGGCAGAGGTAGGTGGATCTCCTTGAGTTAGAGATAGCCTAGTCTGTATAGCAAGTTCCAGGCCAGCCAGAGCTACATAGTGTTAACCCTGTATCAAAAAAAAAAAAAAGCTAGTTTATAAACATTGTTACCTATGTTGAATAGTTTTTGGCTCCCTGTGGCTAAGTAAAGATAGTGTGGGTTTATCTGTAAGCCACATAGGGCTAGAGAGGACCATTGAAACACTAAAAGCATGACAGAATTGTGGACATGCAGAGCTTAGAATTCTTATGGATTATGCTTGCTGTTAAATATATTTCAGGTGTATCTGAGCCCACTTAATGAGGTGACTCTTTCCCCCCCGAACTATTTTTTTCCTTTTGGAAGGCTAAAGCTTCTGTTGCCGTTTCCTAATAGATGAGGTGATTTTAGATGTTGCACAGGTGGAATTTCTTATTTGAAGTATGTATTGGATATGTTAGGACACTAATTTTCATTCACTTACTCGTGATACTGTAATAGCCTCTATTATTAAGGCGGTTAGTTAAACAGTGCTGTGCCAAGCCTGTCTCGGAGGCTTATGGCAGTGCGGGCTTCGTTCCCATGTCTCTAGGAGAGGCGACGTCTTCCACTGAACCACTTATGGCAGTGCGGGCTTCGTTCCCATGTCTCTAAGAGAGGCGACGTCTTCCACTGAACCACTGCTCCATTTTACAATCCCTTCCTTCTTGGCTGCACAGCGTGGGTCGGATCCAGAAGTAGTGAAGATGAGTGGAGGGTTCTGTGGTCCTAGCCTAGGACTGCAGCATCATCGTCTCTGCCTTCACTTAGCTGTCCCAGCCTCTCCCAAGAGCTCCTGCTCAGGGTGGCCAAGTTTGCTTTTTTGTTGGCGCCCAGGAGGAGGCCTGGGACTGGTGAGTGTGTGGGTAGTTGTAGCCCAAGGAAACTGGGGTCATGGGTCGTCAGAAATACTCTAGTTCCTAGTGGAGGAGGCCCCATCAGACATTGGAAACAGTGCTTCCAGAACTTTCCAGGAGGACTAAAGCAATATAATTACAGGGTAAGTTTGAAGTGAAGTGTGGATTCTTGGATTGTAAGACACTGGTTTAGAACTGCTTACCCTGGAGGAGGTTTCTGTTTTAAGTAGTAATGTTTAATCTACTTTGTGCTGCTATCCTCAACAAAACAGAGAAAATGTATTTATGAAGGACAGTGAAACTTGATACTTTACTATATTATAGTTGTATAGTATGCTTGATACTATACAATACTGTAGTCAAAGGAATGAGTCACTCCTAAGGAGTACCGAGCATTAGAGATGGGGAGCATGGAGATGGTGGGAGAGCACCGTGATGGCCAAGTGCGACTGTGCACTTGCAGCCAACCAATGGTGCTGCTTGCTTGTGGACCTAACTCCTTTTGTTCACTTTCTGTCTTCTGATGGAGGGAAACTAAAGGGTATGAGTCTTCACTTCTACCCCTCGATCCTTTTAAGGGAAAATATTTATTAATGAAATAAAGTAGAAGACATCGTTTTTAAATAGGCTCCTGTTTTAATTGTTTGTGCCCCAGTTCAGTGTTCTTCATTCACTAGAACTCTTTATTTACGGTCCTATAAAAGCGAAGGTTCTGTGTGTGTGTGTGGAGGGGGAGCTACTTAGCAAATCAAAGGAGTGAATTGTTGGTGCACATAATATGTGAGACTCGAAAGTTCTGATAAGGAAAAGATCCATTCTGATAGTTACCTTTGTACATTTCTGTTCCATGATATTCTCACAACAGCAAAATTCTAAAGAACTTGCCCGTGGTTGCAGATTGGGAATATGAATAATATGAAAGGTGGCAAGATGGATGTTTTGGTGGTTGAGCTTTGCAAAAATTAACTGCTTATACTGGTTTTACTTGAAACTATATGTGTTAAAATGTTAGCAGCTATACAGCAGTGGTTCTCAACCTTGTTAATGCTGCGACCCTTTAATACTGTTCCTCACATGGTGACCCCAGCTGTAAAATTATTCCTTTACTACTTCATAACTGTAATTTTGCTACTGTTATGACTCATTATGTAAATATATAATATGCAGGATACCTGATATGTGACCCCCCAAAGGGATTGAGACCCACAGGTTGAGAACTGATGTTATGCACCAAAAAAATATGTGGCTAGCAGGAAACTAAGCTCCCAAATGAAAAGTCTGAGCACTGGAGAGATGCTTGGCAGTCTCTCAGTCCTGGGAGAGGTGTGCTGACAGTCTGTCATGTGTGTTTGACAAAGTAATGCCTGTCTTTACCTCAGGTCTACTGAGGTCAAATTTGCACATAACAAAATTACTCTTTGAAAATTTTCTGATGTTTGCCATTTCTAAATCATTTCCTAAAATAATTTCTACCACATTCCAGAGGTGGCTGTTCCGGAGCTGCTAAAGGGGAGTCCCTCTGTCCCTTATGGGCAGTCCTCTTGCAGCCCTTTGCCCCGAGAAACCTGCCATCTGCTTCCGGGTGCCAGCGTCGCCTTTCAGTTTTGATGATTTTCTTCCAGAGTGGTTTTGTGAGATTCTTGTTTTCTGTACTGCGTGGTGTTGCATTGTTTCTGAGGTGCTGTCATTGCATGGCTGCTCACAGTGGACAGGTACCTGGCTTGTTTCCAGTTTAAGACATTGGGAATAGAGTCACTGGAAGCCACTGCTTCTCAGTCTGTTGCTTGCAGCCCTTTTAGAGATCAAATGACCCTTTCACGGGGTCCCCTAAGATCATTGGAACACACAGATATCTATATCACAATTGGTGGTAATAGAAAAATTACAGTTATGAAGTGGAACAGAATAATTTTATGGTTAGGGGGTTACCACCATATGAAGGACTGTAATAAGGGGTTACAGCTTCAGGAAGGTTGAGGCCTCTGTGTGAATGCACACTTTTATTTCTCCTAGGTGCATGCTTAGGAATAGGCTCAGTTGATCGCATAATGTTTTATTTGCTTGTTTCTTTTTATCTTTGTTAGAAACTTAACTGTTGCTGGGCTATGGTGGCACACTCCTTTAATCCCAGCACTTGGGAGGCAAAGGCAGGCGGATCTCTGTGAGTTCAAGACCAGCCTGGTCTACAGAGCTAGTTCCAGGACAGGCTCCAAAGCCACAGAGAAACCCTGTTTCGAAAAACCAAAAAAAAAAAAAAAACTTAACTGTTTTCCAAATTGTGCCTTTTTCATTAACACCAGAAAAACACAAACTTTCCAATGCTCTGAACTCTTCCCCAGCATTTGAGGTTAGCCATTCTGTGCTATGTGTAGATATTCTATAAAAGAGTTGCAGAGGTACAATGAGAGTACCTTTCAGTGTGTTTTCTTCATAGTGGACATTTATGTAATCATGGCACAATTATAAAAGCTAGAAGTAAATCGACACTGTACTGTCAATGAAATTGTAGACAGTATCTAAATTTTGACAGTTTCCCCCTACTGTCTTCTTCCTATTCCAAATGCTGTAGAACACTTGGTTGCCTGTCTTGTTTTTGATTCATTTATATATTATTACCGTGTGTGTTTGATGTGTAAGTGCTGGCTCTGGTGTCCCTCACGGTGTATGGAGGTCAGAGGGCAGCACTGGGAGTCAGTCCACTTCTCCGTCATAGTCTGTGATAAGGAGTCTAGCTCTGGTGGAGGCTGGCGCTGTGCTTGCTGGTACCTCCTGAACCTCTTATAGGCCCACTGTGTCTTTAACCTGCAGTCTGTGACAGTTGTCTCTGTATCTGGCTGTTTATTTGTGCACGCATGAACTTTTATGCGTTTCCTGGACCACTCAGTCCATCTATCCAACATAGTGTATCACTTCATGGTTTTCATTATTCAGAGTTACTATGGTAAACTCTTCATGTCTGACTTCATGCTTACATCATACACTTGTCTGTTTTGTAGTAAGTTTGAAATTTAGATGTTGAAGTTTTTTTTTCTTTTGTTTTTTTGGAGATAGGATCTTGTGTAGTTTGTATGCCCTTGACTTGTAGACCTCCCCTGTGCTGGGATTACAGGTGTATGTCATGATCCCTCCTTGACCCTCCAAAGTTGTGCTGTTTGCAAGATTGCTTTGACAATCCAGTTACTTATTTTACTAATAGTTGGTCATTTTTTCCCTCCAAATATGGTGTGGTTTTCTTCGGAATTACATTGACCACACAGATAATTTTGGTACAGGCATCATCTTAACACTATTGACTCTTTTGATGAACTAGTGTGTACTGTCTATCCCCTGACTGTTGGTAAGCTAGTGTGAACTGTCTATCTACTGACTACTGATGAGCTAGTGTGAACTGTCTATCTACTGACTGCTTTTAGTTAATTTCTCTAATCAGTATTTTATAGTTTTGAATATCAAATCCTATAATATTTTGCCAGTTGTATCACCAAGGTTTTCATGTTTTGATGCTATTTTAAAAATTGCCTGTTTCTTTATGTATGTGTATGTATGTGTGTTCTTTGTGTGTGTGGGTGCACGTGTGTGTACCTATGAGAGGAGACTAGATGTTGACACTGGGTGTTTTCTTTAATTACTCTCCACGTTTTCACTGAGGGAAGGTCTTCCAGCTAGACCCAGAGCTCACCAGTATGACCAGTATAGAAAGCTAAGTTAGCTGTCTCCAGGAGTCTTTTGTTTCTACAATTTCTGAGTGTTGGCATTACAGCCTGGTCTTCAATGCCTACCCAGCATTTTTGTGTGTGCTAAGGATCTGAGTTCTGGCCCTCCCAGCTGCTGCTTGCCTGGCAAGTGCACTAACCCCGAGCCATCTTCCCAGCCCCGCCCTCTCTTTGGCATGTTTTGTTGTGACATTTACAGATCTGTAATTCTGTACTTTGATTCTGTTTAGCGCCCTCCTCACCTCAGCCCCGTTATGTCAGGTCGGTGTGCGTGTTGCCACAGGTCAGAGGACAGCATGCAGGAGCTGGTGTCTCTGCACCTGTGCGACCTGCACATTGAACTGAGGCTTAGCAGTCAGGGCCCCATTTCTGTTCTTCACTTTATTTTAAAAAGGATGTGTGTGTGTGTGTGCGCGTGCGCGTGCGCGCGCGCGCACTGGGGGGGGGGCGTGCGCATGTCTTCCTATCCGTGCATGGAGCTTAGAAGATGGCATCAGCTCCCTTGACGCTGAAGGTC
Source organism: Microtus ochrogaster (assembly GCF_000317375.1). NCBI lineage: Eukaryota > Metazoa > Chordata > Mammalia > Rodentia > Cricetidae > Microtus > Microtus ochrogaster. Next base: position 17,048,959 of record NC_022031.1, on the reverse strand, counting down.
CCAGGTTCGTGAGCTGCCAGAGTGAGTTGTGGAACTGAACTCTTGGCCCTTACAAGTCTTGAGTGGTATAAGACTTTAACTGCTGAGCCATCTCCCCAGCTCCTCTCGTTTTCTTTTTCTTGATAGTTGTGTGTGTGTGAGAGTCTGT
>NC_022031.1:17032214-17048701 GCF_000317375.1 Microtus ochrogaster | reverse complement strand
GTGTGCATGTGGAGGCCAGAGACTGACTCAGGAGTCAGTTCACTCTGCCTGCTGAGGGGGGCTCTTGCTTTCCAGGCTAGCCGGCTTCCACACACTCAGCTTCCTGGCAGATTTCCCAGACCTTGCTGCAGGAGACCTAGGGTTTAGATGTGGGCCACCACATCTACGTCTGTTTTCCTATATGTGTTAGACTTGTGTGACAAGCAGCTTTCTAGCCAATAGGGTATCTTTCATTGACACATTTCTCTGTTTATTTACCTTGAAGATCTTATCTATTTTCTAAGCCCAAGATGCCCTAAATGTAGTATGAGGATGTAAACTCTCAAAATTCTGAGCTGTGTTCTCCTGGGCATGTTGCATGTTAATTGGACTCTTTGGAATGGCATATTGATTATGAGTCACATTCAGAATACATCCTTGAAGGTAATGCTCTTCTGGTGGATAATTTTTATATCTGTGTGTAAGCTCACTTTTATTGCTGTTATTCCAGTGTTTTGGAAGGAGTAGGTTATATATATGACTTTTAACACTGGAGTCCTAGAAACGTACAGATCCGATCTGTTTCTGAGACTAGGGGCTTGACCCAGTTGTCACATGTCAGAAAAACAGCCTACCAGTAGACCTAGGTGTGAGCTGCTTGTCAGACACGGCAAGTTTGTTGCTAGGCGACACACCACCCCAGGCTAATGTTTCAAACTAAGAAGTGCATGCTACTTTGTGGTTCTTCAGATAATAATTTTTTGAGGGTTCCCCCCCCCCCTTTCCTGGTTGTTTCTGTTTGATGCTTAAGCCTGAGGTTGTAGTATAAGATGTCTCCGCCATGGCTTCCATGTACAGCTCAGAAAGCTTCAGCTTCTTCTCTCCAGATCTCTCCATAGCACCCTGCAGTACCAAAAGTGGCCGTTGGTTTTCCTGGCAGCGAGCAGATCAGTGCTAATGAGGATGGAGCGCATGTCTTTTGTGGAGCAGCCCTGGAGTCATAGGTCGTGCCCTGGCCCTGGCCTAATCTCGCGTGAAGTCATACGGAGACTGCAGTTGTGAAGAGATGGGGTTCCACATTTTGAGGAAGGGTTGCTAAAGAATTTGTGGATGCATTTGAACACCCCACAGGAACATGCTTTTTGCTGATTGTTTCTCGGAGAGCAGTGGTTTGGGGCAAACTTCCCTTTGTCTTATTTTGAGTTTCACTGTTTGTTCTATACTAAAGAAATTGTGATTTCTGAACTGGCAGTGGGTGTGTTAATATGGCTTGGATAGAATGACAAAGATTTATATCTTCTTAGTTTGGGTACTGGTTTTGAGTTGTTTTCACAGTCTCTTTAGAGTGTTGAGTGCGGGTGCTTCAGAGCTGCAGCCAGCATCTCGACACTCCCAGTGTTGTCCTGTTTTAATCTCTGTTTTCTTATTTTTAAATGCATTAAGTTTAAGTAATTATAGAAATGTGTTTATTGAAATAAAAATGGATTATTTTTCCCTCTCAGCTGATTTGAATAGGATGCACAAACAGAATATAGATGCCTACCATAACCCAGATGCAAGACCATGTGAAGACAAAAGGGCTGTTGTATCTGTAGACCAAAATTTAGCCACTTCAAATGCTGAGAACCTAGAAGATTCTGCAAATAAAAACTCAGGTTTTTAATCACATTCTTATTAAAAAAAATTCTAATGCTGTTCATGTCACTTCTGTTCTTTGATAAAATTCTTACTGTAATTTTGAAAATTTGCTACTATGAATTAGGAAGCATAGAGTATTTTCTTTCCTTAATGTAGTTTCTTTGAAAAAGAGAATAGGGAAAGGTGACTTAACAGTGGCCATTTCTTTCCTGCTCTGTGACTTGCTATGTCTCTGTAGCTGCTGCTAACATTTTCCTTTCTGTGCTGGAGGGTCGGTCTTTGCTCCTCATACCCATGGCTGCATCAGAGGGAAAGTATTTGGTGTATTAGGATAAATTATACAAGAAACTAGGTTTTTGTTTAAGTGATCTCTTTCCCTCCACATTGTACAAAACCTGAAAGTTTAGTCTCGGATTCCACCTTCCTGCGGGCAGAGCTGACGCACCATTAGCAGCATCCTGAACCAAGTTTCTGAATGGTGGAATTACTCAGTATCTTTTTCCCATGGCCTGCTGGGAAAGTTGGCATCATCTTTCATACGTGTGTGTATATGCTATGCATTTCAAAACCAAAGCAAATGTAAAGAATACACATCTCACACTGTATCGATGCTGATAACAGTGACTTTATTCACTATAAAATTCTGCTTTTGCACTTTTATAGTTTTTTATTGTGGTTTTGACTCCGCTTTTACACTTTTATAGATGTTTTGATTATAGGAAAAAGATTTACAGTAGGAAGTTCTTCTGAAACAGGTTTTATGCAGGTCAGAGGGGCTGTGATGCTGATCACGGTACTGGTCCCGTCTGTGGCCCGCACTTTGAAGAGGGTTGTTTGCTGGTTTTGTAGGCAGCCCCATTCCATGTATGCACTGAGGCTATGTGGAAGGGTTTTTTTTTTTTAATTTTTAATTTTTTAATTTTTATTTTTTTGTGTGTGGTCTTTCAAGACAGGGTTTCTCTGTGTAGCCCTGACTGTCCTGGAGCTAATCTGTAGACCAGGCTGGCCTTGAACTCACAGAGACCCACCTGCTTCTTACTCCTGAGTGCTGGGCTCAAAGGCATGAGCTCACAGGAGATTTTTACTGTTTGTGTCTAGCTTTAGTTTTTAGAATTCTAAAATTAGAAACTTTGATTTTTGTAAAATTATTTTTTTTTAATCTGAAATTGTTCAGTATAGAGGAGGAACAACCAATACTTTTTCATCTTACTGAATTTTAGCTCCTGTTGAGTGCTGCTCATCCTAGCTGCTGCCTCTGGGGCTCTTGGTGCTGTGGGTCTCCCCATCTCTTCACGCACAGTAGGGCTTGCAGCTCCGTGGAGCTCAGGACTTACTCTGTTAGCCATTTGCTTGTAGACATGCCGCTGCAAATACAGTGTCTGTGACCTTCCCAAGTGCATAAGCCTCACTGAGCATGCCCAGCAACCTCTGACCTATATGCTTTTCTGTAGTATCTCAGGTTTTCCTCTGGAGGTGGGGGTAATGATACTTTATCCTCAACACATTAAAACTGTCCTAAAATGTTTGGTTTCCTCATTTTATGTGAACTGAAATTTCCTAGGCTTTCTTTCCTGAAGAAGTAACTTGAACTCACTTTGTAAATGTAAGAGAGTATCCAGTGCCATGTATCTGCAAATGTGCACACAGGCGCACAGCTGTGGATGTGGACATATATTTGTGCTGCTTTGGGAAACTTGGATGGATCTGAAACTTTCTTTTATTTATGCTTTAATAATCTTCATTGTCCTCTGACGGTTTGTCTTAATTGGACAGCGTCTCTATGTAGTCCTGCTTTTCCTGGAACTGACTGTGTCCCAGGCGAGCCTCAGACTCCTAGAGATCTGCCAGCCTCTGTCTCCCCAGTGCTAGGACTAAAGGTGTGTGCCGCTGCTCCCAGCCTCACTAGGCCTGCCTTTGAATCTCTCAGTGTCTCTTTTTGGTGAAAAATTGAGACAGGCTCTCACTCCTGTGCGCGGATTATAGGTGTGCACCACCCTGCCTGGCTCATGTTCTCAATTGTCTTTTACTTTATGGTTCTTAAGTGAACTGCTATGAAGTCCAATACTAATGTGGCTTTAGTTATTTTATTTTTTTTATTTTTTTGTAGCTACTATGATAGCTAGTTACTTGTCTTTTTTCTTTTTTGGTTTTTCAAAACAGGGTTTCTCTATCTAACAGTCCTGGCTGTCTTGAAGCTTGCTTTGTAGTCCAGGCTAGCCTCAAACTCACTGAGATCCCTTGCCGCGGCCTCCTGAGTGCTGGCTTACAGGCGCGCACTACCGACGCCTGGCATCAGGTCTCTAATCATAGTGGCTCCCTATACTTTGAAAAAAGTTTTTTTTTTTCAACAGATTTATCTAATCTAATATTTCTTTTTTTGAATTGTCACAAAATTCAGGTTTTCAGGGAAATTAAGATAAAAGACAGGTACTCACATTTATTTCACTGTCAGCTTTCCACAGTGCCCAAGATTTAAACGAACCTTCGTGGGCTCAGTTCGCTTTTAGTAGAACCTTTTTTTTTTTTTTTTGAAAAAGTTCTCATGATGTTCAAGGCTTAATTTGACTTGATTTATCTGTTAATCCAGTCAGCAAAACATTAGTGAATTTAAATAAATACAAAGGCATAGGGGACCTGAACTGCTAAACTCTCAAGTAGTTTTCTATAAGATCACACAAAAAAGGGAGGGAAAACCATCAAATTAACAGTAAGAATGAGTAACTGAGCATGGTGACACACGCCTGTAATCCCAGCCCTAGGAGGCAGTAACTGAGCACGGAGACACACGCCTGTACCAGCCTTAGGAGGTAGAGGCAGGAGGATTGCTGCAGATTTGAGGCTAGCCTGGTTTACATAGTGAATTTCAGACCAGTCATGGATACATAGTAAGATCCTATTTCAATAAACAAAACCAAACAAACAAAAAAGAATAAATCAGTAATTTAAGAATTATATAAAAGTTACTTGAGTCTTAAATTTAAATGTCATATTTTTTTTTCTGCATTCAAAGAGCTTCCTAGGGAATGGTTTTCAAATAGCTTTTCTGAAATAAATTCCTTTGAGATTTATAATGCTGTTTATAAGAAGCCTATACTCCAATAACCTATTGTTACATTTATATCCCTTAAAAAGATATTCTGTGTGTGTTATAGATAGAAGGCCCGTGTATGCTAGCATTGAACTCGGAAGTTTTAGAAGTAAAACCTATCATAGTTATTTAAATTTGTTAATTATTTCATAGCTGACTTATAGCCTGTATTTACACTATGGATATGAGCAATTTTGGACTTTGCAATTTCTAAAACTAATTTTTGGAAATTTTGATATGAGTATAGATTAATAACTACCCCCCTCCCCCTTTTCACAAACCCTGGGGATTGAATCCAGGGCCTTACATGTGTGTGCTAAGCCCTGCCCCTAAGCTATTTCTCCAACCCCTAAGAACTATTCTTAAGTAAAAGCTATTCGTGTACATTTTTCTTTCGTGAACTTTATTTTGCAGCCTGCGCTGCTGTCCACATTTAGACCGCTAGCTTGCACATGCCTCGGTCTTCCTGCTGCTGTAGGCAGGGTTTCCAGCTCCTCGTGTCCTTCTTAAGTGTGCTCTCTCTTGTCCTCCATGCGCTCTGCTCACTCTTCTCAGCTCTCGTCTCTGACCCTAACCCCAGGACTGCTTTTGTAATGCGGGCTTGTGTGTGTGTGGGGGGTCGCTCCTTTCCTAACGGTGTTTTCGCACACTGTCTTTCGAAGGTGCTGTGCAGACTCAGAGTTCTCCCTTTGCGCGGGGAAACACATTTGGGGAGCCGCCCACGGAGCTGCAGATTAAACAGCAGGAGTTGTACAAGAATTTTCTTCGTTTTCAGGTAAAAGGCTTGCTTGGTCATAGTTCCAGCTCTTAATAATAAGTGTAATTATTATAAACTGAACTTGCAGGGATTTGTCCACTGTGCACTCAGTTCTAAATGCATGCAGTTAACCCAGCTGTCTGCCTCATATCAGGGACAGCTATTGCTAAGATCACACGATTTCACTCCTATCTGAATCTTTTCTAAACTTCGTTAGACGCTCGGTAGTTTTTAAGTCAGTGAATGTGAAGATTTGTAAAATTCAATGATACAGAGTGAATCTAAGTGCATATTAGAGTAGGAGATCAAGTCCCGCTCCCTCCACGGAGGTGATGTCTTTGTCTCAGAAGTTAGATTTCAATGTAGTTTGATGGTACATGTATTGACTTCAACACTCAGACTAAGCAGGAGGATTGAAAAATCAGTCATGGTTATATGAAAAGATTCTGACTCAGGTAACAAAACTAAGCAGACTTACATTTAATATATTGACATTTGCAGTTATCTGCCTCATTGAATGCAGGCGGGCAGCATTTAAAGTAATGAAATGTTGAACTTTCCTGAGAAGATGCTTGAGTGTCTAGTGTTTATTAAGCAGCGAGCTCGGGAACCACAGTAGAGTACAGTCACTGTGGCTGGGGTGTCTGCTCTTCAGGGGTTCAGGGTTTCTCTCCCTCCCTCACTCCCTTCCCTCCACTCCTGCCGCCGTGGCTGGGGTGTCTGCTCTTCAGGGGTCAGGGTTTCTCTCCCTCCCTCCCTCCCTTCCCTCCACACCTGCACACTTATGTCTCTGAGGGTCTGGTGTAAAATTTCCTTTGGTGCTTTGGTGTAATTTTTTTTTTATATACTGTTTTTTTTTTTTTTTAACTCAAAGTCTGGTACAGTTGACTGCCTCTCTGCTTACAGAAAATGTCTAGAGTCCTTAGCCTGACATTTAAGGCTAATTTGTTCCCAGCCTGCTCCTTAGTCCTCATGAATCACAGTTGAACGTGTTCTGCTCTTATGTGTTGTGCACTCTACGTGGTGCAGTGGCATTAAGGTAGTCTTAAGAAGGTGGGCTCTGCATTCATGTTAGGATGTTATTAGTGGAGCACTGGGTAGACCAGAAGCATGGGCATGTTATTAGCGTAGCGACAGTGGATGTATGGAACCGACTGACGGAGAACATGACAGGTAGCAGAAGCCCCATGGGTATCAGACACTCAGTCAGCAGGTGGAGGGTGGTACAGAATCAGCTGCTGAATTTGAAGACGCTTGTGGTGGTTCTGTTACCATGACGACAAGAACTCAAAATAGAAGTTTATTTTATTTAGCATGTCTGCCATGGAGTGAGGTATAATTATCAAATTTTCTAGGATTTCAAAATCACTTTATTCACAGAATACTTTTAGATGTAGTGTGTTACTAAATTTCAGACTCTCTAGAGAAAGTCTCTTTTAGGACGTGCAGCTAAGCCAGGGGTGATTGGATTGTCCACAGCTGCAGAGGTGACCTGTGGAGCCTGTCTGGGTAGCACACGGACATGCTCTGGAAAGAGAGGAGGCTTTGACTGTCCTTTTGATCCTCTGTGCCCTCCCTGCAAATCCTCAGTGCATGTAGGAATAGACTGCTCTTGAATGGTGATTTCTCAATTGTTTTTCTTAGTGGTCACAAAATCCATTTTGTCTTCAATCAAAATGAACACAGAATTCTAAGGAAATGCAAAATAACCAAGTGGTGTTTATTATTCCTTTCAATAATACCTTACAAGACAAAACCTGAAGCTTAAGAACTGAAATAAATGTTTTGAAGTGTGCAGATTTGTTCCTAGAGGCAAGAAAAGACGCTTTAGTGCAGGGTCTGCACAAGAAGTCATAGCTGGTGCACAAGAGGCCTTGATGCTCTTCAGATTGAGTAACATTTGTGATTTTTAAATACAGCTTTAAAATAAATTTAAGGAATTTTAATAATTCAATCAAACATTTAATTTAAAATTAGTATATTTTATAAAGTATTTTTGTGTTACATAGCTTGAAAACTGACTAGAAGATAGCGTTCTTCTTTACAAAACACTGAGCATGTCTCTTGACACCAGACGTGTGGTCTGTTAATTCCTGACATGTTAGCAGTATTTGATTTTAATTTTGCAGTTATTCTCTGGAATTTTTCTTTTTTCTCCTGGAAGGGGAGAGAAAAGATCCAGGTCTAAGTGTCAGGTTCTGTTGCTTCACCGGTGTTTTCTCTGGACCTGTCCTTGTGAGCATCTGCGTACACACTGCAATGTGTCAGAGTATCAGGAAAGGCTGTAGCTGTAACTCATAGTTCACATAGGAAGATTCAAGTTCTCATTATAAAATATTGACAACATGCAACCTTAAAGCTACAGGAACTTCAGACTGCATAAAAATACCTTCTATGTTAAAAATGTAAAGTCGAGAGTGGTGTCTCTAAGAGACACAGTCTCACAACAAACTTCCCGTTCTTCTTGGTCTTGCAATCTTTCTGAGATTATCCCTGAATCAACATGGCTGCCTGAACAAGGTCTGGACAAGATGAACACCAGTAGACATGCTAACACAGAAGGACAAAATCTTAGAGGCCCCAACCCTAGACAGAGAACTACAGGTAGCTAAGGAATGTTGAGAACAGGAGAAATAATTGTCTTCAGGGAAGAACCTGCCAGTTACTTATCCAGTGCTAAGTGGAATCATACACATGCAGACATCATATGGACTGAGTACAACTGCGTGTGTGCGAGGCACATGCATATATATATGTGTGTGTGTGTGTGTATATATATATATATATATATTCTTTATATATATTCATGAATTAAAGCAAAGGAGGATGGAGGGAGGATAGGGAAAATGGTATAATTGTATTTTAATTTCAAAAAAGTATTTAAATGAGATCTGTAAACGGTATTAATGATAATCTGTAAGATTCCATATTTGTTGATAACCTTAAGATAATCATAATTACACAGTACCAGCTGGGCTTGGCTGCACACACTTGGTACGCTAGTACTTGAAAGGCTAAGGCAGAAGGATCACCTTAAGTTTGAGGCCATCATGAGGTTACTTAGGGACTTCAAGGCCAACCTCAGAGTGAGACCTTGTCTCAGAACTCCAGAAAATTGAAAGGGTTTTTTTTTGTTTGTTTTTTAAACTCATCCTACCGTCTTTGGTGCTTCATCTGTAGAAGTTATGTACTGTTTCCTAGGGGTTCCTTCCATCCAGGCCTGATGTTCTGCTGTCCTGTCTGCAGCCTCTGCACACGCCTGGGCTTGGGCCCAGGGCCTGTGTGTGCTGAGCAGGCTCTACACCTGAGCTGAGATTTCAGTTCTTGGCCAGTGGGGAGGAAAGCATTGTGAGGAAATGGTTCTTTCCTAAAGAGACCAACGTGCTCAGTTAACTGTTGCATGGGAATTCTCTTCAAGTTCAAGTACATTGAGGTTAGTGGTCCTTGTAGAATAATGCAGCCACAGAATTTACTCAGCACTATGCACAGGAAGAACTAATATGCTCTTTATTGTCTCATTGTAATTCTTTGAACACTCTTGAGAAGTGAACATTAGTAACTCCTAGTAGGTGAGAAAATTGAGGACACGTCCATTTCTAAGTTCACACAGTCCATGTGGAGCAGACATGGCAATTGGCTAGCAGCTTTTAACAGTATCATGTCCCTTCCTAGTCAAATACAGGGCACCCCAAACCGAGGACCTTGCGGACAGAAGGCATACCTTTGTAGTCTGTAAGAGTCTAGGGAAAAGTGATATTCTAATGTGTCAGTAGTTTGTCATAACAATAACTAATCCTAATTCTTCAGATTGAGGAAAAGAGACAAAGGGAAGAAGCAGAGCGCGAGCGACTGAGAGTTGCGGAAGAGAAGGAAGAGAAGCGGCTTGCGGAGCAGAGGGCAAGGATCCAGCAGGAGTACGAGGAGGAGCAGGAGAGGAGGAGGGAGAAGGAGGAGGAGGTGTGTCCAAGGGAAGCATTTATGTTCTGTTGACGTGAGAAGCTTTCGTTACTGCATGAGAGAGCTGCTCTCCTGAGATCCATCTTTAAAGTACCCCGTTGTTAACGTCATTGTGTGTTACTTTATTGGGATCAATTACTAATTTAAGAAAGAGACAAATTGCTTTTAACTGTAGACTGATAGAAGATGTCTGCTACTTTGTTCAGTAGATAGTGTCTTCATTTTATAGACCGCTGTGTCTTTTGTGTATTCAATTTTTACACATGTTTAAATGTGCTGCAAATGTATGCAAGAGGTGTGTCTTTTTAAATTTTAAAGCAAAGGCTCAAAAATGAAGAACTCATTCGATTAGCTGAAGAGAGACGAAAAGAAGCAGAAAGAAAGAAGAAAGAAGACGAAGAAAAACATAACTTGCAGCTTCAGCACTACTATGAGAGAGAAAATATGGCTGGGGATGAGACCAAGGTATGTCTCAGGTAGAGACAGGTCAGCCCAGAGAGCGTGCCTGGCAGAGCTGGGAGCAATAGGGAAGGGGGGAGAGGGTGTTGCCATCTGCCCTGGCCTTTCAGCCCAGTGCTGACACTGTATTGACCTTCGTTTGTGAGCTGCTGCCACCTAACGCGTGGCCATTTTCAGTCTTGTTACTGTGGTCCTGTGTTCAGCTGTGCGGCCTAAGATGTGGCTGCAGGCGGAACCAGTAGACTCTGGGCTCCGGCTCACAGCAGCTCACTAGAGTCACTGGCTGCTAAATAGACTAACAAAAATACTGGGCATGAATTTCATTTATCTAGTGATTCTTTGTTTTATGTATTATATTGGATATTAAATGTAATTCACCAAAAAGACTGCTTTCGGATGCACAGAGATGATGGTAAGAGTTGGTACATGAATCATGAATCACAATTACTAGACAGGGTTCTCTTCTCCAGAAGACTAATTTGATCTCACACAACTGAAATAATTTGACTATTTTGTAACTAGTATTTTATTAAAGACAAAATTATCTGAACTTAAATGCTCTGTGACTGTTGAATATATACTTTGCATGTGAAAATGAAATGTATTTACAGCAAGATTTTTTTTTTTTTTGCAGCATTTGAGACAGCCTTCTCCTGTAGTTCCTGCTCTTCAGAACAAAATTGCAAGCAAACTCCAAAGACCTCCTTCCGTCGACACCATCATAAGTTCCTTCATCCACGTATGTACTTTTTCTTAGAGTTAATCTTCAGTTATTTGAGATGGGGTACTTTGTGAAATTTCCTAATGTTTTCCTTAGTTTGCCTATTGCTAGAGTTGTAACTGATAGCACGTGGTGCCTGAAAGCTTAATTCTTATTCAATTCAGGCATAATTAATAAGCCGTAGTCTGTTAAAGCAAATGGTATTTATTTATTTGTTTGTTTATTTATTTATTTATTTATTTATTTATTTATTTATTTGGTTTTTTTCGAGACAGGGTTTCTCTGTGGCTTTGGAGCCTGTCCTGGAACTAGCTCTGTAGACCAGGCTGGTCTCGAACTCACAGAGATCCGCCTGCCTCTGCCTCCCGAGTGCTGGGATTAAAGGCGTGCGCCACCACCGCCCGGCGCAAATGGTATTTATTTGTCTCAGCTCCAGAAAAATGTCTCTTTTTTTTAAATTTTGGTTGTTGTTGTTATTTGTTTGTTGTGAGGCAGGGTCTCATTCTGTAGTCCTGGCTATCCATGAATTCGCTATATGGACTAGACTGGCCTTGAACCTACAGAGATCTGCTCGCATCTGCCTCCTGAGTGCTGGGATTACCACCTTGCCAGGCTAAGAAAGTCTTCTGGGAAAAATATATTCTAACTAGCTATAGTTGTAGGTGTGGAGTTTCTAACTAGCTGTGGTTATACTTGGGAAGTCTCTAACTAGCTGTGGTTATACTTGGGGATTCTCTAACTAGCTGTGGTTATACTTGGGGAGTTTCTAACTAGCTGTGGTTACTCTTGCGGAGTCTCTAACTAGCTGTGGTTACTCTTGGGGAGTCTCTAACTAGCTGTGGTTACACTTGCAGAGTCTCTAACTAGCTGTGGTTACTCTTGTGGAGTCTCTAACTAGCTGTGGTTACTCTTGTGGAGTCTCTAACTAGCTGTGGTTACTCTTGTGGAGTTTCTAACTAGCTGTGGTTACACTTGCGGAGTCTCTAATTAGCTGTGGTTACACTTGCAGAGTCTCTAACTAGCTCTGGTTGTATCTGCTGAGTCCTTTATGTTTTAGACTGATTTACAGACAAAAGGAAGCCAGGAAAGTTAGCCTTTAAGTTGGTGCTTGAGCAACCAGCAGGAATTTGCTGTAAAACCCAAAGAAGTTATGAACTTTCAGTGCCTGCAAGCTATGGAGGGTGGGACATGCCATGTGGAGAGTCTTGTATGGTTTTCTTTGGCCTGGCCTGATGATGCGCTTGTGCAAAGGGCAGGAAGTGCAGACTCTATGCAGTGTGTTGGGGTGGGGGTGTTGTAGGCTTTGACTTTGCTCCATGGGCTTGTGGATTGCAAAGATGTGAACTACCAGAACAGGCCTAGAAGTGTGTTAGAAGAACATTTTCTTGGCTTCTGCTTCTGCGAGTCTGGTTCATATGTTCTGTGGTAGGAATTGCACCATGGTCCTTGTAATGTTAAAGTAGAGCCGTGTGGGCGCTTGTGCTCGTGTAGTGTTCTCAGGGGCCGTGGAGACTCCCGACTGAAAACAAGGGACCGAGCAGGGCTGTCAGCTTGAGGGGAGATCTGGGCACACAGGTGCGTGGTGGGAGTGGTCAAGGGGAATTTTCAGGTTTCTGGTGATGACTGTACAGATTGGAGTTCGAAAATTGAGTTGTGGCTGAGGAAGGCATTTTGGATTAGATTTGTGGTTTGGGAAGCAGTTAGCATTGGTGCTTACGAAGTTACTTTGATCGCGCAGGGGAAGTATATAGATGGTGTAGGGAACAGGGCTGAGGACAGAAATTTGGGGAAATTAACAGTGTGTGTGAACAGGAGGAGCTACAGGCAGACAAAGTGTCAGCGATGTTAGTAGTTACTTGTCAAGAACATTCAGGGTAAAATGGCCGAGTGAGCATGTGACGTGGGGGTCGCTTTGTTTGGTGCTGAAGTGATGCTTGTGGAAGCAGAGCTGAGCATCAGGGTGAGTGGGGAAGGAAGGACGTGCTCGTAACTGCTTAGCCAGCTCCCAGCCCTGCATTTGCTGTTACTAGTGAAGGGAAGACCCCGTGAGCAGTTGGTGGCGAGTGAAGAAGGGGGAGGCTGGGAGGAAGATGTAGACTTAGGGGAGGTTGGGGAAATGAGGGTAATTGGAGGAGATGGAGACCCTTTGCAGTCACAGCATACAGAGAAAGGGATTCCCATTGGCCAGGGGCAGGGAGCCTCGCACAGACCAGGGTCAGCAGATGTAGATGCGTTTTACAGTATGGTGTTGGTTTCCTTTCACACCGAGGGACAGAAGAGAAACGCTGACCGTGTCTGTTGTTCACAGGAAAGCGCCATGTCCAGGGCCCAGTCTCCTCCGGTGCCTGCCAGGAAGAACCAACTCCGGGCAGAGGGTAGGCAGTGCACTGTATTCTACAGGACATTTACTTCTTCCAGTCATCCCAAAGTAATTACAGAACTGCAGGAACTTGCAAAAACCGAGGGAAAAGTGCTATGTCTACTCTCCCCGTCCCCCATCGCATCCTGCACAAATTATAGTGGTACACTCTACAGACAGACTCAGCAGGTTTTCACCGGTTTGAACCTGTTTATTTGCATTTTTGGCTTTTGTGCTTGTGACTTTAGGTGTTTTCTCATGTGTAATTTGTACAGCTGCCATGACAGTCAGCTTTGAGCGTGTAAACCCCTTTGCTTTGTCCTTGTAGTTCTCTGTGCGCCCGAGAATCTCCACGTTTATCAAGACTCTCACCGTGGGTCTTAACGATGTTCATTATGATGCATGCATATATATTTAAAACACACATAAGTATCTTTTGTAAAATTTATCTCAGTATATTTTTAACTCTTCCCGGGAACTTGCAGAGGAGAAGAAGAGCGTCATCACGGAGCTGTCGGAGATGAGGAAGCAGCTGCGCAGCGAGGAGAGGCGGCTGCAGGGGCGGCTGCTGCGGCTCGACAGTGAGGACACAGTCCCTCTCAGGTGCTCTGCCTGCGTCTTCCTGGAATAGGGCCGGGTTCACCTTAGAGCCTCCTGCCCCTTCCCGTGTCGTCTGAAAATGAGATGTAAATCTAGCTCCTTGAGGGAAATGAGACAGGAATGGAAAATTCTAAGGCTAAGATGATTACACACAGTGGTGGTTTATGATTATCTTTAGATTTTCCTTCAAAATAATGTAACTGTTTTTTTTTTTTTGTTTTTGTTAATGCTCATTTCCTAGCAAAGCAAAGCTGCTGTTACAGCTAGAGGGCTCAGCTTCTCTAAACAAGGCTTCTGCACTGTAGGTTAGTCTTCTGGGAGCTTGAAGATTGTTTCTGGGTTACTGAACAGCAATCCTTTCCTTTAAAAATAAGCTTTCTGTCTGGGGATAATCTGATAGAAAAGTTGGGAATATCATATGTACAGCTAGGCTCCCACCATCTGGCTCTCTACATCATTAATATCTTAGCATTACAAGCATATGTTTGAGGCTGACATTTGTTGTGTGACAGATTTTTACTGGGGAGACACAACATGCACATCTGCTCACCCCAGATTGGGAGCCCACGACAGTCCAGAGGACAGATACCAATAATGTACAACTTGCTGAACCAGTGAGTTTCATTGGGGTTGCTTACCGGAGCAGAAGTGACTCACAGACAGCTGCATCACCAAAGCCACCCCAACATAGCAGCCCGTGTCACAGAGCAGGGATCCTGGAGCACACTGCACCTACAGGCCACTCAGCAGGTCGAAGGGTCCTCCCTGGTGCTTCAATTAGTCTGAACCTCTTCTAGGCAGCTCAGCTTCTTCTGGGCGGCTGGGCTGGTCTGGTCTCAGGTTTTTGTTTTTTTTTTTTTTTTTTGCCCCTCTGTGTATGAGCGGCTTCTTTGTACCTGTGTTCCCTTGGCTTTTATTGCTTACTCTGACAGGGAGGGGCCTAGTGAGTCTGGTCAGTTTCAGGGACTTCCTTGAGCTATTTGAAGCTGTTTACCTTCCTGCTTAAGGAGCTCCCCATTTGAGAAGAAATTGTTACACAACAACATTGAAATGTTATTGTTATTTAAATAATCCTTTCTGGATTTCTTTTTTTAATGTCCTGTCTCTGTCCAGGTGTCTGATACAAGTCTCAGTGTTTTGTCCTGTTTTCATGGCTCTCTGTCACCTCTGGTCTTGGATTTTTTTCAGCCTGTTTTTCACGACTGAAAGTTTCTCCATCCTGGCCAGAGATTCTTTGTACTCCTTAGTGTGAGAGTGTGTGAGCTGCCCTCTGACTGGACAGGCTGGGGAACCTTACGTAGCCGAGGAGCTGCTCTCCCATGGCATGCTGCCAAGAGTGCACACAGCACTGTGTTGTTGGCGATGCTGACCCTCACCATATGGTTCCAGTACTGTCAGGTAGCTCTATCAGAGTAAAGACAGGCGGGGGGTGGGGGGGGCTGGAGAGATGGCTCAGAGGTTAAGAGCATCGCTTGCTTTTCCAAAGGTCCTGAGTTCATTCCCAGCAACCACATGGTGGCTCACAACCATCTGTAATGGGGTCTAGTGCCCTCTTCTGGCCTGCAGGCATACACAAAGACAGAATATTGTATATGTAATAAATAAATATTTTTTTTTAAAAAGACAGGCATGGGTTAAGTTTTGTGAGCCTTGAATTTTAACTTTTAGGAATTGGAATTACAATAACTTTGACAGTGGTCTGTTAAACACATTACTGATAGAATTTTTTTAAAATATTTATTTATTTATTATGTATACAATATTCTGTCTGTGTGTATGTCTGCAGGCCAGAAGAGGGCACCAGCCCTCATTCCAGATGGTTGTGAGCCACCATGTGGTTGCCGGGAATTGAACTCAGGACCTTTGGAAGAGCAGGCAGAGCTTTGGAAGAGCTCTTAACCGCTGAGCCATCTCTCCAGCCCCCTACTGATAGAATTTTTAATATGTACCATAGAGACATGTATTGTTTGGTTCTTTGTTCTAATTTCATAGAGCAGCTTCATAAAAAGAATTTTTTCTTCATTTTACTGCATTATCAAGCTCCCCATGTGTCGGGCATGGAACAAATAAGATATAGACCACATACAAATGTGATCTAACAACCTAATAGTAAACAAATCTTCTTACTTACTTATTAGTATTATGGAAGCTGATAGGGTCCAATGTAAATGTCTCCCAGCAGCTTATTTTGGTGATTGTCTTAATTAGTCTTTGTAAATTTGCTGCTGTCAATGCAAAAACCACAGCTCTCATCTTAAAGGAATAAGAAATTGTTTATTCTGGAACCATTTCTGATTGATCATGGCCTGGGAGCACAGATTTAGGTTACCCTAAGTTTCCTTGTTTCATGTGGAGACAGCTTCATGACATTTTTATAGTTTTACAGAACATAGAAAGTCATACATCAAGGTAAATTTAAAATGCACTGGTGGTACATCAGAGAGGGGTGTAGCCCAGGGAAGCTTTTTCACGTGTCTAAGATGTGCTCTGATGGGGTCCTTAGCTCTTGGGTTGACAGAAACTCGTGTTCTGCTAAGTTAAATGATTGCAAAAAGGCTTTTATCTATTGTTGCAAGGTGTTCCTATACGGAGGGAGGCAAGGAATGCTGCTCCAGAGGCCCAGAACTTAGCCCAAGATAAGGCAGTTAGCCTCTGGACCCGCAACTTCCAGCCCTCCCAGGGTGCTGATCCGCTGCCCGTCTCTGCAGCAGGGCTCTGCTTTCAGAGGTTTCCTTCACAGCAACCAGATGCTGGTCTTTTCAGAGCTTTCTTTCAAATTGTCCTCCTAGTTACATGGCAGGGATCTGAGCCAGCTGTGGCAGGGCTGTGCTGTGCCCTTTGAAACGTTCCCTGAGAGAAAAGGAAACCCCATGAAAGAACCCCAGCCTTTCCTGTCTAATTGTTTATGACTATAACTTAGATTCTTTCT
>NC_022031.1:17030349-17031869 GCF_000317375.1 Microtus ochrogaster | reverse complement strand
GGGGGTCCAGCGTTGAAGGAAGTACTAATTGGCATTTAGTTTTTATTTTCAGAGCGACTTTCCATTCTCCATCCATTTCCTTTGGGCAGATGACAACAGCCAACCCTTAGCGAAAGCTTCCTTCCGGAACTGCCCAGCATGTTCACCCCTAGAGTACTGTTGAGCTCGTATAGCCCAGGCTGTTGGGAGGGTTTTGTAGAGTCATGGTACAGTACCCTCAGTGTGGAGCCGAGCTTCGGAAACATGTTCTGTGCGCAGTTTCTGCTTTAGACAGATACCGGAGTCATGCATGTACTGTGTACGGTCCTTCACATCTCTCTTAATTCTCTCCTCACAGCATGATTCAAATGCACAGATTTTTATAGATGAAAATCCAATTGCTAAAAAGTAGCATGCCTGATCTTTGTTTTTTTGAGACAAGGTGTCATGTAGCTCAGGCTGACATTAAATTATGAGACTGGCCTTGAACTCTAGAATGCTAGGGTTGCAGGCAGGTGACACCATGCGCTTATAAAGTCTTTAGGTTTTAGCACAGGGGATCAGCAGAGCAGGACTGTTGAAATTTATGTAATAACGGTGGTGAAAGGTGCCAAGTTGCTTTTACAGTGACTTGGATGTGCCCTTGTTTCCAAGCCATAAGGAATATTGATCATGGCTTGTCATTTCCAGGAAAAGAGAGAGGAATCCCATGGACATATTTGACATGGCTAGACATCGGGTACAAGCTCCTGTCAGAAGACCATCGCCGAAGGCCTTGGATGCTAATACTTTTCAGAATATCCATGACTTCAATGAGCTCAAAGAGAGAGGTGAGCCTAAGCTGCCATGTTGACTCTGCTACACTCTAGGTGACATCATGGGCAGGTTAAAGCCCATCACACAAGCAGTCAGTTGCTTGTTCTGGGGACTTCATTATAATACTGCCGAGTTTATGTAAAGTTTTTCATCAGGGAACATCATTTTGTGTCCTCTAACTTCATGTCTGCTGTAATGTGCTTTGTAATGTGTTCTGCAATCAAGATTGCTACCTAATTTTTTCCCCAATGCTGGTGATGAAGCTGAGGGTCTGGTGAAGTGCTGTACCGCTGAGCTTTCTCCCAACAAGGCCCAGAGTTCCCATATGATCCCTGCCTCTGCCCATGCACAGCCTCTCCATTGCGGCCACCTGCACTTCAGAGGCACACAGTGTGAGGACTGACCAGCCTGATGGATATAGCGTTCTCTCTCAACGCGCATGGTTTGCCTTCGGGCTTATTTCTGTGTGCATTCGCTCAGCTTGGATAGCTGTGTGATTACTTGTGCTCACCGTTGTAGGAACTTACAGAAGAGTTTCACAGGCCTGAAAGTCCTTGGCAACACATGTTCTCCCCTCCCATTCCCACAGTGCACCCTATACAGAGTGTCAAAGTCGATACCGTTGTGACCATTAAATTCAGCCTTCGCACTGGTCATTCAGGCACACGCAGCTGTCCTCAATCCCATCCCTTTTCAGGGCTTGATAGGTCATTTTAATTTCTACC
>NC_022031.1:17029536-17030110 GCF_000317375.1 Microtus ochrogaster | reverse complement strand
TTTTTTTTTTTTTTTTTTTTCTGAGACAGGTTCATATGCTGTAGGCCATGCTGAGCTAGAACTCACTGTTTAGCCCAAGTAACCTTGAACTGGTAGCAGTTTTAGAACTAAAGGCAGAAGTTTAACTTAATTTCATTCATTGTTTAATCATAAACCAGTTCATCTGTTCATTTTCTTAACGACATCTCGGATGCCTGCTTCCATATTTTATATTTAGAAATGTGGGTACAGATTTTTTTTTGTCTAAATCTCAGTTGGAAACAAGATTTAACTTAGTTCTGTAATTTTTGCACCAGATTCAGAAACACGAGTGGATCTGAAATTACTGTACCCAGATCCTCCCCGAGATCATCACACCTTAGAGATTCAGCAGCAGGCCCTGCTCCGGGAGCAGCAGAAGAGACTGAACAGATTGAAAATGCAGGACAGCGCGGGAGGTAAGCTGCCCACGCCGCTGCTGCCCACACCAGCACTGCACACACTGCTGCCGTAGATAGCGCTGTGGCCCTTCTTCCTCCAGCTGTTCAGGAGTTGGTTTTCTAGATTGGTTTAAAAAAGGTTTCATATATATATA
>NC_022031.1:17011703-17028981 GCF_000317375.1 Microtus ochrogaster | reverse complement strand
TTTTGGTGTTTTGAGACAGGGTTTCTCTGTGGCTTTGGAGCCTGTCCTGGAACTAGCTCTGTAGACCAGGCTGGTCTCGGAACTCAAGAGAGATCTGCCTGCCTCTGCCTCCTGAGTGCTGGGATTAAAGGCGTGCGCCACCATCGCCGGGCTCCTTTTTGGCTTTTACTGTCTCTTGCATTGAATTCAATCCCAGGCAGGCCATTGCATTGGCAGCTCCATGCTCATGTAAGCCTTTTGCCATAGAGTTGGGAAAGGAACACATTTCATAGCGTGCTTTGATTAGCCCAGTAAGGGCCATCATGTATCCCTTCTTGGGATACAGCTGTTCACAGTGTGGTGTGCACTTTTAATCCCAGAACTCTGGAGGCAGAGGCAGGCGGATCTCTGTGAGTTCGAGGCCAGCCTGGTCTACAAGAGCTAGTTCCAGGACAGGCTCCACAGCTACAGAGAAACCCTGTCTCGAAAAACCAAAAAAAAAAAAAAAAAAAAAAAGAGAGAGAGAGACAAAAATCTGTGGAGTATCAGATTTGAGTGTATGTTTTTGTATAATTCTCCAGTTATCTAAATCTAGTCAAATGATATTAGGACACTAACAGGATGTGGTGGGCAGCAAGCTAGGCTGCCGCTCTCAAGGGGCTGATGATAGAGAAGTCAGAGGCCAGGTGTGAACACTGTAAAGGGATCTAAGCCTACAGCCACATGGAGCTTGCAGGTGCACACAGGGTCAGTGCGCACAGAGGAAGGGTGGTGTTGTCTCAGCATCCCTGGGCCTTCCTGAGCACACATGGACATTGTGACTTTACCTGTATCCCACTTCTTTGCCAGCCTGCAGGCCATTGAGAGTGGCCAAAGAAAACGAGTCATTAGGCTTGATCTTGTTAGTTTTTGGAAACTTAAGACCATTTCTTGGTGGACTGATATGGCTTGCAGAATCCAAGGAAGGTCCCTGAGCTCGGGAGGTGTGACAGGCAGGAGTAAATGATCTGACCCCCTTAGGCTGAGCTCGTAGATCAAGACTTGGACAATCACTGTACAAGAGACAGCATCCCTCCTCATGGTACAGAATTTTAAGTGTCAAAAGTCTGATTTTGTGGGATCTAAGACTAACATGGTTCCCAGATAGGTACAGGTATTTCTTACTGCGAGTATCCATCTGCCTAAGTCATGAAGATGGAAGGATGTGGGCCATCACTGCAGCCTTTACTCCCATGTGGGAAAGCTGCCGTGCTGCAGATGCCTGGGCTACTGACCTAGGGCTGGCTGCCCACAGTTTTAGCGTACTCCAACCCTTGGTTAAGCATGGCTTTGTGCAGAGACTACAGGAGCAAGACAGAGGGTTAAAGAAGAAATCCTGTGTTCATTTTTTCTTAAATATCAAAGTTCACAAAGATTTTATTAGTGAGTCATTTACCAGTATAGATACAAGATTTAATGAGCAAGTAGCATCATTTCTAAGACTGGTGTGGTGTGTGAGGTAAAAATAATTTTCAGTAGAAGCTATAGCAATAGGAGATCCGAAATGTATTCCATTTGTTAAGCTTCTCTAAATGTCTGCCCGTTATTCTGTTGACTACAGCTGATCTGGACACCGTCTACAGCGGGAAAGGACAAGGGCACAGAATGGTAAGCAGCCAATTCACATTTTCAAGTTAGATTTTGGGGCCTATGTTAAATGATATTCTAGATTTTGAACATGTCCATACTATTCTTCTTTATATTTAAAACGTAATTTAAGTTGCAAGTGCAGTGTCTAAAGATCTGTGGCTAAGATGTGTGGAGAAAATTGACTGTAATGGGTAAGAATAACACCCACGTGGCTTGAGCTGGTGTCGTTAGCTGTGTCATTTGGGGGAGGTGGGCAGATTGTTTAATTTTTATGCCTCAGTTTCCCAGTGCTTATTGTGAGGATCAGTTCAGAGACTCAGTATTTATTTACAAGGTCCAGATAGGTTTGGCATATATGTTCTGTATACTGTCTATTAAATAGGAATGTGTGCCAGGGTGATGGTAGGCTAAGGGAAATAACACACAGAACTGACAAGTTCTCTGTTGTCGAGCCCGGCCACACTGGTTGCAGAGTTGTTAGCAGCAGAAGTGGATTTGGCAGTGCATTAGATAAACAAGAGTGGCCCCTGAAGTGACATTGTATGAAGGCTGCGTCAACAAGTATCTGCTCCGTGGGCCAGAAACTGTTGTGTGTTCAGAGTACAGGAGTCTTGGAGAGTATTAAAAAAAAAATCCCTTTTCCCTGGAGGCTTGCCTTGTGTTCTGAGAGGAGGGGCATATTGCTGAGGTGCTGCTGGGAAGGCGAGAGCAGGGGATGGACGCTGAAGGGTTGGCCCGGCTGGACTTTCAGTTATGGGGGAGGTAACTGGAGAACAGGGCAGTCCCTGGAGGAAGACTTGAGCAGAGGAGGCTGGAGCAAGGGTGAGTGGGGAGCAGACGGGCCATCCACAGTGCGGGTGATGAGACGCCTCCCGTGGAGAGCAGACTCACAGGAGTTCAGTGGTGGTCAGAGGAGATATTAGTTCACTATATGGAAGAGTGAGGTGTACAAAAAAAGTCAGCAGGAGCAAGTGAACTCACTGCCTTAATCCATCAGTAGCATGTCGGATCAGTGCCGAGATCACATGGAAGTTGTAGGCTCCTAATAACACACAAAGTGGATATCGTATAACTTCCCACTTGGGATCTCACTACAGTAAGCCCAAGCTCATGGTTTTCCCTACAGTGTGTCAATCCACGCCTGTAGTGTGCCTGTGGAGGTTGCTGTGCCAAGGGCTAGTGTGTGTATGACAGCATCTTTCCTACTTTCCATGGGACTGTCATCTACCCACGTTTCAGAACTGGTAACATAGCCCCAGTTCCTAGCACGGAAGAATTTAGGAAGCAGACTACTCTGACCCACTCGAGACAGGAGAACCTCTGTAGCACTTAATGCTCAACATTTTGATTCACGGCTTCATATGCTTTTCATGGACAACCACAAGAGGGCAGTAAGGAGTTAGTAAATGTCATTCTCAAGCAGGGTGAAATCAGGCCTTCCTGCTGTCTGGAGTCTTGGTGGGGCTGGCTGGATACTAGAATGTGGTTGTTAGGAGGGAACCAGCCCTCCCTGTCATCTCTTTGTTGTTTTGTTGGGGGTTAGAGTAGACACCTGCGCTGTCTCTTAGTGTGACGTATTTTCCTACTCCAGACTAAAAATTTGGCCATTAACATGTGACTATTGTTTTCTTTTTCTTTTTTTAAATTTAGCCCAGAGATGACACTAACGACTTTTTAAAAAATTCATTACTGGAATCTGATAGTGCTTTTATTGGTGAGTGTATTTAATTTAACCAGTGTTATGTTAAATTTTACCCCCTCCCCCCTCCCGTGTGTACGTGTGTGTGTGTGTGTGTGTGTGCGCGCACGCGTATCTACCTTTAAGATAGGATTTCTCTTTGTAGCACAGGCTGAACTGGAACTCACTGTGGCCCAGGACAACCTCAAACTTTGATCCTCCTCCTCTTGAGTATTGAGATTGTGAGTGTGCACTGCTGTGCCATTTTTGAGAGTCGTTTGGCAGCCACACAAAATGCTGAGCAGTCACCATAACACCTGTCAGTAATTCCTAGTTTCCATCCCAAAGAAATCATGTCCACACAGAGACGGACCTGAAGATTCCTCAAGTGGTATCATTCAGGTGCCACTAGGTAGCAATATTCACCAATTGGCAAGTGCAGAGGCGAAGTGTGATGCATCCATATAATGAGATGTGCACGAGCCTCAGACACAAAGGACTGTGTTGTAGAATTCCACTCTGTGCAATCTTAGGGGACAGAATGCTGGACTGGGCCTGGGGAGTGGTTGCCAGTGAGCATAGGGAGCTATTTGAGATGGTGGAAATTCTAGATAGTCATAATTGTCCAACTGCAGTTTCACTGAAGAAATCACTGAACGTGTATACTAAATAGCATCTCCATAAAGCACTTACAGAAAAGACCTCAGAGTCTTGAGCCTTAGCTCTAAAATTCAAGATCTCTTTGTGTGGCCCCGTTAGGTGCCTATGGTGAGACCTACCCTGCCATTGAAGAGGAGGCCTTCCCTCCACCGCCACAGCTGCCATCTGCAAGGGAGCGCAGGAGGAACAAACTGAAAGGACTAGATTCTGTACGTATTACTGTCTCCCTCCGCATCTCAGTTTAGATGATTCAAGGGTTGCTTTGAAAAGTGGGTGTGGTCTGCGTCTTGGTTCTGCTGTCAGTTATTGTGGTGCCCCTGTAGCTCTCATGACGGTACATACGTATCTCTGCAAATGGCAGAGCTATCCTTCCCTACAAATGCTAACCTTAGTACCTCATCCTTTATCTTATTCCCTATACATGGGCTTTAGTGAAGCCACACAAAGCAACCAATAGCGTTTATCATAAGCCTGTTGGCCTCGAAATAACATAATATGGTGGCAGCTCCATTTGGTCAAGTGAGTTTCCTGATAGGTAAGAGGGCTAAGATTCAAACCCATGTTCTTTTCCACAGCTTTACAGTGTAGTTAATACAAGGCGTTGGAGGCTTCAACAAACCGTGTTCTGATGGTATCCTTCCTCTTTGGGTAGACAACTTTGGACAGCTTCTGAAGCTCTTTATTCCCATTTATAGGACATACACTAGTAGTCAGGAGCTCAAGAACCGTCTGCTAACTAGCATAATCGCGTGGCTAGCCTTATCAGGTAGACACATTTCTTTGCCCTAGGTAACTACTAATCAGTATTGGTCCATGTTGTCTTCCTGCATATTTCAAATAAATATTTCTTGTTCTTCCTCAAGGGCCATCCATCTTAGAGCATGTGTAGACACTACAGTTTGTTTATTCATTCGATAGGTGATGAACACCGGGGTTAGTGTCACATGTTAGCTGTCATGACTAGGATGGCTCTTAGCATTCATGTACAAGTCTCATATGGGTTTTTGTTAATTACTGGATTATTTGATCACTGTATGAATTTAACATTTTGAAGGATTTTCCCAAAACATGGTCACCATTTTCAAACATTTTTAACTTATAGCAGTATATGAATTTCCTATTTCTCCATTTGCTTGCAACTAAAATTCCCATGTCATAGACTATCCCATGTGCTTCCTAGCCTGTTGTGGATCTGCTTTGAAGACCCTTTATCCATTTTTAAATTGTGTGTAGTATCTTCACTGGTGAAACTTAGGGTTTCTACATTTCATTCAGATGTTAGATTTGCAAATGTTTTCTATTAAAAAGATTGTTCTTTATCATCTTGGTGGTTTTGAAGCATAGATACTTTAACTTTTAATAAGGTCCAAATTGCCAGTTTTATCATTTGGATTTCTGATGGTCTTACATAAGAAATTAGTTTAATATAAAACCATGATGATTTACTTGATATACTTGAGCTAGTTTTGCATATGGGATCTAGAGTCTGAATCTTCCTTTAGCATGCAGACACTATTTCTCTAGCACCGTTCACTGAAAAGACTGTTTTCTTTCCCTGTTGCATTTTGTTTGGTCTTTATTAAGAAAAATAGCATGATTAATTTCTTCTATCTCTTTGTGTGTCTGTCCTGGCAGTGACACACTATCTTGAGCACTAACCCTCAGCTACTACTGTTCGTGTTTTCCTTTTGTGCCCTGTAATTCCTGAACCTTATTCAGCTTGCCAGCATTTATGTCATCACAATGCTACTTCTTAGCCCTGACAGTCTCACCTGACCTTGCAAAGACAGGAGACAGGATCCATATGCTACACTTTTGCTCTTCATAGTGTGTATTAATCCAGGGTAAAACTATGTTGATTGATTGTTGGGAGTGTTTCTAAATTCTCTTTTAGGATAGTAGTCGGCTCCATATACCACCAGATGGTCTCTCTTTAAAATCTGTCTCCAGTGTAAATATCGATCAGCTTAGAACGAGAAATGAAGACAGAATGAGAAGACTAAATGAGCATCAGAAGAAACCCACTAACACAGGTACCATGCAGATGTTCACTGGCTAGTGCACATCTGGAGGAAATGAGAATTTTGAAATCCTTTGAGTTTTATGGTCAAGGACATAACTAGCCTGCTAATCCTGGCTTGAGGTTAACCCTGCAGCAGATTATTGACACTAGAAGGTGCCCTTTAAGAGCAGAACCTAAGCAGCTCCAGGAGAGTGGTATGTATGAAGTTCATCCTCAGTGCTTCATCAGGGAAAGTGCCAACTTAGAATTACTCACTGAAGTAAGGAATGATCAGAAGCTTTGGGTTTTAAGTGACACATCTTATTTTAAGTCTGTAGTATTATAAGGAAAAATTTACCTTTACTTGGCTTTCTGCACCAGGAAGAAAGAAAAATAGTTTTCAGTTAATATTCAAAGCCAACCAGCTGATTCTATGAATGGTTCTGGATGGAACTTTCCATGAAGCACAGGGCAGCTTCAGACCTCTCTGCAGCCTGTGTCATATCCTTTGTAAAAACAAAACAAAACAAAACAAAACAAAAAAAAACAGGCTGCCAGTCCCTGGGATGATGGTCAGGGTTGTTTTAGGAGGGTGGCCTGTTTACAGAAGTCTTTGGTCTGTTAAACTGCATTGCAGTATTTTTGTTGTCACAACTTTTTAACCTCTCTAGTCCAGTAAACACTCTTCCACCAAATACGCAGACACAGTAAACTGAGGGAATAGTACTTTTCATTTCATATCGTAGAAAACATGGGATAGTGAAGATAATGAAAAAGCATTTTCTCTTAATGTGTACCTAAAATCGCCTTTTGTTTTAGAATCAGACTTGAACTAATACTTCAGAAGGCTATATATATCTGAGAAGAGATAGAAAAGCTTAAGATTCTTTTCAGGTTCTCGACGTCTAAACTATTTGTTTTAACGCTGTCCTTTCAAACAGGAGCTTTGTGGTACGATGTGGACTGATTGCCCATTAACTGAGTGCACACCCCTTTGCTGAGCTAACCCAGGCCAGGAGATGTCATTTTTTTTTAGAAAAAGAAATTGACATCACAGGGTAGGAAGACAGATTTTTCATATTTTATATTTATTAAGTCAAATATATAGACTATAAGTAACATCAGATGTGGCTAATGAACAAGTCCCCTCTTCATGGGCCATTTTAGACTAGTGCAGATGTAATTTCCTCCGAATGACCTTTGACATGCCTGTATCAGTGCTATAAGGCTGGACAAGTATTCCCCAAACTCTGCTAAATTAAAGTCTTGTGTCATGTCCACTGTTTTTCCTAATGGTAACAGACACGAAATAAGATAGTCTATATTTCTACAGTCAATGTCTCATGTTTGGTAGAATCTCCTTTGGTACAGTTCAAAGTTCTTGTAGCTGCAGTGCCATGGAGTTAGTTTATTTCTCCCCACCCCCAACAGAGCCCCTTTCATGCATGGGCTCCTACTCCTACTGCCAAAGGGATAGTTGTTGTGGGGAGGAGTTGTGATTCTGTAAAGAGATGCAGAGCTCTAATGGGCTGGACTATAGGTTCACTGTGTATGTCACGGGCCACCCGACTTGTCTCTTTTGCCTCCTGTAGATGACGAGAGTTCACTGGTCGACCCTGATGACATCATGAGACACTTGGGTGAGGATGGATCCAACTCTGTGGCAACTGAGCCCTGGCTCCGCCCGGGCACCTCGGAAACTCTGAAACGGTTTATGGCAGAGCAGCTGAATGAGGAGCAGCAGCAGCGGGTTCCTGGAAAGCCAGGCACTTTTACTTGGCAGGACCTGTCTGCTGCGCATGCTTAAAATAAACCCTCTCTAGACCCAGCAGTGCCTTTTAGGTGTAAGGAGCTGTATCTTGAATGTTTTGCTTGTAGCCCTACCTAAATATTAGTTATTTATGTTCTATCTATATATAAAGTGTATTTTCCCATGATGATATGTTACATATATAATGTATATAAAATCCCTGATTATTGATTTATAACATGATTGTATAGAATTATTTTTGCAATTTTGACATGAGTGGTAATGAACTCTTGATTCAACTACCATATGTGCATTCAATTCTGCTCGCCATTAAGGGGGCAGATTAGTGCTAACAGGACTGTGAAGCAGAGCACATTTTCAATAGCACACTCGCCACTGCTAGCTTGTACTGAACAAGTTCTAAGGTGTGACTGTTCCAGCTGCTATGTAAATGAGCGACCCACAAGCTACTCATTCTCATGACCTTTGTAGCTACAGATTCCATAGGAGTCAAGGAGCTGTGACCATCTTACCTCCATGAGCCATGACTAAATGTTACATCTTCTGCCTCTGCTTTATTTTTAATGTTGATAAAGCATACTCAGCTATTAATTTATCTGATTTCACTATTTCTTGATACAAATAAAGTTTTATTTTTATGAACTACCAATGTCAGTTTCTTTACTTGAAGTAGAATTGAGGTTTCTAGAGGCTAAAAAGCTCCACCCGGAAAGGACAGAGGCAGTGGTCTTCTGCCCACTCCCGAGACCCTGGGCTAATCAGTAGTAAATGATACTTCACAAAAAAACTCGCTCAATTTCTAGAAAATATTCCTTACTTGGATTAGTGTCTTCAGTACACACCATGATGACAGCTGAAGACAACCCAGCCACTGCCTCTGACTTTTCCAGGGACAGAAGAGTTTACTAAAATTGAGAAATTTCTGGTATTCCTGTTTGGGGCTACATGCAGTTTTTTATGTTCAGTCTTGCTCTATTGATAAGTTTTCTCCTGTCAGTGTCTGACTGACAGTAAGAAGGACTGTGTTCTCTTTGGAGGGAGGATGCTACTGCCAGTCATATAAGGAGATGGCTTAGATCAGCAGACAGCAAAGTGGCTTTTAGTTCTACCATTTATCCTGCTTTGAACAAGGCTGCTCTAAAGAGATATGGAGGCAAAGGCTACAACATCTCCTTTCTTGAAATTAACTAATCGCATAGCTGAGATTGACTCCTTTACAAAATGTCACATTACAAACTCCCCAAAGACAGGGGGAACCTTTTCCAGTCTCATAGTAAATAAATAATAGCCTTATCTCTGATTGATTAGTAAATACGCTTTTGGATCTCCTAGGATTAATGTGAAGGACCTAATGCATAGACTGCAAAAAAGTGTCTTTGTAGCTAAAAAAAATCTTAAAAAACATCAATGAAAACAGGGCTGTAGGTTACACAGTTTTAACTGCACTGATGAAATAATTCAAAAACTTTATTGACCTATAACCTGATTAGATATGCCAGATGAGAATCAATATTGTACAGAAAGTTGTACAGAATTTTTACATAGAAAACTTTACATCTGTACCATATACATTTTATCCATCTGAAAAAATTTTCTACATCCACCGTTAATATGGAATGCTTGACAAGCTTTTCGTTTTAACCATCAGAGCACAATTCACAGTATGAATACATTTCCAGTAAATCTAACCTCCCCAAACCATGCCAGATTTGTTATTTTAATATATTCAACATTAAATTCTGTACATAGAATAAAATCTACATCAAGCCCCGCCACCCAAAAGAAAAAGTGACAGCAACCTAGATTCATTTTGCAGTGATTCAAGTTTCAGTCTGTGTGAAAAGTTATCTACTTTAATGGCTCATCTTTAAAGCCCTAGGAGTATGTCACAGGTAGTTCTTGTCAGCATGGATGTCTCCTACCTTGGTGGTTTCCCCTCCTGTTGTGATCTTGACAAGCACTGGCCACAACAGATTTAGATCATATTAAGCCCTCAAAATGACCATTCCCCTCAAAAGACAAAGTTCAACCCAAATGTTTTAGTGCATTTGACAAAATATTATGGGTATTTAGCAAGTAGATAAGAAAATAAAGAAATCAAACAGTGCAGGAGGAACAATGTTTAAGATTTTTATATTACAGACCTGCATCTCTGTACATTTTCACAGAAAGATGATGATTCCCAGTATCTCAGATAGCCTGAGTGTGCAAAAATCTTCAGAGTAAGAATACCATAGTTGCTAAATATCTTTTACCATGAGCAATAATTTTCTCCCTTCCCCCCAATTATAAACATTTTATCCTTCAAAATACAGCTCTCCTGAGTTGTACTTCTTGCAGAAGTTCCATCTTTATATCTATACTTCTTTGGGTAAGTTTCATTTCCGTACCTGCCAAAAGTGTGTGGGGCTCCCCCTGCTCAGAGGACAGGGAAGGACCCGTGAAGGTCCTGACACTGTTTGAACAGGCTTTTTGCCCGACATGACAGAGAGGCCACCAGACTGCTAAAGGGACCGCAGGGAGTGTTCCGACCGAGTTCTAGCTGCAAGCATCTTTACCACTAATTCTCAGACACTGCAATTCAGAGAAACAATTTTTCAGTAGGAAACCTCTGCTCCAGGGTCCTTTTTGTAGAGCAGAGGAATGTAAACACCAACAGAAAAATATTCAGTTCTCATCATTGCTTGTTCATTCCCAGTTCCTGTTCAGATGGTTGTGATATCTGAAAAACTATTCCAATTCGCAGGAAAAATCTTCTAAGAACAGCGCGAAGTTCAGGAATCAAGTCAAATTGCATAATTTCACATAGGAGAGGGTAGTAGAATGATGCGTGAGCTTTAAACTGGGGGAGGAGATAAATGTCTCCATCAGTACCGCTTGTATTACAAACCACAGAAGCTAAGCTGCCTTTAAAAGATAGAGCAGCCCTGATCGTAGAGAGGAGGGTCTGCCCAAGTATTAAGGACATGGATTATACAACTGAAAGCGTGAAAGGAATTAAAAACAACAAAAATGTGCACAAGCCCAGGCCACTTGGTTCTTTACTCTTTTTAAAAAAAACATTTTCTATTTACATATGTGACATTTAATAAATTAACACACTTTCCTGCATATTGAGCAAAAGTAAGCAGGCTAGAGAGGAAAACAACCTATATTTCCATATAGATAATTTTTATTTTTACTGGCATAATTGTTCACTCTGATTAACTGGAGAGCTACTAAATACACTAAAGGCTGGATGCAGCCTGTGCACAGGCCCAAGAATCAGACATGGTAAGGCAGAGGCTCAGGGCAAGAGGCCTGTTTTCAGGGGTCATAATGGGGATTTCAATGCTGAGGATCTTATCAGTTGTGTCAGATGGGATTCTACTTCCTGTTCTAATTGAAGTGCTGATCAGAAAACAGAGTGAGTGTGCATAGCCTAGGTTTAGTGCAAGGGCCAGGGGTGCACAGGGAGCCTCATACTTACCCTGTTGTCACTGATCTTTAGAACTTTAGTTAGGAACAATAAAAGTAAGTTAGTCCAGGCTTCCCGGTGACTTTCGGATGTCAGAGTGAGGAAATAACTCAGTGCTTCACTGCAGACGCTGCAAAAGAGAAGGCTGGGTTTTATATACTGAGACCTACTGGTCTGCACTCAGAGTTCCAGACAAAGGAGGGCAGGGAATATTAACTACTGCCGAACTGGCTGGATCCTATTTGTTTTTATTAACTCGGCAACAAGACTTGTTTTTCAAATTAGGAAGAAAACGTTAAAGGAACAAACCCACATCTCCATTTTGTCCCTCACTTAGAGCCCCTGAGTGACAGAGCAGGTGTGCAGGCCTGCTGGTGAGACCTGGGTTGAAACTCGTGACTGCGAGGTCAGCCTCTTCTGCCCCTGATTAGTTCTGTCCATGCATAGGGGATTGGACAGTGACTTGTGAGACATGCACTGAACCACTGCTCTCGGGGCACGAAGAGCAATGCATACACAGCCTTTCCTACACAGCCTTTCAGTCCGAGCACAAGCTAAGTTTACTTATGAAGTAAAACAGAATGAAACAAATTCAACTAATCAAAATTCCACTGGTCAGTGGTGGCATACATCTTTAATCTCACCACTTGGGAAGCAGAAGTAGGCAGATCTTTCTGAGTCTGAGGCCAGCCTAGTCTACAGAATACCAGGACAGCCAAAGATACACAGAGAAACCCTGTCTTGAAAAACCTAGAAAAAAAAAACAACAAATCTCCAAATAGGTTTTTAATAAAAAATGCAGGCAGACAAGGCAACCTGTCACTTTTCACGACTGCTTTATAACAAAGACCTATCTTAGGCACTGGAAGGAGTCAAGATCAAGTTTCTGAGTGATAAAAATTTCTCCTTTGTCCTTCCTGTATGTTA
Source organism: Microtus ochrogaster (assembly GCF_000317375.1). Classification (NCBI taxonomy): domain Eukaryota; kingdom Metazoa; phylum Chordata; class Mammalia; order Rodentia; family Cricetidae; genus Microtus; species Microtus ochrogaster. Next base: position 17,016,878 of record NC_022031.1, on the reverse strand, counting down.
GACTTGACCTGCTTGGGTGCTGCTGTGGTCCAGACACCAGGAAGCATGCACAGGAGTCCACAGGAAGCCTGTGACACAGGGGAGATGCCAGGCTTGCAGGGAAGAGGGGCTGAATGCTAATCTTCATACTCATCTTCCAGATTCTAAAGGTTCAGCCATCTGCTGCCACTACTGTCCCTTTTCTAGTCCACACAGCTACCATCCACGAGCCTTACTTTAGAAGCCTTTGCTGGACCTCTTCCCAGGCACTGACTCGGCTCTCGTCCATGTACATCCGGAAGAGAATGCGCAGCCCACAGGCCAGGCTGCTTGTCTCCTGTTTTAGAAGATTGGGCTTGGACTTGCCTTTGAAGCCTGTAGAGGGGAAGTTTCTGGAGTTAGATGGGGAAGGCACCTTATAGAAGGGTCTAACAGCCTGTGGGGAGACAGCACTGGCTGCCTACAAAGCACTTCTCAACCTGTGGGTGCCACCCTCTAGGGCCGCATATTTACAACATGAGTCATAGCGGAAGCAAAACTACAGTTAGGAAGTAGCAACGAAAATAATTTTGTGTGTGTGTGGGTGGCAGTTTTAGGAAAGTTGAGAACCACTGCTCTAAACCTCAGATATAAAATAATTTGGGAAAGCAAACACTCCTAAAGAATTACGCCTGGAGCCCTGCAGGCAAAACAGCAGGTGCAGAGCTCTGCTCATGGCAGGGCTCTATAATCAGAGGCTGTAGAGGGAGGGAGGGAGGGAGGGAGGGAGGGGCTGTTGCAAGCCAGAAACACGAAAGGGCAGAGGAGAAGCAGTGCCCTTCACAGCAATGTCCTAGTCAGATGTCAGCATCTGTTCTCTGACTGGGTTGTAAAGGGAAGAGGATAAAGCCACGTTAGCTGAAAAAGCCAGGGACTACATAGCAGCCTGCATTCTACTGGATGCAGAAACAGCCCCTTCTTTATTTTTCTGGCTATGTTCTAAGAACCTTCTCCTATGAATGGGCACAAATATTTCTTGAATGTAATTTATACAAAGCTTATTTTTTATTCAAATCTGCTAAATTTCCTAAAACAAATGTAGTTTCCTCATGCACATCATTCCTTTTGGTTCCAAGGGAAGGCCATTCCTAGGGAAACAAAGTCATTCTAATAGGGATGGTAGAGTTCATGTGGAACCTGGACTTAAGTTCTTCTCTCAAAGGAGGAGTCTGTATTATGCCAACTTGCAATACGAAAGCAGTCTACATGATCTGAGGAAAACAAATCAGTCAGCTACTGAGGGGACTGAGTGGGGGATGAACACACTCAGGTGATTATTTGGCTCAGGAAATTCCAGCAACCACATGTCAGTGTGTTCTCAGTGACACTATGAGACACGATGGCCTACCTGCTTTCCACAGAGCAGTCCTCTGTTCATTGTTGGAATTAAATGCTTTTGCAAATCTATGTGACTCTAATAAGCAGTCCAGTAGCTTAAAAAGCTGTTGTGATGTTAAAAAACGGTACATTCCTTGGTCTTGAGTATCAACACGAACATCGAAGTCTACCGCATCTCTCTTTGGAAAACAAAATACCACAATACACACTTAAACTAGTTTTAGTAAACTTAAAACTCAACGCTCTCCCCTAGCCCTTTTCTCTTTACTATCCGTGTATCTATGTGTATGCCTGTTCATCTATATGTGCACTACATGTACGTAGGTGCCCGCCCACACAGGCCAGAGCTGAGAGTACTGGATCACCTGGAACTGCCTGAGGGGAGTGCTGGGACTCAAACTGAGTCTTCTGCCAACTGCAGCAAGTGCTCTTAACCTTTGAGCCATCTCCACAGCTTCCACCTCCTATCCAAGACATGAGCAAATTTATCTTAACAAAGTAGAAAACATGTGCCTTCCCATTGTCTCAGACCTTCCTGGAACCCTGACACCAGGCTTTGGTCCTCCTAGGCCTGTGGTCATTGGCCACCTCAAGCAGTTTTGCATCTCTGAATAATGATTTTAATTATTTTCTTGCAGGATCCCTGTTCTTTTTCTGGTAATCTGATGGCAAATTACCTCTTCTGTGATTGCATCCATAGAGGTGGTAGGACTGAGGGCAACAGGCCTAGACCAGCTTTTCTCCATGTTTCTCGATGGCCAGCTCAAGTGCTCACACACCCTGTGTCTAAAAAGCACTGTTCCCAGCCTCACATGGTGTGGGATTTTTCTTCTCAACAACTCCTCCTCCCTCAAATGCACACACCTTTCCTAACTGCATCCTTTGCCTACCCCTCCACCACAAGTGGACTATTTAGTGTAACTGCAGACGGCTCCACTCTTGACACCAGCCGCTCAGAAATACAGGATAGTACCTATTCCCCCTCCACCCTGGCTTTCTCTCTGGTGGGACGTGCTCATCAATAAGCACGCTGACATACCACCAACCTGGGAGACCCTGTCATGCTCCTGCACTACTACTCCATTTCTTCAGACCTTTGCACAGTAAAAGTCCTTAACAGAGCTAACTAACAATATATACACTCTCCATCTCCTCCTCTTACACCCACAGTGTTAAACTGAGTTCAATGTCAAGCTTATGAACTCCTGTGAACTATCAATGTCATGTGACCCATCTAGAGCACTTGGTTAATCCTTCTTAAAACATTTGTTTTACTTGACTTTGACCTGACCTTGCTTCTTCCTCTTTGGGACTCACTGATTTCCATGGCATCTCTACTGACTGTCTTGACAACTGTGGTGAATAGGCCCCAGAGCTCACTCCCTGGCTCTCCCTCTCTGCCATGGCCATTCTTATACCTCATGATATGAGCTCATGGCTCGGAATGACAACTACATGAAGGTCTTCCAAATGACATCTCTAGCCTGAATATTGTCTGAGGCCAGAGCCTGCAGCCGCCTCCCTCCTCTCACAGGCAAGCTGCCACCGTCACAGGTTCTCACCTGGGCTGCAGCTAAGTTCTCTGCGTCTTCCTTCTTACTTGTGGCTGGGAAGAACACAATGTTGTCGATGGTCTGGATGAGTTCCAGCTGCACAACACATTTAATCAACAGGGCAGCAAACAATTTTTGTTCTGGGAATTCTGTGAGGAAACCCCCCAATGCACATGCAAACAAAACATTATTTTGAATCCTTTATAATTTCTATGATATTACAACGCTAAGGAAACATTACTGTGTATGAAGGTCATTTGCATAGCTCACACTGAAGAAGATATCCTGCCTTTGTTCATAGATACCACTTGCTAAAGTTCACTTTGTATCAATGAAATGTTTAAGAAGGTAATTACTTAAACAAGTGGAAATATCTTTCATGATTTGAACAGTGTACTTGTTCAAATTGATTACTTTCAATTCACGTTATTATTGAAATAAGTAGCTTTTCCTAATGTCCAAGTCTATTCTTTTAAAGTATGAAAACCTGTATAAGGAAACCCCAGGACCCAAATCAACAAAAACAGAACATGGATAGCCAGGATTCTCATCAAACCATGGGATATTGTAGTTTAGCTGTCCAACAGGTTTATCTTGGTCCACATGTGTTTGTAGATTAAACTAATGCTTATTTTCAATTGATACACCAGTAAACAAATTATAAACATGTGGGTTAAGGACACTGCCACTAAACCCAGTTTCAGAAGTGTTCCCCACACAGCCTTCTACTCCACAGCTAGGACAAACTTCACTGCTCAGTCTACCAGCCTGCTAGGATGGCATCAAAGGACAGCACAGCTTTTCAGTAACCAGGCAGCTAGGCAGGTGCAGATGGAGGGGCTGAGAAGGGAAGGGTCAGACAGCAAGGCCACATCTGGTTCCTGTTCTAATGAGCAACAGATGCCAAGAGGAATTACTTATTAATCAACCAGGGGCAAGAGTTCCAGCAGTTGCCGATTTGTAATCCCTTAGTTTCTTTCTAATATGAAGAGCATTTACTATAAAATTCCCTCTCTGGTACCATTTTTTGCAAGTTAAACTTAACTACTGAGACATTTGAAAGTTTCCTGTTCAAATATTTTTCTAGAAATGTTGTTCTATATAGTATTTGGTTCTTATGGTTGAAGATAAGTTAAAAACAAAGAGCCCCACGAGGCCCAAAGTCCCCCTTGCTACAGTGATGGCCAGCACTGTGCATTCTTACCCCTTTATTTTATTAGCCGAAACATCCCAGACCAGAGTCTTTTGGTAGCACTTGGACCCCAGAAGGGGCTGAGTGGTAGGCAGGTGTTTAAGGAAAAGAGGTTTCATTAGGATGCTGGGAGAGCTCTGAGTGGTACCTAGATATTCTCAGAAACAGAGTTTGGCAGATAGGCTGCACTGTGACTCTCAGTAGGAATATAAATGGTGTTATTACCATGAACAGCTTCATGGTTCTTTAGATGGTACAAAGAATTAGCATACAGCCCAGTAATTCTACTTTCAGGTACATTTACACAAGACCTGACAAGAGGTGTTTAGACTGTGTGGACACAAATACTCCCACTAGCACTACTCATAATCCACGTGCACAAACACACAGAGGATTGTTAACTCGGTAATAGAAAGGAGTAAGTTACTGATTTATACTATGACGAATCTCAAGATCACACACTGTATGATTTCATCCATGTAAAACCCACAGAAGAGCCGAGACACAGACACAGAGAGCAGAACGGTGGTTGTCAGGAGATAGAGAAGGGGAGAATAAGGAGTGGCTTCTCATTGACTATGGGATTTTCTTTCCGTAGTGATGAAAAAGTTTTGTAACTAGTCATGGGTGGCGTCTGACAACATTCTGAATGTATGAAATCAAACTCAGCTGTTTATTTGTAAATAGTCACTGCTCAGTGAGTATAGTCTCAATTAAAATTTCATTCCATTTATCTTCTGTTTACTGTGCATGTACATACATGTGTGTGTTGGCAGGTGGAGACCAGAGGGCAACTTTTAGGACTCAGCTCTTTCCTTCTACCATAGAGTTCCCGTGGATCAAACTCAGGGCATCAGGCCTGGTGGCAAGTGACTTTACTTGTTGAGCCATCTAGTTGGTCACATAGACGCCAGTGTTATAAAGCGTTTAAAGCCACCTTCTTTTCTAAAGAGGTATAGTCTTTCCTATGTGTTATTTGCTTTCAGCAAACAAAACTGAACTGATGTCAAAAAATCATTTTGGGGCAAAGGTAATGGACAATTCTGAAGGCGATCCATGGAGACAGGGATCCAT
>NC_022031.1:17003905-17011603 GCF_000317375.1 Microtus ochrogaster | reverse complement strand
GAGACAGGGATCCATGGAGACAGGGATCCATGGAGACAGGGATCCATGGAGACAGGGATCCATGGAGACAGGGATCCATGGAGACAGGGTAGGCAGCAGTGCAGAAGACTTGGTCCCCTTAGCTGGGAGCTCCTGCATTGGGATCCTTTACTAAGTGCCCAGCAGATAGGGAGAGGAAGACATGGGGTTTCCCACCTTTACACACAGAAGATGGGGTCTGAATATAGAGGAACAGAGAAGACCCCTGCGCCCAAGGCAAACATTAGCCAAAGTTGACACTGCAGATGTCATCTGTCAGACATGTCCACACTGGGGTAGAAACAGTAAAACGTTATCTCAAACCTAACTACAGAATATGCTGATTAATAAGAGCAACAACCAGGCGATGGTGGCACATGTTGTTAATCCTAGCACTCAAAAGCATAGACAAGAGGATCTCTCTGAGTTCAAGGTCAGCCTGGTCTACAGAGTGAGTTCCAGGACAGTCAGAGATACACAGAGAAACTCTGCCTTGAACCCTCCCCCCCCAAAAGAAGTGTATCAAAAAAATGACTCTTACCTATATAAAGTATATTTTATTTTTATTTAGATAAATAACTCACTTGCTGTAGGTTTCACTTTGCTAACTTCTTCATTCATAGTAGAAACAGAAACCAGTGGTGCCTGTTGTCTGTTATCAGAAGATCTTGGTTGAACAGAATCATGTATATCTACAGATTTCTGCGATATTGTATCCTAGTAAGATAAATTTATTGTTAAGCACACTGCAAGGAGGAACATACTTTCTGCTGTTCATATTATACTATTTTTTTAAAAAAATTATAAAATTTAGATGTTATCCATGAAAAAAATCATTCTGCATTTAAATTATCTAGATACAGGTAAAAGCTGAACATCTTTAGGACAACAGCTAAGGGTTCATATGGGAGAATGCTGCAAATCTGAGGCCAGCTTGGACTGCAGAAAGTGAAACTTAAAAAAACCTAAGCCCAGGCCAGGTGGTAGTGGCACAAACCTTTGATCCCAGCCCTAGGGAAGCAGAGGTGGGCAGATCTCTGTGCCTTCGAGCAAGTTACAGGACAGCCAAGGTTACATTAAAAAAAAAAAAAAAAAAAAAAGGCTCCCTTTCTGACCTTCTGTGAGTTCAGGCCTGATACCATCCGTGCTATGCTAAGTCGATGTCACATGCATGCAAAACTAGTCAGCAGGATGCACACGTATTCTCCAGATCTAACCCGGCTCACATGGGTGAAAGTGGAGGGCAATTTCATGGACTGTGGAAGTAGCTAGAGAAGTTTCTTCTGTTCTCAAGGAAACAAGCTGAGAAAGGAGAAGCTGGCTTTAGGATGAGCACTGCGCTATTTCTCTATATGGCCTCACCTGGGCTTTGTGTTCCTAGAAACAGTGCTGAGAAAGTAGATTTTAACTGGCTACAAGTCAAATGAGAACACAGTTTCCAGTTCTTGATAAAATACAACTATATACACTTTTACTATAGGAGGATTAAGTATGAGAACATTTCTTAAAGATTTATTTTCAATTATGTGTATGCGTTCATTTGTGCAGATGCTCAGAGACCAGAACCAGGTGTTGGACCCCTGGAGCTGGAGTTACAGATGGGGTAGGCTCCATGTGGGCGCTAAGGGACAAACTCAGGTCCCTGTAGCAGCAGTTCCTGCTCTCAAACACCGAGTCTCTCTCTAGCACTCTACATCATAGAGCTGTTATTTTATCGTTATGGGTTTTAGTAATCTAAGTAAGTTCTTTTTTAACATATAAGCAACGTTAAGTAAAAAATTGTTTTAGTGTAGCAGAGTATCTATTTGATCATATTGACTTCAAAAAACATTTTAAAATAAAAACACATAGGAATACTTACAGTAATACTTAAAACTGGGTTACAACACAAAGGGTTGAAAAATTATTTTAGAAAATTTTGAATGTTAGGGTAAAGAAAAATTCTTCATGTAGTTGTGAAAATATTGCCTAGATATGCTAACTAGTATTTACATTTAAAAATCTTTTAAGTGTATGTGTATCAAAAAATCTTTTGAATATGTCTAAGAAACAAATGGAAGCATGCTGATCAATTAGTAGGGAGGTAGAAAAACTGTTATATTTTAAGCCCTGAATTCTTTCTTGTACATATACTTTTATTACATCTATTTTTATAGTGACCAGTTACTTTTAAAATACTATTTTAAGTGCACAGCAAGAATTACTTCAGCTAGGAGTGGCAGCGGGAACTTGTGACAACCTTGGCCAGTTCTATGTGGTTAGAGGAAAAGAGAAACACAGACTGAGAACAGAGCTGACAGGAGCAGAATGGCCGCGGCAGCAGCAGCTTCAAGATCACAAGGTGAGCCGGGGGCGAGCGGGACTTATCTTTGTTACCCAAGCCTGAGGTTGTGGTGAGATGCCTGACGTAATCTTCACCACAGTGACATACAGAACAGTACAGACCCATACTGCAAATGCTACCCTGTGTGACAGAGAGGATGCTCAACAAGTGATGGGTGTCTAACAGATCAAACCAACACATCAATTATGGAGCAATTATGAATCTCTGTGGCAGATACCACAAGAAACAGAATACTACTCTAGTATGTAATCTATGTTTTTCCTATTAACAATTAGTTGAGAAATTTAAAAGCTATGGGAAGCAAACAGGTCAGTGGGCACTATCTTGCTACTACGCTCTCTGAGGTTTAAAATTCCAGGGCTAGGGACTGTTGACAGTTTTTGCAGAAAACCTGGGTTTGTTTCCATGTGTAACTTAAGTTCTAGGGGACCTGGCAACGCTTCTGGCCTCCAGAGGGTCCTACATACTTGTGGAGCATAAAATTTCATGTAGGAAAATATACATAACACACATAAATCTTTTTAAAGTTTTCAAGGGCTAGAAAACCAACACGAACAGTGTGACCTAGTTTTTTTTTTTTCTTGCTGTTTTTGGTAAAATGGAAAAGGTAGAATCAGAATGAAGCCTACATATTGGATAAAAATAGTTCCAACAAGAATGTTTTGATTGTGGTGATCTGAGTTATCCTTTTGGTATCTTCAAAAAAAGATGTGAATCTCATAGTGGTTAAAGAACACCATATTTGCAAATTCCCCTAAAAGGACTGGATAAACCACGTGGAGAGAGCACGTGAGGGAGTGAGCCGACAACAGAAGAGCACACAGGGCAAAGGTACAGGGGAGGGACATGTGAGCCAGCTAAGACACAGCCTCTATGTTCCAGTCATTTAATGCTGGTCAAGTGTTTCCTGTACAGCTGTGTAGGAATCTAATATATGGGCTGAAGGGCACACTAGAATTCTTTCACTATTTTCTATATAATGAAATTATATCAAGGTAAAAAGGTAAAACAAGATTTAATATCTCTAGTGTAAAAAAATCTCTATAATCTGGCTTCTGCATTTATAACCCTTGAAATTATTTTATTCTATGCCCTAAATAAACAGTAATTTTAAGTATTCCCTTCATGGTACTTACAGAGTATAAAATTCTTATATGTAAAATGTATCATCAGGAATTTTAATCTGAGAATTTCACATAAGAAACTTACACTGTCTTTTAAGAAGAGCTAGTCTCACTGCCAGAGTTCAGATATTTATATCCAGACATTACTTTTTGCCACTCTTTAGTGTATGTGTGGAATCAGAAACAAAATTCATGCTCAAACTTAATCCTCTGAACAGTAAGAGTTCATCTGACAAGAGGGCAGTGCCCTATGGACAGAGTGATGTCTTACTATAAAAGGTTAAGGGGCCAGTGTGGAAGGAGAGGGCAGCCTCCCATAGACACTTGCTGCTCCCTTGCAGCCGCCCTCCACACTGAGAAGCCGGCCTCGGGTATCTCTAGACTACCTAGGGTTAGGCATTCTGTAACATCATTGGGAACATTAGGGCTCTGACACGTAGAGTTTGGCTACAGTTAAATTACTTGTCATAGGCAAAATCAAATAAGGTTTTACTTACCAATTGTTTTTCACTCATGGGTGATGGAGAGGGGGGAGCAGCCTCTCCTGAAGTAGGACGCCACGTCAGGAGCCTTTAAGATACCAGAACAAAACCAGTCACTGGGCCACAGTAAAGAGTTATGCCACATGCAACATATTTTAAATGGGCATTAAAAAAGGGGAAAAATTACAGTTTGACTACTGATAAAAGCAATTTTCTGAGATCTATTCAGTAAAAATTTTCAAAGATGTACTTTTGGAGATTAATTCAGCAGCACTCAATATAGTTATAAGGATAACAGTTTCATAGAAAAATATACTTTCTAAAGTGCCATAGATTTCAAACTTATTTCTTCTAAATATTAATGTTTTAAATATCACCTAGAGCAAGCTTGTTTTTTTCCTTTTTTTTTTTGTTTGTTTGTTTTTGTTGTTTTGAAGACAGGGTTTCTCTGTAGCTTTGGAACCTGTCCTGGAACTAGCTCTTATAGACCAGGCTGGCCTTGAACTCACAGAGATCTACCTCCCTCTGCCTCCCGAGTGCTGGGATTAAAGGTGTGCGCCACCACCACCAGGCTTGCAAACTTGTTTTAAAAGTCTGACACTTTTCAAAACAACAACAACAAAAAACCTCATAGAATTAAAACTTAAAACAAAATTAAAATCTATAAAACTCTTAAAATTCTATTTTTTTAAAAGATAGAAAAATTAGGTCAACAAAGTCCCAAAGATAAATTAACTTGCCACTTATGAATTAGGAACTTGCAGAAGAAATATGTTTAAGAATCAAAGCTCTAGAATCCAGGCAGACAGATGCCAAAAAATGGTTTCACTGCAATAAAGAGAAGTTGGAAATCGATCTTTTCTATTAAGAAAGTTATATATACATATATTACTATGAGTGTGTAACCTTAACAAATTAAAACACATGCAGATCCAATTAAAAATAATGCGTAGCCAGGAGATTTATATAAAGAGCTTATGGGGATGGAGGGAGTAGGGAGAGCTGCAAAGCAAGGATTCATACTATCTCACCCTGCTCCAGGTAAGTGAGACAATATACTGAATAACTGGAAGTGGGTCAAAGAAATCATTGTGCATCTTTCAGTATAGACCACTTTTCTAGTTAGTGATTTGTTTTACTTTCTATTTATAATTTTACTATTTATAAGGCTATTACAAGAACGTAAACGAGATTTAATTCATGTTACAAAACAGGATACAAAGCTTAAAAAGTGGAACAGCTGATAATTTTCATATGACTTTATATCAGCACTGGGTGTATTTAATGTTTCTAGGAAGAGTCTATCTATAGACTTAAACATTTCAGACAGCAAGTAAAGCTATATACAAATCAGAAAGCCCCAGGGCTGTGCTGGACATGAATTCCAATCCATCTTATGAATAATCCAGGTGCTGATGTATCTGTTTCTTTATTGATTAAAAACTACTCATAATTCATTCCTCACAGAAAGATAACAATTGAGTGTACAGTGTACAAACAGATTTTCTGTAACCGAAAGGCATGTTAAGGAAGGCTCTCGTTAACTCAAACTATCACCTGGTGTGTGATATGTTCAAAAACCGGAAGAATCATCACATTATGATCCAAATTTTGGAAAAACACCTAAGATTCTTGTTTACAAAGAACTTACTTGATGTAGTTTTTACAGTTCAGTAATTACTCACTTTTAAACCCAGTCAATATGTAAATACAGAGTAGACCTTAATAAAATCTTACGCATGTGGTATTGTAGTTTTGAAGATATCCAGGGTGCAGTTACACGTTTTATCCCAGATTTCGAGAGTAAACTTTTCACCATTCAGAATAACCACGTTTTCTAAGCAGTTTGTACCAGAGCGTGCTAACTGCTCGTTGTCTACAAGAGAAAAGAGTAATTCATTGACACATCTCAGGTGTCATGTGTCACACCAGGTGTGCACACAGCTGGTACAGACCTACCTTGTTGCACACACCAGTAGAGCTGGGCAAAAATATCATCCAAAAGTACATCACTAAGAACTTCTAAATACTGGGTGAACACATCACAGATCGCATAAAGGGCATGGTTGCAAGTTGTTGTCATCCATTCGGCTTTCTGGGGGAAGGGAAGGGATCATGAAAAGAAGGTCATGCTGTCCATCAACCACTAGACCCTGTCTCAAATTGCCTCTTCTAAATTACATTAAAGATAATTACACAAGTCTCCATGTCATATTGCTATACAGGACAGAGAGGAAAAATGAGACTCTCTGGCCACAGAATCTGAAATACATATCTAAGTGGTTTATAGTAAAATAAATTGAAATAACTACAGTTAATTGTACTTTGTATTCTTTACTGAACAAGAATTCAGCATCTAATATTAATATAAAAGTTACTACTGGTGTTTCTTTCTTATGACTATAACAAAATATGGAAGAGAAGCTGACAGTTAACAAAAGCAATGAAAATAAAAAGTAAATCACTAATTCAGTCCTATTTCCAAATAGTGCCCTTGCTAATGAAAGAAAATAGTATTTCTAATGGACTGAAGACACCATATTCTAGGAATTCTTTATGTTCAGTGTGTTTAATTTCAAACACTAACACGTACTTAGTGAAAAACCCGAAGAATGTTACAACTTTATGCTAAGAAAAATGTTGTGTTCTCTTACCTCTGTCTGTTGCTCTGGCAATTTCATATTGTCAAATATTCTGAAAACAATTCTAAACAGGTCCTGCCACCAGTGCTTCTCGTAAGTGTGGCCATATGTCTTCATTATCTCAAACATGACTGTTAAGCCCCTAAGTAACAGAACACAGTTAGGAAAGCTGTAATGAGAAGCAGCCAAACTGTCTTAAGAAAGCTTTAAAAGTTTACAAACCTACTAAAAAAGGAAAGTTAATACTGGTTGTTAATGTATATTGAATAAAAGCAATTTAAGCTGTAAAATAACAGGTTCCTTTAGGATACATCATCCAGAAAATAAAAACTCCAAAGGCTCTGACGTTAAGGTTGTTTATTTTTCTGTTCCCCTCCCATCTGCTCAGCTGCTGAAAACTGTACATGGACTCCGCAGTGGTCCACTAGGAATGGCTTCTATAGCTCATCTGTTTGAATGCTTGATCACTAGGGAAAGGCAACTTGTTAGGGATTAGGAGCTGTGGCCTTGATGGAAGAAGTGGGGAACAGAAAAAAACTCGTGTTAACTTCTGTCTAGTAATATGTCTGCACCCTTCAACTCAGAAGTTTTTATTTCTAGAAGTATTAAAATGGTCAATATCTTTAAACATTACCTAACGACTGGTACAGAGCCTAGTTCATATGCTGCTGTGTTCTTCAGGCCTAACACATGTAGTAGGTTCTCGAAAAACATGCTATATGGATATGTAAGATAAGTATGATGTGTGTTCAGTACCTCAGCAAGTTCCCATCAGCCTGCAACACCTAATGCATGTTAGGAACAAGATATGAGACTGAAGTGACTCTCTTCCTTACCTTAAAACTATACCCATCAAAATTAGCTGGGAATTACAGCCTGAGGAACTTTACACTTTTATAGCTGTTTTTGTTATAAAGGAAATTCTTACAAAATAGATAATAATCCAAAGTAGGGCTCAGACCATACAAGTTACTCATAAAACTCCGTAATATCAATAACATTAGCAAATATTTTATTTTATACTTTTATGATGGAGGAAGGTCATTGGTTGATGAAATAAAGAAGCTGCTTGCCCTGATAGGTTAGAA
>NC_022031.1:16987497-17000518 GCF_000317375.1 Microtus ochrogaster | reverse complement strand
GTTTGGCAGAGGACCTCTTTAGCAACTTGTTAAAATTCAAGACTATTCCTTTATAAATTCTTTTAGCCAGTGTCGCTTCTGTAAGCATGAGTACATATGAGGGAGAGGCAGAAGGATCAGGAGCCTAAGGTCAGCCTGAGCTACATGACATTTTGTATCAAAAACAAAACAAGAGCTAATTAATTTTAAAAAATGCTTCTACCATCTACCAGGAAAAAAATTTTGTCATTTATTGAAGTTTCTGAGTAGAAACATGTGAAAAAAAATTGTTCATAGTATTAAACAGACTAAAAGACAGATTTAAGTAAAGTAATATATTTCATTTCCCACTAATATATTTAGTAATCATATTATTATATGTAGACCTGCAGCCATTCAGTCAGAAAGGAACACACAAGAAGAAAGGCAGAGATGCAGTCACCAGCCAGATGCAGAGGAAGCAAGATGAAAATAACTTACTGAGAAAAGGTACCAAGTCACATGGCTAACACTGACAAGAATTATGAGTTAATTTAAGTTGTAAGAGCTAGTTAATAATAAGCCTGAGCTAATTAATTAGTCAAACAGTTTATAATTAATATAAGCCTCTGTGTGTTTCTTTGGAACTGAATGGCTGTGGGACTAGACAGGACAAAAACTTCCATCTACAAATGCCCTCCAAATGTTTGGCAGGAATTTCCATATAAAGTCTGAGAAAGCTTTAAAAAAGGATTCTAGACAGACAAGGACAGAGTCAAGCTCAGCGTCTTGGTAACCACTTTATTCGGGGAGGGTCTGTTTTGCTGATGAAAGCAGAGTTGTGGCTCCTTTAAGAGAGGCTTCCTGACTCAGTATAAGCAGAAAAAAAAATCCTATGGCTCTTTTAAGAGGCTCTGTCACCAAACAAATGGTGTTTATGAGCAGTCTAAGGCAGGCTTGTTGGCAGTGGCATAAACCTTGAAACTCCACGGAATTGTGGCAATAAAATACAGTTCCTGCCAGTACCTCTGCCATAAAGACAGATTCTCAGAAATCTAAGGAATGGGGCACAGCAAGCTACCAAAGTCACAGCTTTAATCCTAGCCATATCCCTTAGCAGAATAAAGACTCATGTGGTCAGAAAAAGATAGAGATATGCAGTAAAGACAGATGCAGATGAAAAACAAACTTCCAAATGCTTTACAGTGTGTTTAAAAATATATGTAGACTTGGGAGAGGAAAAAAAAAGATAAAGTCCTTAAAAAAAGAAACAGTGTAGCTGGAAGTGGTGGTGCACACCTTTAATCCCAACACCTGGGAGGCAGAGGCAGGCTGATCTCCTTTACTTTGAGGCCAACCTAATCTACAGAGTAAGTTTCAGGGTGGCCAAAGATACACATAGAAACCCTGTCCTAAAAAACCAAAAATTAAAAAGTTACATAAAGATGGGTACTGCATGTTATTGTGTTGTCTTTGAATTGTTTGACTGCTGAGGAAGAAGCAATAGCTGCTAAAAGACATTTGATTATAAATGCTGTTGGATTAATCTAACCTACATATTTTGAAAATGCCTTGACTTCAAAATTTAAGTCAAAAGGTATGTTACTTTGGAGAAGAGGTTTTGCTTTTATTTCCAAAGGAAATAAGAGGCTGTGAATTCATTCTGGGTTAAGAAAAATCAGGTTCAATCAAGAAAGACCCCACAGGAGCAGATGGCTCTCTGTTGCAGTTTCTTCTGCGTTCCACATCCAGAACAGCTTCAAGGTGGTAAGTTGAGGTGACATAGTTTCATAGAGTACTCCAGTCAAGATTTGACCATAATCCTAATGTTCTCAGGGTCCCCCAAAGATTTACCAGCAAGCCCAATCAGCAAGAAGTAGCCTAGAAAACTACGCCCACATCCCCCACCCCCAACTGGATTATGGATGCTTGTCTTGGTTTAGCATACTAGTTACAAGTTGTTATGGATAATGATCAGGAAAAAACTAAAGGATGGAGATTAGATTCAAGGTTTTTGTTTTGAAAAGATAAAAGAGGAAATGCTGACAAATAATCATCTTGTACACTGTAAAAATTTGTCACTGATATTGGTTTAATAAAACATTGAATGGCCAATAGCCAGGCAGAAAGAACAGGCAGGGCAACCAGACTAGGAGAATTCTGGGAAGAGGAAAGTTAGAGAACCAGTCATCAGCCAGAGGCAGAGGAAGCAAAATGATAATTCATTACTGAGAAAAGGTACCAAGCCTTGTGGCTAAACCTAGTTAAGAATTATTGGTTAAGTTGTAAGAGCTAGTTAATAAAAAGCCTGAGCTAATAGACCAAGCAGTTTATAATTAATATAAGCCTCTATGTGTTTCCTTGGGAAAGAATGGTTATGGAATCAGGTGGAACAAAAACTTCTGTCTATAAATATAGTCTAAAATGTGCCTATCTAACTCTTTTCTTTTTTTTCAAAACAGGGTTTCTCTGGGTAGCCCCAGCTATCCTGGAACTCGCTCTGTAAACCAAGCTGGCCTGGACTCACAGAGATCTGCCTGCCTTTGCCCCCCCCCAAAGCTGTATGCCATCACAGCTTGGCTGGCAAGATCGATCGATGTCTCTCTCTCTCTCCCTCCCTCTCCTTCCCTCCCCCCCCCCTCTCTCTCTCTCTCTCTCTAATTCTTAATATATTTGGTTAAAAGAAAACAATAATTTTGTGGTCTCTACCTGTAAACTTGTGTTTATCAATAATAAAAGTTATTGAGAATAAAAATAAATCTTTCAAAACTTAAATTTCAAATATGCATTGTTACCTGGTTCTTACATCTAATTTGCATCTATTGATGATACATGATAGCTCGAAGAGAATCGGGAACCACCCTCTCACCCACACCCTGTCTTCAGGGGCCACATTCATGTCGTCACTCGTGTACTCCTTGAAAGCCTTCGAGAGGAAGGATGCAATCAGTAAGGCAAAGATACATATTCTGACACAGTCAGCAATATTTCTCAGGAAAAACACTAAGTGCTTTACCAATCAAAAGTGAGAAATTTAATATATAATAATTCACAAAAAGCTGAAGACTTATAACTATCTGTAAAGAGCCTTTGATTAGACTTTTTTTTTAAAAGTTGGTTTTACAGGACTAGTCACAGCTTAGCAGATAAGACCACATCCTACTCTTGTAAGGAAACTGGGTTTGGTTCTCAGCACTCCTGTGAGGTGGTTAGCAATCTGTTAACTCCAGCTCTAGGGGCATTTAATGCTTCTGGCTTCCACAAAAACATGCCTATACACATGTGCACATACCTCCTTCCCCACATATACACAGAATAGGTTCAGATATTCAAGGTCAAATTAGCAAGGCTGTCAATTCAGTCTTTTATTTCAGTGCTTAAGTACACACTCATCCATGTGTAACTTCAGTGCTGCAAGGCACAGGCAGACAGGCGGTAGTTCAGGATTCTTAGAAACAGGCCAGGCCTCTTTCTGCTTTACTTGCCTTGCAACTATGGACACAACTTAAAACTTTATTTACTTGGGAGAACTGTAACTCAGAATCAAGTTCAAACTAATTTTGGACTCAAAGTAAATGCTTCCTGTACAGTAACTTTCCAAACAAATACAGACTTCACATTGTACCCATTACTCAGCAGTATTCTGTTTACTAAATGATGCTACTATACCTGAGGTCTATCAGACACATATTTTGCACAATGGCGAATTAGTCGGATCGCTTCCATACTTGTGTCTGGGAAAGCTGCATTACATGCAAACTCAGACAAACACTTCACTGCATCCTGGAAAGAATCAATAGTGGCTGGAAAGTGTTTTTCAAATACAAGAGCTAAAACAGAGAAAAATAAATAGAAATAACTACACATTTTCAATTATTTTAATTGTATCCAAGATATATTAATCTCTAAAGGAGTACATACTTCTAACAGGTTGTCAAGGGTTTTGCCACCTAAAAAAAAATGTGTATGGGTTCTCTTCACAACTACCCTGTCCTGAGTAAGATGTGTCTATTTTGTTCACACTCTAAACACCATATAATAAACTAATAGGAGCACCTTAACGCTTATTGGGCAGATATGCAGAGTTACTACTCTTTGGATACCTGTGTTTAACCATGCCTATAAGGACATTTCATTCTTGAAATACTTAAGTAAAATGCTTAATACTTAAGAATTCACTCACTAAATGATAATCAAGATAGTCCTACCCCACATAAACACAAACTGGGTTTACAGATGTGCCTGGCCATGCTCAGATTATTTCTGATGGTGCTGGGGACCCAAACTCAGGCCACCCCGCTTACACAACAAATATTTAATCACTATCTTTTATACAAGATTAACTTGTATAAGATTCCATCCTTAATACTTCAATTTCCCACAAAGTCAGAGGAGATGATTCAGTGGTTAAGAACAATATAAGAATCAAAGTGCTTTGCCTCAAGAGCCCAGCTGCTGGAAATACAACTTGTTGTTAGTGTATTTGACCTAGCAAGTCGCAGGCTTTGAGTTACTCCAGCACCACAAGTCAACTGAACACAGTCAGCTTTTCTGGCTGCACTTGAACACAGCTAAGGAATACTTACTGACAATGTGCCCTGTTGTCTGAAAGGCAAGTTCTACTATGCTTTCATCTTGGTCTGAGGCAGCTAGATGGAATACGGAGAAAATATTCTTCCATCCTGAGCGAATATTTGCAGCCTGAGAATTAACCATCTGTGCTATACACCGTACAACCATATCTCGAATTGTTGGAGACCTAAAATAGTAATGTAATTGCTTAAATATGCATCCACATAAAATTCAACCCTTTTCTTTTTTAAAAATTCTTCTCTTTGGAGTAGAACATATTAAGCTATTACTGATATTTAACTAAAAAAGAAGAAAACATATTACCTATTTCGTTTCATTATATGTTCAAAAGGCCGTAAGAAATCCTTTTGGAATCTGAAATTTGCAAGTTCCCCTTTCTCTAAAAACTTCATTGATAACTGCCTCAGGGAGTCCACTGCAAATATGGCTACATCTTCATTGGGATTGCAACCAACCTGTAGGGCAGCAACAAGACCAAGATGCTAATGTCAGAGGCAAAACTATGACTTTTCACTCTTTCCTTACAAAAAAGCATAAAACAATCAGCAAAAGAAGATGAATCCTAGGTTCTTCACAGAGGCACCAGGATGCGAAAAATAGAAAAGATATTTTAGTGAAACTGTCAAAAGTTTCAGCAATCATTTCTAAAAAGAAAGCAACCCAAAGTTTTTGCTTTTCTTAAAAAAAAAAAACTATATGTGAATGTGCATTTGTGGCGTCTGTGTATGTATTTGTACATGTGTGTGTGAATCCAAGGAAGTCGAGTAGAAAACAGAAACTTGAGTTTTAACTCTAGGTGATTGTGAGCTGCTAGACGTGGACACTGGGAGCTGGACTTGGGTCCTCTGCAAGAGCCACTTCTCTAGCCCTTCCTTTTTGAGACAGGATCTTGCTATACATGTAACCCAAGCTGCCTCAACCTACCTAAAGCACCTGTAATAAAAGTTTGTAAGACGATCCTGAAAGGTTTTCTACATTTAATTATACAACCGTAACAAACAACTGCTTAGAAGAAATAAAAATCAGATTATGACTAGGAAAATTTAAACAAAAAAAACTACTGCAAATGTAAACAAATACTATAATTACCCAAATACCTTATTGAAATGATCTCCAATAACTTCCCAAATGCGAGACCACTGCAGTCGTATTCTTCCCATGTTATAGTATGATATTTCTACTATTTTTTGTAGACTAAACATTCTTGGGTGTGTAGTGGAAAGCAATTCATCCATGGACACGGCACAGAGCCAACGAACAAAATCAACTAAAAAATAAACACACTTACATTTTAATCTTAATTTTAAAGCTTTTGAGCCAAAAGGATGGAAAGGAGTAGAATAAATATTCACACTCACCAATAGCATTTCCATCTAGCCGTGTAGATCCTGTAAATATTCTGGGGAAAAAAGACAATTAAAAAACTTAAGAAGTCTTCTTTCTGTTATGCCAACTCAAAAGTAATGGCTTGGAGTATTAACAGTTCTTAGGTGCTTTAAGAAGGCCAAATGAATATTTATTCATCACACAGCCTACCAACAAGAGTTGTCTGAACTGTTTCTCCTTCCCACTTACATTCTGTACTCAGGAGTGTACAATGTAGCTTTAATTACGTTTCCACAAATATGAGGCAAGCACCTCATGGGGTTCTAAAGATAAGAAAATATGAATCTATGAAAGCAATGAGTTGGCTTACTAAGAAATTATGGGATTTCCAAATTTTACTGATAATCTACTAGTAGCCTTGAGCAAATGCTCTACCACTGAGTTATATGTATCTCAAACCCTAAGCAAGCTCTTAAGATAGTTATATTTTATTTTTATAAGCAATGTTCATTTGATTAGAAAATTCATTTGGAACTTAAAAATGGCAAAAAATGACAAACACTCTCACTTTACCCAAGAACTGGCTGAAGCAGTTTCCTGATGATACTCAAGGGTTCGAGGATAGGCCACAAGACTCAGTTTTGTGTAGCCTTCCTTCCTAAGCACTTTTCTGCATCACTGTAATAAGAGACTTCAGCACACACAAGTAAAACCTGTTCTTTTTACCAGGAACTGGCTTTTATGCAGCAGTATGAGGAGACTAAATATAACACTCCTCAAGTTAAAACTTCAAAACTAGATATACATGATAAAGGGGAAACCTCAAAGGCAGAGCCAGCTCAAATATTAATCTTAAAAATACTGTACTAAGAGTAGTAGTTACCAATCACTGGGAAGTACTATCCTTGTATTTTATATATATATATATATACACACACACACACATATATATATACACACACATATATGTATATATATACTAGTTAATATAGTCATATTCATTCAATAATCAATATGAGCTATTATAACGCAATGTCTGTAAGCAGAAAACTCATGCACTGAACTAGTAAGTGCCAGAGTCAAGATTCAAACTGCAGCAGGCTGACTTCAAAGTCCCCTTAAATACTCTTTATACAGCATCATATTTACATGAATTAAACTTGCAGCAAACATTTTCAAGATATTCTAGTTTTTCTCTAACACAATCTGAATGTCTCACATACAACTAATGTTAATCTTCAGTGTAACAATAAAAAACAAAACAGATTGGCAAATGTAAAATCTCAGCTCCTGCTGTACTGTTCTTTTGGGTAAAACGAAGTAAGTAATTAAAAAATTTCACAAAAACATAAGCCAGATGGTGGTGGCGCAAGCCTTTAATCAGAGATGCAGAGGCAGGTGGATCTCCGTAAATTCAAGGTCAACCTGATTTACAGAGTGAGTTCCAGGACAGCCAGAGATACACAGAGAAACCCTGTCTCGGAAAATTAACAAAACGAAAAACAGAATAACCTCCCCCCCCCAACCAAACTAAAACAAAACAAAACAAAAAAAACCTTGGCAAAACAAACACCAGAGAACATCAATAGACAAACACGGGAGAACATCGAGAGACAAACACGGGAGAGCATCAAGAGAAAAACACAGGAGAGCATCAAGAGACAAACACGGGAGAGCATCAAGAGACAAACACAGGAGAGTATCGAGAGACAAACACGGGAGAGCATCAAGAGAAAAACACAGGAGAACATCAAGAGACAAACACAGGAGAGTATCAAGAGACAAACATGGGAGAGCATCAAGAGAACTCCATACCATTTAGCACAATGGTTAGGTTGAACCCAGAACATAAAATACAGAAAAACTACAAAGTTCTCATATCAACCAAAGTAGAAACTGCTAGACTATGCACAAAAGCCAGCTGATTTCTCTCAAACTAGAAGTATTCTCATGGAAGGCAAAGCAGTAAACAAAACATACCAGAGTAAAATATTTAAACATTATAAAAGAACAAAAGCAAAGACAAAGACATAAGAAAGGATTTAACTGGAGAGAAAAAGAAGCAAATGGTAAAGTGTAGTGCAGAAAATGGAGACTCTGCAATCGCAGGGAAAGATGCAGGCTGTAATGATGGGAAAGACTGGAGAACAAGGCATGGACAGAGAACTACCATAGCAACCAGAGGCTCTGGAGACCCAGTCATGATGGTAGAAGGCAGGGGGATGTGCAACCCGAGAAAGGGTGTTGAAATTCCTACTCACTTTGGTAGCTTCTGAGGGGCCGCTCTATTTCTAGCCATGTTCCACTAAAATGCAGCCATACTGCAGAGCACAGCAGCCTGCAGGCGCACTTACAGTCATGCCTTAACTTTTTCAAGGTTTTTGTAATATTAAATAGATTATCATAATGACAATAAAGATGACTTTCTACAAGACGGAGATATCATTTGAATGGAAGATAGCCTGGGAGCAAAAATGGCAATTACTACCCGACTCTGAAGCTGAATAGAGGAAGAAGGGCTCTGGATAGACCCACAGGCACGTTCTACGCCCCAGATTTCTCTATGAATGAGAGAACTAAACAGACACTGTAAACATCAATACAAAACTAGCCGGTTGTGAGAATGAGCAACTTATTTAAACCCTTCTGTTCCAATTTTCTCATTTGTAAACTGAGGACAATAACATTCAGGTCTTGCTAACCTAAATAATGATAAAAAATAATACATGTCAAAGACCCTGTACGTCACAAGTCTTCATGCTAAATACAAGATGATAGGCAGTATTTCTAGAATCTACACAAAGAAGATAACAAAACAAACAAACAAACAAACAAACAAACACACAAAACACCCAACACCAAACACTAGGAATTTGTTTCAAGAAAGAAGTTCCAGAAAGTACTTTCAGGATTAGGAGCCACTGACAAATCTAGTTGTTTGTACTTGGGAAAGTGCCTCTACGGATGGAGTGCTCATATAAGAGCTTGAGGACCTTTTAGATCCCCAGCTCATGGAAATAAAATCCAGGCGCAGCTGCAACCTATAATGTCAGCACTGGAGGTGGAAAAAGAGAATCCTCTGTTATACTAGCCAAAGTGGTGAGCTCCAGGTCAACCGATGAGAGACTGTTTCAAAAAATAAGGTTGGAAAAAGACACTTGATACGTGGGTATGCACAGGTATGCTCCACCCCAACTCGCCACAGTTTTATCTGAAGTAAATAATGAATCAGTCTGAGTCTCAAGATCAGCAATCAAAGGCTGTCTGAAAGCTTCAAACATAAGTAGTTTTAACAAATTTGAATACCAGTGTTGTAAAATGTGGTTTCAATTTTGAGAGCAATTACCTGGAAAAAAGGAACCATCAAAAGACTGCTATAAAATATAAAATGCTATTTGTTGTGCATTTTAAAGTAATATTCTATAGTGAAATAGTATGTAGTTTCTTTTAGAAAACAAGCTAAAAAGGGAATACCTAGAAATGTATAGAATGCAAAAAATTTAAAGACCTTTCCAAAGAAGCATATAATGAGAACTTCCAGGAAAATCCATTCACTTTATCCAGCAAGCTGTTTTACACCACTTATCTAGAAAGATAAACTAAGCTTAATTTCCAAGAGTTGAAAAAAAGGGAATAATTTTCTAGAGAGATTTGTGAGTTTTTAAATCAAGAATATTTCCTTAGTAGTTCCAGTACCAATTGTAACACAGTTTTATGCAATTAAAATTATTCCTGTATTTTACAATTGGAGAACCAAAATTAAAGGTACATCATCATCTAAATCACAGCATGTCACAAAATAGTCTTATATTACCTTTTAAAAGTTATTTGGACAATATTTTTTCCTTTTAAACAAGGTGCAAAATAGTGCTGAAACAGTATTCCAGTGAGAAGGGGAGGAAGTGAACACCTTACCTATCCACAGCAACCACAACACTCTGAGAGCTGGTTTCGCCAATAGACTCCTGAATACTTGCTATCTGCTTCCAGTCCACATTTCCTCCAACTGCCACACATAAGAGAGTATGTGCCATTTCAGTTAGAAAACAATTCAAGGAAAGAATGCACTTAGCGCTCTAAGTGTTCTAAAACACATTTCTAAAGTCAGGTATTTAACTAATAAAAGCAAGGACACACACACTCAGTGAGATGTACTACATAATATATAAAACATACTTGCAAGGGTTACACAAATTAAAACCACTATGAATTTAGATTACAAAATTGGTGGTACCGGGCAAAATTTTCCTTAATTTTTAAGAAGTGAGACACCAAGAAATGCAGTAGCTCTACTGGCTTCTGTAGATGGTTCTGGTTGGGCAGCAGAATTCTGTTAATCTCCAACCTCTTATATAAGAGTTTATTCAACATTCTGTGTATATTGTAACTATCCACTCCTTCCAAAACTATTTCATATTAGAAAGCAAAACAACATCCTTAGTTTTATTTTAAACTGTACTTTAGGATTATCTTTGGTATGCACCCTGACTACTTTTATGTCAGTTTGACACAAATTAGTCATTTGGGAAGAGGGAACCTCAACTGAGAAAATGCCCAGACCAGATTGGCCTATGGTGTACTTTCATGATTGATGACTGATATGGGAGGGCCCAGCTCACTGTGGGCGGTGCCACCTCCTGGTTGGTAGTCCTGGGTGCTATAAGAAAGCAGGCAGAACAATCTATGGGGATCAAGTCAGTAGTAAGCAAACTTCCTGTATGGTTTCTGCGTCACGATGTTCGGGCCTCCAGGTTCCTTACTTGAGTTCTTGCCCTGAATTCTATGAAAGTGGTAATATGAAATAAACCCTTTCCTCCTCAAGTTGTTTTTGGTCATGGTATTTTATAATAACAACAGAAACCCTAACCAAGACAGAAATTGTTACCAGAAGTGGTAAATCACTTTAACAGACCTGACCATGCTGTTTTGGGGGAAGGATTGTGGAAGAAAACTTGGTCTGGAAAAGCCACTGAGTTTTCAAAGCTTTAGCGAGCTGTTGTGGTCACTAAGATCAATGAGAGCAGGACCAATGATGGGGATCTGGGGGTCTCAGAGGAAAGTTTGAAAGGCCCTTTCAGACTGCTGGACTGTTTGTGTGACACTTTGTATTAAGAATCTGTGTTATCTGGAGATGGAGATGACAACAAACCATGTCAGTCAGTTGAGCTGAGAAAGCAGTAATGGTTAGGAAGAATCCAGCATCACTGAGGTACCATCTTCTGAGAAGTGTGTCCTCAGGGTCCACACACAGAGGAAGCTAAAGTTGTATCTTACTGGCAGTTGAATTTGGAAATAGCGAAGAGTCTTCCAGGTGGTATCACTTTTAAAGGCATTAAGGGACCATAAGTGCTGAGGCTTAGCACTGAGAGGTCAGGGAGACCAATTAGTGATGGGGCAGCCTCAGCTGAGCAGAAGCCCAGGGTTGAAGGTGCCATGGAGAGAGGCTGAGCTGGTATGGCGGCAATAGAGGCCCTGGAAAGGTTCCAGAAGTGGTGTATGTAGACCCCTTGCAGCAGAGACCTGGCCACCAAGGACAGCAGCAGTGTGGAGCATAGCTGGTCTGCGACCACAACACTACAGGTACTGTGAATTGCAGAGAGCGTCCAAAGCCTTTTGGAACCCAGAACACCTTGGGTAAATCCCCGGTATTGGACACCGAGTTATTCATACTAATGGAGTTTGGTTTTGCTCGACTTGGTTGTGACTGTGCCCTGGTTCTTCCTTCTTGGAATAAGAAGGTCTGTAACATTTTTTTTTTTTTAGTTTTTTGAGACAAGGTTTCTCTGTGGTTTTGGTTCCTGTCCTGGCACTAGCTCTTGTACACCAGGCTGGCCTCGAACTCACAGAGATCCGCCTGCCTCTGCCTCCCAAGTGCTGGGATTAAAGGCGTGCGCCACCACCGCCCGGCGGTATGTAACATTTTTAATTTTACATTGAGATAGTTAGATCTGTTTTTCACATCTACGTATTTCTCTTCCTAGAGTTCAGGCTCTCTCAGTCTCAGTCCTAGGTTGATGAAAGTTCTCAGACTTACTTCCCTCTACAATCTGTACATTCTTTCACCTATAGACCAATACTCCTAAATCATCACTGTTCTTTTATTTACTATGTTAGGGTAGAAATTCTTCAGCTCTCATTTAAGTACTCCTCTTTAACATTTTAATCAGTATGTGTCTGACATCACATCCAATGTGAGTGAAGTGATTTCACTCAATTGTTCTCATTTATCTTATTTAGCAAAGTACTATTCAGATTAGAATTTATTCTTTTTATTTATCTTTTTAAAAAACAAATCTTTTATCATCTTACATACCAATCCCTGTTCCCACTCCCTGCACCTTCCCCTCACTCCATTCCCCATCCTCTCCTCAGAGAAGGTAAGGCTTCCCATGGGAGTCATAGTACAAAACCACTTTAGGAATGTTAATAGTGCCTTCTCACCCAGACTAAAATTCCCTGAAAGACTCAAGTTAAATACATTTTCCCATGTTCCTACCCTAATCCATATTAAAACCAAAGTAAGTACTTAACAAGTATTTGTTGATCCTATTGACCAAATACTAAATTCTCTTCTGAATGCAGACAACAGATGTCATTTAAGCCACTGAATTCAAATTCTATGCTAGCAACTGAACGATATAAAAAAGATACAATTGTACTCAGTTACTTTACCAGCAGAGAAAGACACACACACAATAAATTTTAATACAGTATAATGGTTAGTCCATGGCTGAAATAGACTAATTACACAATTGTTAACTAAGAGTAAAGTTCATATAGAAGAGGATAATGGTGTTGGCTCATGGCTATGACATATGTATGATGAAATAGTTAACTGATCTACATTTGGGAGGCTAATTATATATAAAAGGAACCTGAAGGAAAAGGTATCAGAAAGATGGGCTAGTTATTTAAAATAATGGAAGCATGTGAGCCCACGCCATATTTTAACCTAGTTATATGTGTCCATAATGAAAAACTGAGCAGGAAGCACAGAGAAGGGAGAGAAAAGCAGGAGATGCAGCATGACGACACTAGAGAACATAAGGCAGGAGATGCAGCATGACGACACTAGAGAACATAAACAGGAGATGCAGCATGACGACACTAGCGAACATAAACAGGAGATGCAGCATGACGACAC
>NC_022031.1:16949640-16987397 GCF_000317375.1 Microtus ochrogaster | reverse complement strand
AACATAAGGCAGGAGATGCAGCATGACGACACTAGCGAACATAAGGCAGGAGATGCAGCATGACAACACTAGAGGACATAAGGCTGATTCAGCTCTGACATCCGCCAACCCACTAATCACTAGGGTTGATTCTTAGGCCAATATGGCTGACTAGTTGGGTGTTCCCTTCTTTTCTCACAGTTCCAAGTATATCCTTCCCAAAAGTTATGTGCTCAGATCAAGAAGACAACTTCTCCTATAAAGACTGGTTTTTTGTTTTTGTTAGTATATATGAATAGCTGTGCTCTATACCCAAACCTCCAAACAAGCTCTAAAGAAACTAGAAATGGAGTTTATGGGTGTTAATGTACTACTTTTTTTCTTTTTCTTGTTGCACACAGGGGCTCTCCCAGGGCTAGGATTATGGGATATACGACCATGCCTGGCAATGCAGTAAAACAGAATGATTTATCCTTTTAGAAGACTGACATGTTCTACATTTCCCCCAAATACCTAAGTGTCACCTATTCCAATAAGAAATAATAGGTTTCCTATTTTTGAAACAGAAAAAGATGTGGAACATAAACTGAGTCTATCTCTATTCAGACAAGAAGTCAAGGATGAAAGCATGAAGTACATGACAAGAGTAACTGAGGTGGAGGGAGACAGGGCCAAGGAATATTTAACATATACAGCAAGCAGGAACCGAATGAAGGAAACATTTGAAGAGGAAACAGTGTCAGTCATTACATAACTTGTTTTGTGTATCAATTGAAATATACATTCTAAGAGCATCTTAAACTTTTATATTTAATGTAATTTATAACCATTTATTAAAATAATTAAAGAAATCAAAGAACATCTAAAATGTCTAGCAACTCAAAGAATCTATTTCACAAACATGTAATATCTTTCAGAGAGTTGTATAATGGTATAATAGCAACAAACAATTCTCATCTTACCAAATTACTTATATTTAGGATAAGAAAGATGTGCTATATGTATTCTTAAAGACTTACGTGGCTGAAGCCACTGAATTTTCCAATACTAATATACACCATAAGGTCTCTAATTCAAATTTATATACTATGAATCTTTTAAGACAGTTTTACTGTGTACCAGACGACCCTCAGACCTGTAATCTTTCTGCCTCAGTCTTCCAGATGCTGGGATTATGGTGTGCATCTCCATGACCAGCTAAACATTTTTATATTTGGGGTGGTGTTTTTGTTTGTTATTTCTGCAATGATGGAAATAAGGACCCAACTCTCAGTTATGAAACTTGACAGCAAGCAAGGCTAAGTAATCTGTCTTGCTGACCCTCCCAAGGCTTGAGTTCTTGATGATTTTAAAGTTTCTATTCCTAAAACATAAAGCTACAGACTTCTTTCATATACAATTTTCCCTCCACATGTGAGTTTCATATCTATCAAAAATATCTGAAGGAATTTCTGTGTGGGAATTAGAGGGAACAAAGGAAAAAGTTATTTAATTATATTTTAATTTAAAAAATAAAATGAAGTCAGGCAGTGGTGGCCTTTAGTCCCAGCACCTGTGGGGGGGGGGGGCAGAGGAAGGTCGATCTCTGAGTTCAAGTGCAGTCAGGGCAGTCAGGGCTATACAGAGAAACTCCGTCTTAGAAAAAACAAAGAAAGAAGTAAATAACTAATATAAATAAAAATATTTGGGAGAAAAATTTTGCTTGTACTACACTTAAAAATTGTTTTTATTTCTATGCATATTGTATAATTATTTGCATCGATTTGTTTCTATTTGGTATTATAAGCAGTCTAGAGATTATTTAAAGTTCACAGCAGGGTATGTGTTGGTTATATGGATATACTATACTCTTTATGGAAGGAACTTGAGCAGCCAGGATTTAAGTATCTCCAGGGGCCCTGGATTCAAATCCCCATAGACACTAAAGCATGAATGTCAGAACAGTCCTGGAATGGAGTCACGTGAGGAGAATTCTGAGTGCTTGTGAGAATGCTCCAGCAACCTCAGCTTCTTCAAAATGGGAAACTGCTCTTGGAATGTGTTTTCATGCTCCTCCCAAGAGTAGCAGATAGGACTGTGCTTACTTCGGATTTTTGCTCTTGTTATTTTAATTAAATGTTTAGACTATCTTTTATTTGCCACAGGAGGCTTGTTCTTATGCTTACATACAGCTTGAACATGTGAGAACTTACTCAGGTGGCCTTTTTTAACCTTCTGGTATAAACTATCTGAGGCTCTGAATAAAGTTGGCTACTGCATGAGACTTTAGTCTACCTCATTTATCGGCTCCTATTGGGGGATATGCAATCACCCTGAGTTTGCATTTGCATTAATAAAATTAATCTTGGGTTGTGAGGCTACCTTAGCAACTAGTTGACAGAAGGTAATCATAGAGCCTCAGAGGGCATCTGGGAGAGATAGAGACAAGAAGGTGGGGTTTGGACTGGTGCATTTTCTGGTTTGGCAATGCAGAAGCACAGGTCCTTCTGAGACTACAACAAGGGGAAAAGTTAGCTAACTGCAACCCAACGTCTTTGAGCTAGAAGATTTTTTACCCCAGCCTTTCAACCTTGAGTCTTATTTATAAATAGAACAACAGAGATTTAGTTAAAACTACCTTTAGAGGCAACGACATAGCCAGTGCCTGTGGGACTGGTCTAAGACTGGTCTAAGCAGGCCCGTAACTGCAGAGTTGTAACTGCTGGCTGAAATAGCAGCTGATGAAGGGGCAGCCATTGTGAAGAGGTTAAAACATAGGCTCCATTCTCCCAGGTCCCACTGCCTCTACAGCCGTGACTAATGACTAAGATTTCATAGGATGTGTGATGTGTGAATGCTGATTAATACAGAAAAACAGTAGCTTAAAGTGGCTCAGCTGGTATGTATACACGCAGCTTTTCCAGCTTGAATTCTAAGTAGAGCACCTGCTCAAAAGAGCATCTGCTGTGTGTGAGCACTGGCAAGAGCTGACTACCCGCTACTCAGGCTGGGTGGAAACCAATGACCTCCAAGGGAGGCCTCTGCTCACAAGAGCCCAAGTCAGCAGCAGTTTTCTTACAGCACAGACAGAAATAAAAGCCTGACAGACCAGAAATGAGTAGAGAATAGAGAAAATCCAAAAGAGAACTATGACATAGATAGAGTTTACACAAAAAGCAGACATGATGGCTCACCCCTGTAATCTTGAAGGTGGAGGTAAGAGAATCACAAGTCTGAGGCAGCCAGACTTTCTACTTCACACTCTGCTATGGGATCCCTGAGAGACAGCCAGACTGTATTGCTAAATTATCTCAGAATGAACTACCCAGAAACTAATTTTACTTAATCCAACCTGAAATCAAAACATGGTCCTAGTCCTTTATCTTTTCCTGAGGATACACTTTCAGATTTGAAACTATTTTAGATTTCCTAAGGACTGCTAACAATAACTGAATTACTGCAGGATAAATATAGGAAGTGTTCACAATATAATGTTATGTTACAAAGTCTTAAAAAATAAACACTGCTGATTCCCTGGTATATCCCTTACAGTTCTACTCAAGTCCAGTTTCTGGATGGCTGGAGGTGGAGTGGGGAGGACAGTCAGACACTACTCCCTGGTCTCTAATGCACTGGGCATTGGGCTAAGTCCTCGTGTATAAAATTCTTACGTAGTTCTAACAATCTACAATTACATGACATCTTTAGTTTGCAATAGTGGAAACTGAATCTAGAACTAACATAGCTAGCGTCTAAGTGTAAAAGAAGTAGAGAGGAACTCAAACCCAGAAGCACAGAAGTCAAGGTCAATGTCTCGGTTTCCTCCCTGGGGGAGCTCCCTCCATTCATGACTGAAAATGTACCATCTTTCATTTTTTTGGCATCTACTTTTGCTAATGTTTTCATTTGTGCTACTGGCCACTCCAAGCTCTTCTGAAAGCTTGGGGAAGAGGTTCCATCCTGATGACAGTTTGGGTAACCTACACAGTGGCTTTGAAATGTCTGCGTGTGAACGGTTTCTCTAGTTGCCCCAATTGTCTATTATTTTATACTAGCCTACACATTTAAGTTACTTGCCTAGTCTTAAAAGCAAGTTGAGTGTATCCTTCTCATAGTCACAGGGAAGAAACTAAGTAGCATTTAATATTGTAAATCAGACCAACTGAAAAAGACTAATTTCCTACTTAGTCATCTTGCTTTTCTCTATTACATTAGGCAAAGGGCAATTTATCTCATTTCTCTATATTTCATTGGTACAATAAAAATTACATAACCCAGAGGTTTAAAAACAAATTTTGATATTTTCTAAAGATAATTTCAAAACCCCTCACCAAGTCCCAGACCGACAAATTCATCAGGGGCCTGATCTTTGGTTCCAGTGAGTGACCCTTCTCTGCCCCTCACTGTCCCGGAAATGTAGCGAGGCTTCACTCCAGTTCCTATAAGCTGTGCCAGCTCCAGCTGACTGATACACTTCAGGATCTTTAGTATAAAAGGAAAAAAAAGGGAGGTTTTAACAATATATATCTTAAAATATATGCAGTTAGGATTTAAACACATATTACATTATAAATCATTACCAAATGCTGTTTATTTAAAATATACTAAATTATTTTCCACACTTAAGCCTACTAGTGGTAGAATATTTAGCATCAACTCATTTTAGAAATCGAATTGCAAAGTTAAAAGAATTTCTACCTCATGCCATGAGTTTCCTAAATAATTTCCATCAGTGTGAGCCACTGTGATGAGTGTTTTTATTGTGTCGATATTCTTCTGTTTCATTTCAGTAATTCCAGAACTCACTGTAAGCAAGGTAAATCTGGCTAGTGCTTGGACATATGCATCTCTTTCCAACTACAAAAAAAGGGAAAATTTTATTTACATGGTTGAAAATACAGAATACTGACTGACCTCTAATTCATGTTGAACAAACTGTCTATGTGTTTAGTAAATTTTAACAGACATGCCATGGATTACAAACTAAAAAAAAATTTATCTTAAAATAAGGCAGGAAGTTCATAAATTTCTTAAATCTAGACACCATTTGAAGTACCAATTCAATGAGATTTTCAGTAGTCAACAAATGAATTCATACAGTGACAACAAATTTACTGAAAAAGATTTTTCAATTATATTAGCAAAAACCTGCTTTATGAATTTGTTCATTTTTTTTCCTCTACAGCTAGGCTGTATTTTGTAATATACTAGGCTGTATTTTGTAATATACTAAATCATAACATTCACAATGTATTAAATGGGTTAAGTAAAAAAAAAAAGAATCTAGCTAAAAGTCATCCTTAAAGTCCATAAAGTCCTACAAAGGCTGCTTTCATGGAAAGTTATGTTAGGTACTCTAACAAATAAAGCTTGCTAGAGGATCAGGGTGCTGAGCTAGCCATTAGTTAATCAAAGAGGCCAAGCAGTGGTGGTACTCGCCTTTAATCCCAGCACGTGGGAAGCAGAGGCGAGGGGATCTCTGTGAGTTCAAGGCCAGCCTGGTCTACAGAGTGAATTCCAGGACAGATTCCACAGCTACACAGAATTACTGGTAACAAGCGACCGTGACTGCTACTTTACTTCTTTCATCTTTCAGCATTTACCCCAATATCTGACTCCAGGTTTTTATTGTTAAGATCAATTAGAATTCATACTACAATTTGGTTCTTTTAAAGATAACTAGTTCTGAGGCTTAGGCCAAAAGGTATCTAAAACAAATACTTACAATGCCTAGAAAAATACCATACAGAACTGCTCTGAAAGAGCTTCTCAGAAATTATTCATTTAATTCCATCACAAATGTGAAGTTGGTTTTTAAGGAAGTCAGGAAAAAATACCAAGTGTTGAACGCTATTGATGGCATGTGTTTTCCAAACCTGCCATGAAAGTAAAATTCCATTACCTGGATGCTGAAAATGCACGCAATTCTGATCGCACATCTTATCCCTTCTAGGCAAAGAGAGGCTACTTCAGTATCATCACAGTCTTGTAGACCCACACTGAAAGCGGCCAGAAAAGGAGTCCAAGCCAGCTAGAAAAATTAAAAATTTAAAATATACCATGAACATCAAGTGGTAATTGAGAATCTTGGCACAGTATGTGTGAAAGCTTTCTTAAAGAAACAATAAAATTATGTATCTTGAACTTAAAAAAAATGGAAATGATCATGAATTCAGTAATAACCACAGGCTTATTTTAAGAACAGTAGTTATAAATTATTCACAACAACGAAAACACAGGAATAGTTAACATTCATATAAAGTTGTATCACTGACTTAAAATTCATTTCTCTTTGCAGGCGCTGACCTTTGCAATAACCCTGACTCTTTAGCTCCAATACAATCCTCTGAGTCATTTTCCCACTTGCAACAAGTGGCCCTACTTTTCTCAAAGCCTGCTCTGCAAACATCATTCAGCCTTTCTTTTAAGTACTTATATTAAGAAGCTGTATTTGATTCCTAGTTGGACAGTATTTTAAAATATTTACTCATCTGGAGGCTCTGGTCCACATCTATAATCTGAGCTTCAGACGTGGAGTCAGGACTGTGAGTGAGTTCAAGGATGATCTGAGAGAACTGGAGAGACAATTTCTCAAAAAGTAAAGGACTTGGTAGGGTAGCTCAATGGTAGGGTACTCACTTAGCATAGATAACAAACAACAGAAATCCACATAACTCTGAAACATCTGATATGAGTTATGTTGCTTTTAATAATTCATTGAGCAGCAAAGCTGTAAGTATATAAAGTTACAAAGATGAAAATATTTTACCAGTGTCTTATAGATATGAAGAGATTAATTTTTATAGGGTCATGAAACTTGTAGCACTTCTAAGAAACACAAGTTCCTTGGAGTTTTCTTTTAAAGTCCAGGAAGATTAAAGGCAAACGATAAAATCTGTGCACAGCACGCAGGCTGCAGCACCTTGGTTCTTCCTCGGCCTCACTCTACATGTACAACACTTGAAGATGCTGCTCCCAGATAATGTGCAAGCATCAAGAACAGGATTTATCAATCAAATTATACCTAAATAATACTCAGTAGATAGTAAAACTATTGTTTGTTCATAACTGCATAAATCTCTCTAAAATAAGATTTAGCAAGATATAAAATGTTCTCATGCATATGCTTATATCTGGTAATATCATAAACCACATTCTAGAAAATTATAAATTTACTTTCTAGTCCTGTTCCCCAACCAACTTATTTACTGAGGAATTATAAGCCAAGAACTTTACTAGATATTAGAAATGAACATAGTCTCTTCCCTCATGAAATAATGATTACATTAAAAAATGTGTGATCTACAGAGCTAGTTCCAGGACAGGCTCCAAAGCCACAGAGAAACCCTGTCTCGAAAAACAAAAAAAAAAAAAATGTGTGATCAAAAATTTCAACATAAGACCTTATACCCTAATTTGGACAAAGAAATAGTAGAGAATATGCTTGAACTCACTGGCCTATTCAGGAAAAAGTTCCAGAATAGGACTGAGATAGGACAGGCATTAGTCAACAGCTAGTAACTAGGACCACGTGACACTAAAAGGCTTCTGTACAGCAAAGGACACCATTATTCAAGAAGTGGAAGCCTACAGAAGGAGAAAAAAATTTCTACCAATTATCTATCTGTCAGAGGGTTAGCATCTAGTATATATGAAGAACTAAAAAAATTGATTAAAAAATCCAATTGAAAAATGTGGCACAAAAATAAACCCAGAATTCTCAAAAGACAAAACACAAATGGCAGAGAACACTTAAAGAAATGTATAATATCCTTAGTCACTAGGGAAATGCAAATTAAAGTTACTTTGAGATTTTATCTTATATCTGTCAGAATGGCCAAAATTAGTTTTTTGGTTTTTTTGTTTTGTTTTTTTGTTTTTTTTCGAGACAGGGTTTCTCTATGGCTTTGGAGCCTGTCCTGGAACTAGCTCTGTAGACCAGGCTGGTCTTGAACTCACAGAGATCCGCCTGCCTCTGCCTCCCGAGTGCTGGGATTAAAGGCGTGCACCATTAGTTCACACTGGTAAGGACGTAGGGTAAAGGGAATGCTCATGCATGGCTGGTGGGGGTGAAAACTTACAGCCACTATGGATATCACTGAGACAGTTCCTTAGGAAGTTAGGAATCAATCTACCAAAACCCAGCATTACCACTTTTGGAATATAGCCAAAGGATGCTCCATCCTGCCACAGAGATACTTGCTTATCCATCTCTATTGCTGCTCATTCAAAATAGACATCAGAAACAGCTTATATGTCTGCCAACGGATGACTGGCTAGAGAAAATGTGATACACTTATACAATAGAATATTACTCAGCTTTTAAGAAAAATGAAACTGTGAACTTTGCAGAAAAATAGATAGGATTAAAAACAATCATTCTGAATGAGATAACTTAGACCCAGAAAGTCAAGTTTTGTCTCATATAGGATGTTAGTTTTATACTTTATATATGTGTGTTTCATTTAGAAAAACAAACCTACAGAGGTTAGGTAGCTGGTGAAGGACTAGTGGGGTAGAACTAGTCCAAGGGACGGGAACTAGAGTATAGTGAAAAATGGGGAAAGTCAGAATAGGAGGATTAAATGGGTGCAGTGGTGGGAGGGCAGGGTGGAGGAAATATGGAGGGGGATAACAAACACTAAAGGCCCTGTGAAAAGCTATATGGAAATCTACCTATTTCCTAAATATATATACATATATAAAAGGAGTTTAAATGGAGTTAACCATATAATGGGGAATAATACCCCAACTAGACATTATAAACTACTAAATAAAACACCCAATACCAGGAATGGGGTTTATATATTTTAGTTGTTGGCTAATGTGATGCCACAGGATCCCTATCCCTCACACCCCAAATGTCACAGGCTACTGACAATACTATTGCTTACCCTCCACAACCTGACAGTTAAAACCCTATCACTGAAGACACTACACACTTACGTAACAGAGAAGGAAAAATATAGCTAGTGTTGAACTGGAAGCCTCAACCCTAATGGTTATAGCGTTTACAGTGCTGGAAGGTTCTATATTTGATACTGGAAGAGAAAAGTACTTATCTTACCCAGCTACAATAGAGACCTGCTTAGCAAGGTATGCTCACTAGTGCATCAGTGGCATGGACGTTATAGGAGTAACCAACCACTTAAATCCAAAACTGGATTTAAGGCCAACTCCATGAGATAGAATGCGTACTGACACTGTCAATAAAGTCAAGAAGCTAAGACTAGATGTAGATAATGGGTCTTAGGGGACAACTCCTATCATTACTTTGCTAAATGAACATAGCAACAAAGTGACTCCTGATAACATATTGTGACATCCAGACATAAGTGCATTATTCAACCTTCAAC
Organism: Microtus ochrogaster; assembly: GCF_000317375.1. Classification (NCBI taxonomy): domain Eukaryota; kingdom Metazoa; phylum Chordata; class Mammalia; order Rodentia; family Cricetidae; genus Microtus; species Microtus ochrogaster. Next base: position 16,978,083 of record NC_022031.1, on the reverse strand, counting down.
AAAGAAGCTTCTTCTTGTAGCATAAGGATCAAAACTCGCAAACATGCAGAGCATAAGAGACTTTGAAATGCTCAGTTTGAAATGGAATGTCTATACGACAGCTCCCTCCCCCATAAGATTAGGGATCTAAGTGGAAGAGGGGTCAGGAAGAGCCAGAAGTGGTGGATGACTTCAAGGAAACAGTGTTTTCCAGACACAAAAGTGCATACGCACATATGAATGTACAGACTGTGACAGCGTGCACAAAACCTGTACAAACTCAAGCCAGACAAAAATCACAGCACAGTGGAAGAATAGTGCCCATGAAGTCCTACCCTCGAGTCACAAAGCTATTTGCAATTGATAGCTTCTTGGAGAGGGCAAAGTTAGTTTCCTTCAATGAAGTGACGGTGGTATATCAATTACATTGCAGAGAAGGCATTCCCATCTGTTTCCTAATGTACGCGCTAGTGTTCAGTTCTACTCAGAACCCCAGTATTAACTCTGAGGATAGAAGTGCTGAGGAGAATCTGAGCTTCAGGATCACTTTGAAATTGAGATGAATACCAAAGACTTAGGAATAAATCATTTATAATGGAAAAAACAAGCCAAGGATTACTGACCAATCTCTAAAGCTTTCCATTTCTTGTTTCTGAAATTATACCCTTACCAATTACTTACATTGCATACCACCTTTCACTTTCTTTAATAAAGAGATAATTTATATTAATTAAGTTCTAAACAACCAGGGGATATCTTCTAGGTCAAACAGACTCTATTATTATATTTTTAAAATATGCTAAGCAAAATTATATATAAATATATACTGTAGCAAAGTTACCAGTAATTCTAACCTTAAACATGGGCCTCACATGCTCCAAGTGTGTTGCACTTGTAAAAGGCGCCTGAACATGGCTCACAGCTTCCATGAGTGCTTTAGCTGTCTTGGCCATCTGTTCCATTTCTAAATTATACAGAAGTCGTCTTTGCTTTTCACTGGCTACATCTGAAATAAGAAATATTACCATTTAAAATAGAAAGTACTTTAAGATGACACTTTTAAAGTAAATGCCAGTAATTAACATTAATTAATATTAGCCCTAAGAATCTAGACAGTATGATCTGTTTGATTCTATGTACATGAAGTATCTGAAACAGGTAAACCCAGAGAGACAGAGTAGACTGGTGCTGGCCAGGGCAAAGGCAGAGGGAACTCTAGCATTAATCTATGGGTGCAGGGTTTTATTTTGGAGTAACCAAATGTTTTAGTCTTAGCCAGAGGAGATGGATGTACTGCACTGTAAACATACTAAATGTCAACAGAACCACCCAATTTACCTATTTATTGACTGACTGACAGTCATGCTAAGGGTCCTGCTCATGCTAGCTAAGTGCTATACCACTGAAATTTCTCCCTTTGAATTTTCACTTTTTTTAAAGGGTAAATTGCACCTTGAGGATGGTAGAGTACTGGACTAATAAATAGTTAGGAGTAAGTGAAAACCTCAGAGTACAACACTCAAAATTAAAGTATCAAGGAAAGGAACCAAACACAGGACAGGAGAACAGAAGAGAGGTAAACACACTGGTATTTGTCCTCAGCAAAACAAAACAAAAAACTGAAAATAGCACCGCCCTGACCCTCCTAAGTAATTTTAGCATCCCCAGCACACCACACCTTCTTTCCATATCAGGTTTCTCACTGACTTCACCCATCATAGATATAATGAAGAAGAGAAAAATATATATGGTATTGGGGTGCTATACTCTGGGCCAAATGAAATCAAAGCAGGAAACAGACATTTGCTTAAGTATAAAGCTGAAGGTTTAAAACACCAATGCTAGAAGAAAAGCACCACTGGATGCAGTGCTGACTTTTACTCAATACTGGAGTAGACTAAGAGCCAATGGCACCCAGCTCAGTATCTGTCTTTTCCACTTTTCTCTTAGGTTTTATAAGTAGTTGTCATTGGAAAAGTTTTTACATTGCATAGATTTCAAGCAACATAATTCTTTTTTCTCTATTTTTACACATAAGTAAATGTTAAAAGTAGATGTGATGAGAGAAGGTAGAGGCAGGACTACGTAGGTAGGTATGACTACTAGAGAAAAAATAATTCTGATTACTTCTCCTAATCTGTCTGTGCTTGAGTTTCCTTGTCTATAAACAGAGAGAATATCTTAATATTCTTTCTGAATATTAAAAAAGACAAAGGATAAGGCCAGTTATACTCCACTGACATTATCTCCTTAAGGCCCTGGGTTCTTACAATTCTAAAATTTCAAAACAGATTTATCCTAAAAACCTATCAATTGCCTCATGTTAAAAATATTTTGCTACCAATAATATGTTCAAATTGATATTTCACTTCAAGTAAAAGTGCTTAGAAAGGGTAGAATCTTCTTTCTGAACGAGAAACATTCAAGAGCCACTATAACACTCATAGGCCCAGGCATGCCCATCCTGTAGTCAGAGCTAAGCTTGAATTAAACATCACTGTCTACATGTATATAGAATATCTAGAGCAGTGCCGGGTTCCTAGTACTGTTAGACAGAGGAGTCAACAGCATTCTAATACAGTCTGACATAGTCACCCTCAACACTGATACTACAACTTTTCCTACTTCTTCTAGTCATGCCCACACCCAGCTTCCATGTATGTGTTATGGTTTAATTTTAAACAAGACAGAATTATGTTGCTTATAGATGATGAGAAAGCAGAAGACTTTTTATTTTTTAATTTTATGTGAGAGCTTTGCGTATGCATGCCTGGTACCCAAGTAAGGCAGAGAGTCAGATCCCCTTACAGGAGTTACAGATGGTTGTCAGCAATTATGTGGGTGCTAGGAACCAAATCCAGATATTCTGGAAGAACAGCAAAATGCTTTTAATTTTTGAGCCATCTCTTCAGTGTCCTCTAAGCAATTTCTTTAATTTCCAAATCCCTGCTGAGATGAACTGATGAATGGACAAGTTAATATGTAAACACTCCTAACACATGTTACTACCTGGTTTTTAACTCACTAGCCAGTGTTTTCTTCTTGGGGAAAAAAAAAAGACAGCTCCATTACCATTATAACATTTCTCAGCAAAATAGCCAAGTCACACACATGGTTTCTTAAATTAAGCAAACAGCAAACAAACAAACAAAAAAAAAATCAAAACAAAAATCCCCAAGCACACACCTTCCCCCGTTCCAGATCATTTTTAGACACCCAGAGGAGCCAGTCTTAAAACAACCACTTCCAGAAACAGAACGCACCTAACACGTCTTTCCACGAACAGTCAGATAGGATTACTCTACTTACTCTGCTTAGTTGATTTTGTAGGGATTGTTAGCTCTTTTGTTTCTTTCATTGATATTTTCTTCCCAGCTATTTCATTATAAATGGCCGATAGATACTCTTCAGGGAGGTCTTTACTGTCATTGATACCTCGATTCATTTTAATGTACTGTTCCTTTGTCATTTTGTTTTTAACCTAGACATGAAAAACCATTATCGTTTCTAAAAACTCACATAAAAGGTTTACTCATCTTTAAGAATTAAAATAGCTAGCCGGGCGATGGTGGCGCACGCCTTTAATCCCTGCACTCGGGAGGCAGAAGGATCTCTGTGAGCTCCAGGAAAGGTTCCAAAGCTACAGAGAAACCCTGTCTCAAAAAACAAACAAACAAACAAAGAATTAGAATAGCTGTTTAAGAGACTATTCTCAAGTCTAGAAATGAAAAATATTCAACAAAATGTATATAAAGATGAAAGTTGTGGAAAACAAGGACAATGTAAAAGATACATTCTGGCATATGCTTTACCGAGCATAATACTGAATAATTTGAAGGAAGGGGGAATAAAAAAGTGACTTGATTTTGCCCCAAGTGTACAAGACTTCTAGTAGGTTCTTAGAAAGACCCCTACAAACTATTAGAAACACCAAAGGATTCAAATTATAGTTCAGAATGACATGAACAACGCAAATTAAATGGAATTTCATTATCTCAAAAAGGGAATGCAAAAATAACAATAGTTGAGTATTATTTAAAACTACCTAACATTTTCTGAGTTATCACAACAACTGCCTTATACTAGGTGACTCGGATGAAGAATCTTTAGAATGTTTTATCTCGTTTAAACATCCTCAACAGGGAGGTTCAACTTAATAAAGCAATGTTGGTAATTTGAAAGATGGTGGCAAAATTGTAAAACATGGAATTAACACAGCAAAGTCTATTATACTCAATCTCCAGCAAAAAAGACAGACAAAACCCAGTTGTCTTAATATATTTTTGAAGAAATATTTAATTAGACACATTCCTGCCACCTGCCATCAAGAATTAGTGGACTTCTAAAGGTAAGGTCCTTATAGACTAACATTAAAGTATACAGAGCAATAATGCAGCAAGGCTTACAGGTCTAATGTGGGAAAGCCCAGAACACTATCTATAACATAGTATAATATAAGACAGAATAGAATCGGCAAATATATTGACCTGAATTTTAAACCGAAGAATATCGTAACTTTTAAATTTCATCTCAGGTCCTGGCTTTAAAAAACAAAAAGCAAGACATTTTACCTAAAGTTCTGACAGATAGCTGCTTATTAAAAAAAAAAAAAAGGAAAAATAGAAAAAAACCAAAATCCAAGTGATCACAATTTGAAGTAAAGGAAGACAAAAATCACCTGGAATTATGGAGAAATGTTTTGGAGTTGTGACAATCGGAGACAGGGCAATGTCTTATGGAAAATAAGTGTCTGTATTTGGGTAAGGGCTCCCTTGGGAGCAGAGAAAATATTGCTTTTAGTTATTCAAACATGCTGCACACTGCCACCATGGTGGGATTCTGGAAAGCAATGTAAACCAGTTCTACTTTTCTTCTCTTGAAATCTTGTATGGAACAGATTCTTCTTAAATTTTATTCCCATATGCTTAAACTAAGGTCTCACTCTGTAGCCCTGACTGGAATTTGAACTCATGAGATTCACCTGCTTCTGCCTCCTGAGTCCTGAGATTGAAGATGTGTATCATTATACCCAACTAATAGCTAAAAAATTCTTATAAATTAACTCATAGAGACAATTTAATAATAATACCAAAATGTGCTTTTTAGAAATCAAGCAAAAAGTAATGTAAACTTCAAAAGCAATATCTTAAAGTAGGTATCAGAAGTCAAGTAGCTGTTCTTTAATAAGACTAAGGAACTGTGGCTGTTAAGCATGGTCACTAAATTGGGACACTTCCTACTCACCTGTAGTTAAATGTTTGTTCAATGTTTAGTTAAGATGCTAGTGAGTATGCTTAAAGTGTGTCTCTCTCAGAGACACACACTAAAAGACAAAGAAATAATATATAACTGAGATGTGACAATATTATCTGTGTGTGTGTGTGTGTCAACACCAAGATTGACCACATCTGTGGGGTTCAGTGCAATTCCAATAGTACTATATAATCTATCCTATTCTATCCTATATAATCTCTTAAATACTAATCTTACTGCTGTTCATACTTGAAATGTATTTTTAAAAAGGCAGATAACATACAGTAGTCTCTATGTAATAAATATTCAAAAGACCTAAAACATTCTTTAGGTTAAAATCTGTTCTCACTTTTGTGTAACTTTGAATCATGAGACTCACAAATATTTTACAAATACTTTTTTTTTTTTTTTTTTGGTTTTTTGAGACAGGGTTTCTCTGTGGCTTTGGAGCCTGTCCTGGAACTAGCTCTGTAGACCAGGCTGGTCTCGAACTCACAGTGATCCGCCTGTCTCTGCCTCCCGAGTGCTGGGATTAAAGGCGTGCGCCACCATCGACCGGCTTTTTACAAATACTTTTATGTTTATTAGAATAAATACCAAATGGCTATCATTTTAATTCTGGCAATTGGTTTAACCACATAAATTTAAATTTCAACTAATACTTAACAGATTTAAAAGAATACATTTAATACTCACTACTTACTGTATTTATTGCTGTAGATAAAAACATACCTGTGGACTGTGAAGGTCTGTGGTCAACATGATAATTGAGTAGGCCAAAACATAAGCAGTATCTGCACTAGCAAAAAGGGTTTGTCTGAAAAATAAAAATACTGTGTCACATTATAAGCTTTGTTTTATTATAAACAAGTCATTTCAAACCCTATTCTTAATGTTCTCTCTCAGGATTAACATGCTCATGTATTATTATTATTATAGATGAATTTGTCTTAACATTGCCAAACAGCAGACCATATAAAGTGTTTTAAGGAAGGGGTCTGACTACCATGGATATAACTGATCATCAAAAAGTATACACATCTTACTTACCCTTGGTTACATTCTAGGTATCTTGCAGCAAATTTTTCCATTAATCGATCAATTTTTTGAGCTTCCCCTGGAAGACGGAATCCTTCCAAAAACAGACGAAGGGCTGAAACGAAGTCCTTTCCTGAAAAGTCATGTTGGTCCACATATGCATACATGACTTCTTTATTGAATTTATCATTATCTCCCAGGAACTCACCCACCTGAGTCTAATGTAAACCAAAGGAGAGAACTTAATATTCAATGGCATGTTCCATTTTCCACATAACATTTACAAAGCAGAAAATCCCAAGAACCACAAGTTTTGACTACCTGACTATACAAGCTCCAGACTGAAGTGACAAGTCAACTGTTTTAATATGCTTATAAATTGTAGACAGAGGGTTAGAATGAAATAAAATGGTATTCTTACAGAGTCTAGTCTTTCTTCTTGATGTAAGAACTGAGCTATATCTTCAGGTGTGGTGCCAAGCATCCCTTGTTCTTGAAGATACTGTATTCCTCTCTTTGGTTTCTTATTAAATCTAGATGAAGTTAATAGAAAGATTAAAAAGAGAACTACTCATACTTCCTGAGATTTTGAAATACAGTAAATTACTTTCTTAATTGCATAAAGAAAACAGGAACCAACACACATGCACACAGAATCATTACACGGCACAGGTTTATTTTTTCTTCTTAGGAAAGACTTCAAATGGAAGTGTATCATTAGCACAGACACAGATCACTTCAGAGGCAGTTCACTGCAGTATGTTGTACCTTCTGACTCGCCACAGATACCTAAACAGATTAGACTATCACATAACGTTTTTCTCAGTATAGTTTCAATTTACCCCCTTCTCTCATCTATTCCTATATATCTTACTGAACTCCCTAAACCTAATGCATTTGGAGACTATGCTGAATACCTGGGCATGTAAGATGCTTAGCAGGTAAAGGTATTTGCAGCCAAGCCTGTTGAACTGATTTAGATATTTGGGGTCCACATGATCCAGGGAAAGAACTGACATCTGCAAAATGTCCTGACTCCAACACATATTTTGGCATACATGACCCCGTAAACATATACAAAAGACACAAATAAAAACTCAAACAATTAAATTAGAGAGACTGGATTTAAGACCTGTTTCACAGGAGGAAATTCATGCCTAGTACTATAAACCTTGTGAAAAACCCATATTAGGCAGGTCATAGATCCTAAGGGTACATGCCTTTCAATCCCAGCACTTAGGAGGCACAGGTTCTGAGTAAGTGAAGCCAATCAGGCACCCAAGCCTACATAACCTGTTCAAGACCAGCTGGGATTACATAGTAAGACCTTGTTTTAAAAAAAAGAGAGAGAAAAGAAAAGAAACCAAAGAGTTGGTTCTGTGAAAAGATGAACAAGACGGAGAACTAGCCAAAACAACAAGAAAGGACATTTAAATTAATAAAAGAGGAGTTCCAAATAAAGTACAAAAGGTAATTAGGGAAGACTTAAAAATTTAAAACATTGGAGAAGCTAGAAGATGAGTATATTCCTGACACCTATGGCCCAAACAATTGAAATTAAAAGACTATAAACAGAGCTGGAAAAATGACTCAGTGGCTAACAGCACTTGCCACTAAGCCTCATGACCTAAATTTGATCCCTGCAACCCATATAGCAGAAGGAAAACTGGCTGCCCCCCCCCCAAGCCATTTGTCTTCTACATGTACACACACACACACACACACACACACACACACACACACACACCACACACACACACACACACACACATATGTGTGTGTGTCATATATTATGTATGTTGGTATATATGTATAAATGCACATATCAGAAAATAATCAAAGAAAAATGGTCATAAATTTGAGAAGGTGCAAGGGGGTGGGTACATGAGGGGCTGGGAGAGAATAAGAAGTGGGAAATGACGTAGTTAGATTTTAATTTAAAGAAGAAAGAAACCCATTATTTTGTAGGTTGAATAAGAAAAACTTAAAAGAAATGATTTTGTAGATCTTTTGTAGACTGCTTCACAAAATTCAGCAGGAAAATTGATTTCACAAGTTCAGAGTCTGGGAGAGTAGCCAGGTTGGGTTAGGAAATGACTACTTAATATTAACAAACAAAAATAAAATTCCTAGCAAGAATGAAGCATGTAACTAAAGTCAAAGAAGCAGAAACATAGAAGGAACAATGATAAATAGTGGAATTTTCAAATTTTACATTTTTGTCACATGATTATGAAATCAGATTAACTAAAATAGTGAAAACTGCACATCCTCTGCCCATCAGCCTGGTGCGAGATTAATTCAGAGGAAGCCACAGGCTGGGCATCTTCTCAGTCTGCGTAGGCTAGACTTCAGTGAAGAAGGAGAACTAAATATGGAGCCATTCAATGTTTAGATCCAAGAGAACAATAAGGAATACACAAAGGAGAGAGAAAGATGTAGGGAAACTGGGGGTAGGGATGGCACATTTGTGGCTGAAGAATAATCTGTAACATTTCTTTTTCAAATCTGGCACTTACAAATCAATCCCTTGTTCTATTATTTCTTTTTGCTGCTTTAAGACCTCAAATTGTTCTGGATTATCAGTGCCAGACATCTGTGTACTGTAGCTACCAATTCCTGAAGATGATGTGGATTCTAAGGAGTTTAGACTTCCATATCTGTTTATAGTCTCAGGGTGTTTGATTTCACTTATTTCTTGCTCTGAGGGTTTTTCTTGACCTGTAAAAAGAAATGTGAATATAGAAGATTACAGCAGAACTAAACTAGAAAATTTAAGTGCAAGTTGAAATAGTTTTAATGCTTAAAAAGACTTGTCAGTATATGTACATACATAAATATAACACAAGACTATTTTACTATTATTATTATTGTTTTATTTTTTTTCAAGACAGGGTATCTGTGTAGCTTTGGAGCCTGTCCTGGAACTAGTTCTTGTGGACCAGGCTGGCCTCGAACTCACAGAGATCCGCCTGCTTCTGCCTCCCGAGTGTAGGGATTAAAGGCGTGTGTCACCACTGCCCGGCTCACAAGACTCCTTTAACAGCATCTTTAAACTTCTTCCAATGTATCACTGACTTAAAATATTGGAACATTGCACTCAAAATGTTGTCTTACCAAGGGTAGTCTGAGAGTTGGGATTCACATACTGATCTTTACTCCATTCAACCATACACTTCAAAATTGAAACTAAACATTCTAATCCTTTTTTCCGCAGACTCAATTCCTATAATAATTCAGAATAAAGACAAAAAGACTTTTTAAAGAAATGCGCATCTCATTCTTAGAAATATTTAAATTAAAAAAAAAATAAGCTCTTACCTGAACATTACTCATACCAAGTTCTTGACTGCCCCTTCCTTGGGCAATTTTTGACAGGTCATTTACTAGTCTTTCAAATATATTTGCTGCATTTAAGTCACAGTCATAATTTACATAAATATCCACCACACTCTGAGCATCTGTGACGATACAATAATCTCAGAATGAGCATTTACAGTATGAACACACTTTATTACCAGAAATAATAAAGATTAATTCCAAATACCTGCACAGATCCTTGTCAGTGTCTGAATAACCATCCACTTATGATCAAATGAGCTTGTAGAAGTTTCCAAAATGTATAGGAAAATTTCTTTAAAGAATACCTGTGAACAGAAGGAAACAAGTGTTTAAGGTACTATGCAGATGCATGGTTGTCTTTTAAATGTCCCAAAGCTCTAGAACAAGACTGCAATTTTGAGTTTGTCTCTGAACCACTGTAGCGATGACAAATGGAATGGCAAAGATACGGAGTCCTTCTGGGTGGTGATGTCTTAAACATAACTGTTTCTCATTCATCAGTTATCATTTTAGATACCCCAGTTCAGAGTAATCCTAAGTGCACCTAGATTTCAATGTAACTGAACTCTAAAAAAGATCTAGTTTTTATATGCTGTTATATTTTTCTAATTACTCATAAAAGTGAAAATCTTTACTCATAGCACCACTTCTCAGAATTCTTTATAATGAATATTATCAAGCACAGTTGATCTAATGAAGAAATGTCAATGTGAAAGCTAAGAATATTAAAATTAAAATAATTTGAGGAAAGTGACTGATTTAGAAAAGGCCAATATGTTTTATGAATCCAGAAATGACTATATTTTAAAAGTGATAATCTTTTTGTCTCCCATGGGTTAGCCAGTCAGCCCCATAATGAAAACTCAAAACAAGTATTTCTTAATCATGTATTTTCTGTAGACAGTAAGCATTACAAAGATAGACCAGTGCTTTCTCAGTAAGAGTATATACACAATACATGACTTATATACAAATATTCAATAAATATCTATAGCCATGGCCACAGTTCTGAAACACTGTATCATATCTTTCCACAAGATATGCAAATCAAAGAAGTTTAAAATATTCTGATTTATAAAATAAGAAATGCAGATTTATAGAGGTAAGAAAGAAAGGTAAAAAAGCCCCAAGGCAAACCACAGATGAGTAGAAACAGGTTAAATTAAGTTAAAAGAGCTAGTGGGGGGGGAGAAAAAAAAAGAGCTAGTGGGATAAGCCTAAACTAAGGCTCAACATTCATAATTAACAAGAAGTCTTTGTGTCTTTGTTTGGGAGCTGGCTGGTAGCCCAAGACAAATTTCAATTACAAATAAACCCATACTTATATCATTTATCTCCTTTTAAGATATAATAGGAAATTAAAAAAAAAACTTTGAAAAAATTAGAACAAGCTGGTCATTGTGGTGCACACCTTTAACCACGGCACTCAAGTGGTGAAGCAGGCAGATAGATCTCTGTGAGTTTGAAGTTAGCGTGGTATACAGGCTGGTTAAAGCTACACAGTGAGATTGTCTCACAACAACAAAAATAAAAAGTAAAAATGAAAATACAAATTATAATACAGTAAAATTTTATAACCCAAACCTACCATTATGAGGTAAGTTAATTCCTAATGTATATTTCCTTTTAAATTAGTTTTTATAGAAAAATAGTAACCTAAACTTAATTTTATAATCTCAGTTCTGTAGGAATTTAAACGTCATGTAGCTAATATACAGAGCCCCTATGGACTCTCAGTATTTCAAATTCCCCCAAATTATCTAATCTTAAGAGAAATGTCATCCTCAAATGGAAGGTTTTTGTTGCTATTACATTAAAAATCCCAATATTTTGCTTGGAACTCTATTCTATTTGTAGTTCTTGAAGATAATGGGCAAACTATGTAAATAAACAGCTAATCTACTATTTCATAGATATATGACAAACAAGTATTAGGCAACTGGTGCAAATTTTTGCACCTTAGACTTAAAATTTAAAGTCCCATAACAATATTTAAATGAATTTTGATAGAAAATATAGAGACTGGGCAGTGGTGGCACATGCCTTTAATTCCAGCAATCAGGAGACAGAGGCAGGCGAATCTATGGGAATTCAAGGCCAACCTAAATTCAAAGAGAATTCCAGGACAGCTAGAGCTGTTATAAAGAGAAAAGCTGTCTTGAAAAACAAAACAAACAAAAAGGAAAATACAGAAGATTAATTTATAAAGATAATGCAATTATTTTAACCATGTCAAGGGTAGAGGAAAGGAATCGTTATGAGCTAATTAATCATTTTCTATTAGTATGAAATTAACAAAAAATAAAAAACACACAGCAGCTGGGAAGACGGCTGAGTTGGTAAAGCCCACATTCAGATCCTTAGTCCCACATCAAGTCAGGCTTGGTGACAGATGTGCAGGTGGGGCTCCTGAGGTTTACTGGCCAGATCATCTAGCTAAACAAGTAAGCTCCAGAATCAGTGCAGCAGAAGAAGACAGCCAACACCAACATCTGTCTCCATGGGCACATGCTTACAACCACAAATTTTTAAGACTATTTATCACATAAAACATAATATGAAGGCAAAAACATACCAACACTAAAATGAATATTTCTAAAATATATAATGCCTGGATCAAAACAGTAATTTGAGAAGTTGGGAAAAGCATCTACCAAATAACAAAAGCATAAAACATTTCTTTTGAACAATGAATTATCCCAAGATGAAGAAAAAAATCTAACTTAGGAACTGATCCAACAGCATAATAAATGAAGACATAGTTGGAATATCCACTAATTTAGCTTTGTTAAGACTAAAATGAGAACCAAAAGTGTTGTTTTTTTCAACATCTTGGGAGAAGACCTTAAGAATAACATGATGCGGGGCTGGAGAGATGGCTCAGCGGTGAAGAGTACCTGCTTGCTTATGGATCTAAGGTCAAATTCCAACATCACATAAAAAGTTGGGCTTGATTGTGCATGCCTATAACTCCAGCATTCCAGGGTGGAGACAAATGGATCCTAGAAGGAGGCTGAACAGCCAGCTTAGCTAAAAATGGAAGGTTCTGATTCATAGAGACAGGGTGTCTCAAGGAAATAAGCTGAATGTCACAGATGAAGACATTCTATTATAGCCTCTGCATGGGTATGAACACCCAACACGTGCATACATTCCAAACACAAACGCATACACACACTACATGCAGAGAGACAGCGAAAGAGCACACCAAATTATTTCACAGCATATAAAGTATAAACCTATTTTTTTCAACTAGTACAAATTTCCTAAACACAAAGGCTGTTCCTTCATTTTGTACTCTTACTGCTTAGCCAACATCTAGTACTTCAGAGACACAAGTCAGCTAAATGAACAACTAAACAAAATAAAACATATGATCACACACACACACACACACACACACACACACACACACACACACACACACATTATTTCACGGTATGGGAAGTGTTCATGTGCTGCTAATGTAACATGGAACAAAATAGGCAGCAGTAACTTTAAATTTTAATGTCTAAATTTAGAACATACCTCAATTTGCATCTTCAGATGTGTCTTGAAGTTTGACAATAAAGTAAGAAATATGGAAAGAGAAAGCTCAAAAACCTCTGGAACAGATGAGACTCCATTTTTTGAGAGTGCAACACACAGATACTGCTTAATAGCATTAATAAACATCTCATTTGTTCTGAAAACAGGTCCTGCATTCTGCAGAATGGACAGAAGTAACTGCAATGAAAGAATCTTGGACCGTAACTCATGAGACCTAAGAGGTGAAACACAAAGCACAGTATAGGGACAAGGTCATCATTTTGGTAATAACATCCTAACCTAAAGACATTCTACATTCCACAAATTCATAAACTTGGCCATTAACACCAAGTGCTTCTCTGGTGACACATAATTTCATATGCTTTGTTTTTAAATTTATTTTCTCAGATTATAATCACATTATTTCTCATTTCTCTTTCCTCATTTCAAACCTTCCCATATGCCCCTCTCTGACCTTTTAGGGGTGAGAAGGGAATAGGAGGTGGAGGTGGGTGGTTGTTGGTGGTGGTGCATGCCTTTAATCCCAGCATTGGGGAGGGAGAGGCTGGCGGATTTATGTGAGTTTGAGGCCAGCCTGGTCTACAGAGTTAGTTCCAGGACAGCCAGGGCTACACAGCGAAACCCTGTCTCCAAAACTGAAAAAACAACGACAAAAAGATCCATGGCCTGTGTTTCTCCTTTATTGTTAATAGGGGGGCATATATGCACATATCCATGGGTAAAAGTTATAAATATTTTAAACATAAGCCTACTATTCCCCTAAAAGAGATAAAAATAACTTGCAGGTGTACGCCCTATTTCACTATTTTTCTAAAGCATGGTACTAAAGTCACACAACTCTACTTCTTATAGATGACCAGGAATGCAGTAAAGATATCTGCTCTGCTTAGTATAAAGTGGTCTAATGTAATCTTTTTCTAGTTATGTTAGTCAGAATCCCTAATCATCAGTAAAATGTTTTTGTTGCACTAGAAATACAGCATTTCAACTATACTTTCCCAATAAATATCTGAAATTCTTGTTACTTTTCTGAAATAGAGACCTTTAGAAATTTTAAAATTACCTCAATATGTACACACTTATTCTAAACACTTCTGTAATGAAAATCTGAAAAATTTTTGGCTGAAATTTTTCTCAATTTTTTTCTAATTAAGGTTCTGTGTCATGCTTCTGCTTACTATCTAAAATTTTAATTATTTTAACATACGCACTTTTTTCTCCCACTGAAAACTATCCCTTAGTTCCAAAAGACCATAGAAATTCACTGGAGGCAGTATTTCAAAGGCAGAGCATTAAATGTTATAGGAACTATTTTTCCAAACTTATTCCAAATACTATATTCAGTCACATTCACATAGTGTGTGAAACCTTTGCTCTTGATTTCTCCCTTAAAATGCTTATAGTTGTGTCAGCAATTTGCAGATCTAAACAAGCAATACTTAATTTTATATCAATAGTTCATCACAAAAAATACCTCCTATTTGAAATAATGCTTGAGTCAATAGTATCAGAGCCTTTTGTTTCCAAGATAACTATTACTCTATTCTCGTAACTATTATTAATACAAAAGTATTAGTACCCCAAATGCTTGTTCTTAACTACAAACAATGAAAGGCGAGACTGGAAAGAGCTACTGAAAAGCCCTCATGGTGGGTGTTCTGAGGCCTACATACAATCACTTTTAAGTTACCTCACATTGTCCTTTTGCTCAATAACTATAATAATTAGATCTACAGGATTTTTGTTATAAATTAGATCTAATGATTTTTGTTATAAATATGCTTTAACTTTCTATTCTTAGCATCAAACAAAACGCCTTTTAGACATTTATGTACCTGTTCTGTACAAGACACTAACAAAAGTAAGGATCAAATTACTGTCATATTGATAAATGATAAACATTCTCTGAGACATGTTTTTCACTGTATAGTCCAGGCTGGCTTTGAACACATGGCAATCCTCCTGCCTCATCCTCCACGAGACGGAATGACAAGAGTATACCACCATGCCGGGCTAAATTATACCAAACTGGAAACTTCATGCCGGCCATTTTTCAAGAGTTAGTTTCAAATAATGACTGAAGCTGGATAGCACAGGTCACTGCTTAGCAGAGTAAGCAGAACAAGAAAGAACACAGAAGCAAAGACAAAACTATGTAACTACAGAAGTTCTAGCATTTTATCAAACCACAGCAAAATTGATCCTCAGCAGTAAACCCAACCCCTTTAGTGAGTATGTGTCCATGTAGGGCCTAAAGGATCACTTAGAAAGCATTTCTCTGGCACTATCCACACCTCTCTTAAAATTGTGAGACACTGTCTCTCACTGGCCTGGAACTTGCCAAACAGGCTAAGCTGGTTGGCCAGTGAGCCCTAAGGATGTGTCTGGTCCTGTAACTCCACCACTGGGCTTATAAGTACATGCTTTTTGCTTTTTCAGACAGGGTTTTTCTGCGTAACCCCAGCTTTCCTGGAACTTGCTCTGGATTCGAATTCACAGAGCTCCACCTGCCTCTGCCTCCTGAGTACTGGAGTTAAAGACACCCCAACATTCTCGCTTTTTTACAAAACAGGATCAAACTCAGGTCCTCAAGCTAGCAAGGCAAGCATGTTATCAACTGAGCTTTCTCCCTGGACTTAATCCTTCAAAAAAATTTTTTTTGAAGATTTATTGTGTGTGTGTTTGCCTAAGTAGTTTTATGTGCATCACATGCATGCAAGTGTCCTCAGAAATCAGAAGAGGGTATCAGATCCCCTCAAACGGAGTACAGTTGGCTATGAGCTGCCTGATGTGGGTAAAGGGAATCCAACCTGGATTTTCTCTGAGATGTTAACTTACTCAAAATTGTTAAAAGTTTTCTTCTTATTGATTTATTTTTTAAAAAAGAAAACAAGCTATCTTTTTTTTTAAAAAAAAAAAATTATACATACCAATCCAAGTTCCCACTCCCTCTTCCCTCCCATTCCCTCTACATACCCTCCCACCTACTCCCCACCCACTCCTCAGAGAGGATAAGGCACATTGCTTTGGGGAAGGTCCAAGGCCCTTCCTACTATATCTAGGTTGAACAAGGTATACATCCAAAGAGAATGGTTTCTCATAAAGCCAGTATAAGCAGTAGGGATAAATCCTGGTGCCATTGCTAGTGGCCCTGCAGTCTGCCCCAGCCATGCAACTGTCAATCACATTCAGAGGAACTAGTTTGGTCCTACAGTTCCTTCCCAGTCCAGCTGGAGTTGTGAACTCCCATTAGTAGACTGTTTCAGTGGGTGAAACCAAGTTTTCTTCTTAAAGATCCTCATCAATTTGTAAGGAAATGCCAAAGTTGTCAAATTTTTAATGAGAATGTTGATTTTCCATAATAAGGAAAGGTGTTTTAAAAACAGGACAGGAACCAAAAAAGCTACGGAGAAACCCTGTCTCGAAAATAAAAAAAAATAAATAAAATAAAAAAAAAATCTTATTTAGTATACAATTACTAAGTTTAATTCTACTTTTGCAAAGTTCCTATTTCAAAAACTGAAGAAGCAATAACTTATTTTTCTGATTTTTGAGATTTGAACCTAAAAATATTTTAAATTTTTCTTTCTGAACATAAAATAAGCTTTTCCCTAAAGCAGAACAATGTGACAAAATAAAACTATAGAAAATATAATGTGTTTTGCAGAACGTTACGAAGCTTTAAAAGCTTTTTTTCCAGGGGCTAGAGAGATGGCTCAGTGGTTAAGAACACAGGCTGCTCTTCCAGAGGTCCTGAGTTCAATTCTCAGCAACCACATGGTGGCTCACAACCATCTGTGATGAGATCTGGTGCCCTCTTCTGTTAAGCAGGCATACATGGAGGCAGAATGTTGTAAAAATAAATGAATAAATAAATAAATAAATCTTTAAAAAAAAGCTTTTTTCCTATTGTATGAGTGTGTTTATATATATCATGGGTGTCTGTGTCGCATGCACATTCACAGATGAGTGTAGACAAACTGTGGCAAGGACAGGCTTGGGTGCTGTTCCTCATCCTGCACCTTATTTGTGACACGGTCTCTTCACTATCTGCAGCTGTGTGTACCAGGCTAGCTGGCCTGCAGACTTCTGAGGATTTACATGGATTCTAGGTGCCGAACATGGGTCTTCACACTTGGGTAGCAAGAACTTTACTATTCCCTAGTACTACTTTACAATCTCCCTAGCTCTCGACCTTCTCTAGTAACTCTCCAGACTTTAGCTGAATTAGAAACTCAAATACTCCAAAGATTTTTTTTGTTGAACTGAAGGAGGAATGCTTACATTCCCCCTATTTCAGCATCTTTTTCTCTAAGTCACTCCTCCAAATATCCTTTTTCTGAAATTCTCCTAAAACTGTCAAGTGCACTATATCTTGCTACAATAGTAAAAAACAAAAAACAGGCCATTCTATTAACTCCAAGAAGAAATAAGTTTCACTGGAATCATATAAATACATATGAACATTATGATCTACAAAATATGACACTTTCCTATGAGCCATTATTGAAATCAACAACAATAAAAAAAGTTTCTTTTCAATTGATCAAAAACAACTTGGAGAGGAAAGAGTTCATTTGTCTTTGACATAGTCCATCCTCAAGGGAACCCAGAGCATGAACTCAAGGCAGAAACCTAGAGGCAGGAACTGATGCAGAGGCCATGGAGAGAATGCTGCTTACTAGTCTCCTTCTCAGGGCTTGCTCAGCCTGCTTTCTTATAACCCAGGACCTAGAGTTGGGACCACCCAGAGAAGTCTGGGCCTTCCCACATCTACTATCAATCAAGAAAATGTCCCAGAGTCTTGCTCATAAGCCAGACTAATGGAGGCTATTCCTCAACTGAGACTTCCTCTTCCTAGATGGTTCTAGCTTAAATCAAAAACAAACAAACAAACACCCAAAATACAAACTATATTTAATGGGAATTAGATAATTAGCTTTTATCAGAGTACTTAGTACAGTGTCAACAGAAATCATTGTAAGGTAATTCATTAGGCATTAATAGTTCCAAAGTTACTCAAAATGTGAAAAAATGTGAAAATATCAAACAACGATTTATTCACTGGCTAACATATACTGATACCTATTGTGTACCAGGTATTCACTATTCTATTGCTGCCCATCCTTTGGGGGTGGTGAAAGGTATATATTCCAATAGTTATTGAACTTACTATTTTTGGTATGTGTTTTTTAAAATAAAATATTCCCTTCAGCAAATTTTCAAGATTCTACAGGACAGAAGAACAAATGAGAACCCAAACACTATATTAACAGTAAGTTTTAAGCTTAAAAGCTTAAGCGAAGTGACTTACTTTGGATCTGGTGGTCCGTCTGACAGTGGTTTCATTGACAGCTTGCACAATGACCTGAATACTAGAAAGGCATCCTTTTGTAAAATGTGGGAAAACTTAGCACCAGGTGAAGGTCCTGAAGAATTTCCAGATTCCTAAACAAGTTAATATACCATGAAAATGAAGACATATCCCAGTGTAAATCATTTTAGCTTTCTAGTGTATTATTCAATTGACTCTGATGTGGGATTCTCCCCAACTGGTACAAAAACAACCTGAAGTGGAATCTGTCACACTGATCTTTGATATGCTAGTCTCATAGCCAACACTAAATTAATACCTTCAAAATATAGTCTTTAAAATAGTCCGGTTTTGGCCTGGTGGTGGTGGTGCATGCCTTTAATTCCCAGCACTTGGGAGACAGAGACAGGTGGATCTCTGTGAATTTAAGGCCAGCCTGGTCTATAGAGCGAGTTCCAGGACAGCCAGGGATACACAGAGAACTCCTGTATCAAAAAACAAAGAAAAAAAAATCCTCAAATCCCTTCTTTGACATCAGGCATACTTCTAAAATGTAACCAGTTCATATTTTTTAATTGATACTGACAGAATAAGACAGTGGAGTAATCTTTAAAGTCATTTACTGGTGAAAATCAATCCAATCATGAAACCCTCTAGAATCCCTCTTCACACAGAAGGACCAGAATCACGGAAAGCAGAAAGGCATGAGCAAGGCCTGCCACTCCTGTCATACTGACTGCACAGAGACTCAGATAAAATGTTTCACATTCCTAAGTTTTCCCTTGTCCTATGATACTGTACATTTTTTCCCCATGAATGTATGGAAAGAATGTTCCTCTTAAATGTAAACTTCAATGTAGGTGAGGGATTGTGAACACAGATGAAACACAACTTACAGTTGGAATGTAGCTATTAATACATCTTAAGAGAACAAACTGCTCTAAGTTATAGCAATGAGAAAGAAAGAAATCCACTCAAAACCCAGCCTTTTATTTCCACAAATGGAAATCAGCCAAAAGCATCAACTGGGAAGATTTGCTCAAGATACTGGCAGTCCACCCATTTCTTTCTCTCCACTTCACCCCATATGTACCTGAGTATCATTGGAAGAGACAGACAATCTGTCATCAGGTAACGATGGTGTATATGCAACAGAAATCGGTGTTCCCGGGATTCCATTTGCTTGAATGTTTTCACTGTCACTACCATCCTCTACAGTTCCAATGTTGCCATCTGGACGTGCACTTATAGCAGTCCCTTCTCCCATATCTACAATGGTAAGAAAAGACACTCAAGCATCTTTGACTAAACCAGAGTGCACTTAAAAAACATAGAGTATCTAAAATGAAACAGTGGCCAGAAAGCAGAGTGAAATACATATGGGCACTGTTAAAAGGTAGTGTATTTACTATGGTGCAACATGCACTTGGCATGCTTCCCAACATGGTCTGTAAGTTGTACTGTGAATAAGCACACTTATCTGACAAAAGGCTATTCTAGATGTACACAGACAGAGGCCTACTTTTAAATTTACACTAGCTCCCTAAACTGGGCTCTGATGAACACTACACAGTGAGAAATTTTATTGAACTTCAGCTATTATTCATTTCTTCTCAAACGAATACTAATTATTTTTGATAAAGATCAGAGGACTATAACTAAAGAGATCAAACACATACATATGTAGATAGATAGATAGATAGATAGATAGATAGATAGATAGATAGATAGATAGATAGATAGATAGAAAGAATATGAAGAATGCTAAGATTAGGTCTTGGGCTTAAAAAGAAAGAAGAAAAGAACATCAGAAGCACATTTTGGGACAAGTAGGAAAACTCTTAACTGTATTAGATACTCTTTTAAAAGGTGGCAGTTTTCCTGTGTGTGGAAATAAAATTGAGGTGACATATAATAATGTCCTAACTTTAAAAATATATCTGGGCATTATATAGGGGTAAAATGTCATAATGTACACAGCCAATTTTCTAATGGTCCAACAAAGACCTATACATGCATGACGTGTGTATAAAGACATAAAGCAAAGGTAGCAAAAGTATTCATTCATAAATCAGACAAAGGTGCTTATAATCCTATTCATTGACATTTCCTCTAGATTTGAGATTTTTCTATGTGAAATGTTGCAGAACAATGAAAGAACTTTTACTTCCTAGCCTATACCTATATTAGGTACTGGCAATGTTTTCTGGTAAAACATTAGACAGTACATATCTTAGGGTTAATAAGTCAGTCTCTAATCTAACTATGGAAGGCACTGCAAAAGCAACATGGCTGTGTTTCAATAATACTTTATATATAAAAACAAGTGGGGCTGGAGATGTTCCTCAATACTAGAACACTGGCTTAGAATGCTCCAGGACCTAATTCTTTTTTTGGGGGGGGGAGGGGGTTCGAGACAGGGTTTCTCTGCAGCGTTGGAGCCAGTCCTGAAACTAGCTCTTGTAGACCAGGCTGGCCTCGAACTCATAGAGATCCACCTGCCTCTGCCTCCCGAGTGCTGAGATTAAAGGCATGCGCCTATAATATACTATTTTAAAAGAATATATGGGCATAGAACGCTTTTCTTTTTTTCTATAAAGTTTAAAATGTTTTATACTTTTAATTAATATTCCTAATACCACAGTGGTTTTGTTTTAGTCTCTACATTTTCCTATTGGATAACCTTAGGATTTTAACTACCATTTAAAATAGACTGTTACCTGCTGTGACTCAGATCTACCAGGATTTTGTGTTCAGGGCCTAGCCTCCAGTTGCTGATGCACCTTTGGAAGCCACTTTAATTTGTAGGGAGGTCACTAGTAGCATGTCCTTAAAGGCTGTCTTGTCATGCCCACCCTTTTGCTTTCTGTCCCTTATGAGATGAGCTGCTCTGATCCACCACATATTTCCCCATTATGATGTTCTGTCTCACCATGGAGCCTGACAACCCTGAACTAACTCTTATATTAGTTCTTCCAGATATCTATTATTGGGACAAAAAGTCTAAGACAAAAAAAATGAGTAGTAAGAAATGACAGTTGCTGTTTTGCCATCAAAGCTGCAGGTGTGATTACTTAGCAGTGTTCTGCTTTCTCAAACTGTTTTACATCTAAGGTCTAGAGCAGTGCCTCTCAACCTTCCTAACGCTACAGCCCTTTAATACCATTCCTCATGTCATGGTGACACCCAACCATAAAATGACTTCGTTGCTACTTCATGACTGTAATTTTGCTACTGTTAAGAATTGCAATCTAAATGTCTTTTCCGATGGTTTTAGGTGGCCCCTGTGAAAAGGTCATGTCCCCCAAAATGGGGTCATGACCAACAGTTTGAAAACTACTGGCCTAGAGTGTTCTAAGTAGACACTAATGGCTAATTCTGGTGGGAGGTCAGAAAACCAGAATGCTGATAAATGAGTAGCCAGTGAAAAAGGAACTTGTGTGGTATCAAGAAAATATCAGGAATTGGCCTAGAAGTCAGTCATGCTACAATGTGGTGGGAAAAAATCCAAAACAAAAACAAAAGCAAAAACAAAAAAAAAAGCAAACAAACAAACTTGCCTACATTTTGTTTTTGTCCTACAACTCTGTAAGATGTAGAATTTAGAGGGACAGACTAACCTGGTGAAACAAACTTCAAGGCAGTTCAGCAGTCAAGCAAGCATAGTGATTGATTATTAGCTGCCTGTAGTCAGATTGTAGTTAGAACTGAGAGGAAAAAAAAATCCAAAGAAACTAAAAACAAAAAATCCAACATAAGGGTTTGAAAATTTGTAGTCTGGCCAGAAAATGAGTATGGACAAAGCCAGAGGGCAACGGCTAGCCAGGACTTGATGTTTGTCCTGATGGGCTGCAGCTTTTCTTTGCTCCCAGTCCTCCCTTTGGAAAGGAAAGTTATATAGCTTGTTGTTTTAATTTTAAGGGACTCATGGTTATGAATTCGCTTTGGTGAAGACCTTTAAACAATGCTATAACTGTTACCACTTCGAAGACTCATGGAATTAGACTAAACATGTTTTACATCATGAGATATCCATGGACCTTTGGGGGCAAGGAACAGAGTGTATATGTGAATATGAAATGTCCCTCACCGGCTCATGTGCTGAGGCTTGGTCCTGAGCTTTTGGTACTGTTTCTGGAGGTGCATTAGTCAACCAGCGGGAACTGGCTGGAGGAAGCAGTCACTGGGAGATGCGTCGTCTCTCACTCCTATCTGCCAGGACATAAGCTTCTTTGCTCTACAACATGCTTCCAGCACAAATTTGTACCTCACTACAGCCCAGGATCAGCAGAACTGAGGGACTCAATCAAATCTCTCAAAGTGTGACCAAAAGAAACACGTTCTCCCTTTAAGTTGTTTTCCACAAACACCCACCAGTGACATAAAGTTTACTAACATGGTGCACCAGGAGGACAACGTGCTCATTTCAACTGTGTGTCTTAACCATGCAGATACACTTGACTATGCAGATAGATGACCAGAAGGTCAAAATCCGTATGCCAGATAAAAGTGTTAGTGTTTTTCCACAAGTAATTCTATACTATCACTTAATTCTGCTAAGAGTATATCACTAAACATCTAATGTATTGAGTTTTAAAACTGGGGGCTACTGATGAAGAAAAGAGTAGTAGGTCTATTGCTCGTCTTAGAAAAGCATACTTTAAGTATTGCCCTTTGGCTAATTTTTGATATATTACATTGGGAGTGTTTCCATCCAGAGATGATCAAAGTGGGTCCAAACAATTTGCACAAACAGTTTACACTATGGCAAACCAATTTTTTTTTTGGAAGCCTGGAATTTTAGTGCATGTTAGGCAAAAGGTACGATGTAACAGCACTTAAAATTCTGGTCCTGAAATCTCAAATACATATTAAACATTTTGCTAATATCCCACAATTTGAAACTGGAGGAATTAAGAATATCCTGAATGGCATCATGAATAGATGAGGATACCTGGTTCCCTCTAGACTTTACTTCATATATCTCATCTATCTTTTCCTTTAATGGTACTACTCTAAAACTTTAGGCTATAATAAAACTTATCAATGAAGACAACTAACTCTCTGTTGAGTCTTTTGAGTCTTCTCAGTGAAGCAGTACACTGTGAAGTAGCCCTAGAACCTGCGACATACATGCTTTCTCTTCTCTATCTACCTAACTGGTTAAAAGTCTGTTACCTTATTTACCACTCCTGCTTTCTCTCATTTCCACTATCACTACAGTTAGACCAGACCCCTGGACTCCTGTGATACAAGTCAGGTAATGTCTTCCTTTCTTCAGCCCTGGTTTCTTAAAGTATAGCTCTTCTTATCAAAATTCTTTGTTCTAAAATCACCAATGCTGATTCATTTTATCCTTAGAGTAAAATCTAAAATCCTAACCCTGTAGCTTATAACCCTGTTAAACGGCTTCTGTGATTTTTCTCCTATTTTATGGCACCACATGTATTGTACCAAATCACCACGTGAAACCAGTCCTCTCTTCCAGTATAACTGCCGTTCTTCCATATCTACATGATGCATGTCATCCCCTGTATGTTTTACCTACTATATGAAGTCCTGCTAGCTCATTTTAAGCAGAAATCATTCATTTTTCGCTGAATTGTAACTGTTCATTGATAATGGAATGTAACCTTTTCTTTCTTATCCACAGACATTCCACAATCCCTGTCCTTCTGAGTGTGGTGTATCTTGACTTAATGTATGCTACCCCTTACAGAGACATACAACTGTGCCCACAACATAGGACTGTGCTAGACAAAATGATGAATAGAAAAGATAGAAGGCAATCACATGAAGGCTGCTCCTGGAGCTTTGGTAAGGAGTGAAATACTACTGAGAGTGCTGGTAAGTCACTACAGCTAAATAGCAATGTTCAAATCCAGCCTGTGCATCTAATATATTCCCTAGGTCTTCTGCTTACCCTGTGCATATCATCATGAATTGGAATTTCAATGGATTTACCAAAAAATCTGACCTTCACTATAATAATACTTTTTATAAGAAACATGAGTTCATGAAGCGCATAACAAACTTGACCATATAGAGCATTTTATAGTGTAATATTTTGGTGAAGCACTGACCCTATATCAATTCAAGCCTAGCATCCATATATTTTAAGAAACCGTGATTTTCATTCAAATGTGGCAGCAAATATGTATGATCTCAACATTTGGAAGCTGGGTGCACAGCTATTCTCCCAACATTTGAAAGGCTGAAGCAGAAGGATCACAAATTTAAAGTTAGCCTGGGCTTTAATACCAAAACACTGTCTCAGTACAAAAGAAAACAAAACAAAAAAGAAAAACACTGATGTTCTGACCACAGGCATGGGAAGGGCATCATCACACCTGTGCAGTCATGCACAGGAAAAGGGGAGGTACTGGGTATGATGCTATCTGGGGGCTGAGAGCATGCACTAGCAATCTTAGAAAGCATCCTGTAGGGATGGGGCCAGGGCATACTGCATTTGGCAGACATACACATACAAACAGTAACTTGAGAATTTCACTTCTTTGAATTTTCATTAAAGGTTTTCCATGCATGATCAGATGAAATTCCCTAAAAATAATAAACTAAATTCAAGTGAAGTACACTACCTCCAACAATGATGTTCACCATTTCTTCTACAATGCTCTGGACAATATCATGTGGCTTTTCCTCACAGTCTCCATCATACAATATATCATTTTTAGATAATGCTTTGAAAGAGAAAAAAATCAAGACATTATTTTAACTTTCTAAGAAACATTTGCCAAACATGTATAATGAAAAAAATTTTTGGACAAAAATTAAATGAATATGAAAAATTGAAACTATAATATTGTTAAATTTTCAGAATTCATAATCAAGACAATACTTAAGCATTTTTTAAAATTCAAACCCATTTTAACAAGGTTCTATTGGATAAGCTATTGAACTACTACTCAACTAATGAGAGTGCACAGATTATTCCTAAAAAGAACCAAATGTCAAAAAGTATTTTGATGTAAAAGTAACGTGTGCTTTTAATGTCCTGTGCATATTAACATGTACTTGGTAAAGACATGTCTTACTGTCATATCTAGCATCAAAGTAACTGAAGCTTATTTTGATATAAGTATCAGCATTGCATTTTACTACAAAAAATACCTAATGAGATAGAGATTGGGCCATCTGGGACAATACTAATGTTTAGCTCACTGTTTCTTCACAAAAGGATCTATATTTCCAATGTAAAACTGAATTCATGCTAAAAAAATTTTTATTTTACAATTTAATAAAAATGAAAACAGGTTTCAGACAGTTAAAGAAATTGATGGAATCTGATAGCTTGTACAGATGACCACAGACCAAAACAGGATTACAGCTGGGGCTTTTGAAATGCTAAAAATTTCTCAAGGTGGTTCAATTGGCACTTTAGGATGCTCCAGGCACCTGGCAAAATCTCCCTATAACAAATGGCAGCCAACACTATATTGCTGCCTACAGTAATGTCCACACTGGTCTCTATGCAGACTATTAGAAAGGATTATATGATTTAACAATGCTGTTTTCCCAGAGCCTGTCCTCCCTGTTTTTAATCTATTTAATCTATTGCACAGTTTTTAATCTACTATTTGCCATGTTCTACAAAACAGTTAACTGTCACAATAGGAAATCTGTTAAATAAGTATGTTCAATCAGTATACTTAGATCATAAACCAGAAAAAAATAGCCTTTAGATTCCTTTGTGGGATTAAAAACATTAAATGTCTTGGTAAGTATTTTTTTCTACCATTTATAAGCCTTCAATTCTGTGCTGCAGTTTGCTAAAAACAACTTGAAATTGAAAATTGTGGCACATGTCTTTAATTCCAGCATGTGGGAAGCAGAGGCAGGCAGATCTCTCTGAGTTTGAGGCCAGCCTGGTCTACAGAGTAAGTTCCAAGACAGTCAGGGCTACACAGAGAAACTCTGTCTCACAAACAACAGAAAAAGAAAACTGTAATTTCAATGTAAGTAAATATACAAAATTTTTCACATAAACTGACAAAAACGTGTGATTATCTATAATCACAAGAACTGCCTAGAGAAGTCAGCTATTCACATGGCTAATAAAGTTGCCCTCTAGAACAGGCACCCTAAACTGAAGGGTTATTTATACCAGCTGTTAGAACAATGCCTTCATGGTCAAAACAATCATACTACTCTACTGACAACCCTGCCTCCTTGAAGACATACATCTAGTGGTGCCTCTCACATGCATGGGTTCCTGTCTCATAGCCCGTGTTATTTCTGTTGGAAATTTTTCCATTTTTTCTAGTCATTTTTAACGGCTACAACTCAACTAAAGCATCATTGCCTTCTCTATGAAGGTATTTTCCTAATTCTCCTCAGCCTAACTTCCTAGCATGCCTCTTCTAGGAAACCTGTTATACCTGTTTACGCTCATCTGATCTGTTGGGTGGTTAAAAGCAGCAAACACACTAGAAGCAACAGCTATATCTATCATCTTAACCCCAAATTCTAGTACTTTGAGTATAAAACACAGAATGCTCAACATGTTTGCTGAATGTATAAATAAATGAAGGAACAAATAAAACCCTGCCTATGTCAGAGATCAGTCCTTTGAATCAACTTTAAACACACAGTGAAAAGCAGGAGCGATTTTGGCAAAAGCAGTTTAGACAAAGCACTTGAGTTCACCAGTTGGTAGCTTACCTACTGTGAGAATGGCTGTTCTGCCTAAGGCAGCCTTTTCAAATACAGCAAAAGGAAGACTGGGGAGACCGTACTATCAGTAAAGAGCTTGTCAGGAAAGCAAGAGGACCTGAGTTTGATACTCAGAACACATGAAAAAGGTAGGAGTCATCACTACAGAGACAGAGCAGGAAGATCTCCATGCATTCAAGGCCAGTCTGGTCTATAAAGGTCTATCTAGCACATTCCTGGCCAGCCAGGGCTGTTAAGAGTAAAACTGCCTCAAAACAAAACACCAGTTGGGTGTCAAAGGCAAAAGATACTCTCGCCTTAACCAGAGAAAACCCTCTTTGCAGGAACTCATGACTATACTAGGTGCTGAGACTAAATGGAGGTTAAGTGCTGCACCATAACCAAGACATTTCTACCACCTCCTATAAGGGTCAACTTTAGACAAGGGGATGGGACAAAGTAAGAGTAGAACACAGAAAGAAGAGCCTCAGAATGCTATCTTTCTCCTAGGCATGATACTGTCATTCCAACCATGGACTCAAAGCAACTGGACTGGTCTACATACACCCAGCACGAGAATAGGCCTGTTAACAGTCACTCAGGTGGGGGAGGGGTGCAAGAGATGTCCTTCCCTGAGGCCTGACTGAACTAGTGATCACTGATAAATTCTGGAAACTGGGGAGTCACTGCCACACCAGCTGGGTCCTCACTGGTGAGTCTACTAGACTCCAATGGAGTCACACAGATGGCCCTGGTTAAACACACTGGGTCACAAAACAAAACAAAAACATGTCTAAGGAAAAGGAACTTCTATAGAGAACAGAGGTTAGAGTAGTCAGAATTACATGTATACATGTAAACTGGGCATGGTGGTGTATACTTAGAATACCAGTTCTGGTGAGGTGAAGACAGGTAGATCCTTGGGGTCGCTGGTCAGCCAGCCTAGCCTAACTGGGGAGTCCTCAAGCTAGTCAGAGTCCCTATTTCAAAAATAAAATATATAAAATGGGTAGTACCCAAGGAACGTTTCTTTAGATTGGTTGTCTTTTTGCCTCCATCAAAGGAGGTACACATACACATTTGTTTATGCCACTACTGAGTTCCAGAAAACATAGTTTTAAAACAAAGTCAAGAGTTGAGTTCTTCAGCCGGGCGGTGGTAGCACACGCCTTTAATTCCAGCACTTGGGAGGCAGAGGCAGGCGGATCTTTGTGAGTTCGAGACCAGCCTGGTCTACAAGAGCTAGTTCCAGGACAGGCTCCAAAACCACAGAGAAACCCTGTCTCGAAAAACCA
>NC_022031.1:16933951-16949540 GCF_000317375.1 Microtus ochrogaster | reverse complement strand
CCCTATCTATCTACAACACAAAGCAGCACAACGTCTATCATTTTTCAAATCAAGTTAAGGGGGAAAAAAGGAAACAACTCAAACTCTCTGGCAGGTTGAAAGAATAAAGAGAAAATGATTTCATGTGCCTATTTCTATATAAAAATTTATCTAAAAATTAGTTTTTTATGACAATTTAACTTCACTCACATAGAAACTTTTGTGGAAAATGTATCACAGGACTAGGGAGTTAGCTCAGTGGGTACAGTACCTGCTATACAAGCATAAAGACCTGTGTTCAAATCATTAGAATGCACAAAATGTCACTTGTCTGTAATTTCAGTTCTCCTACAATGAGATGTGAGGTGGAGACAGGGAGCTCCTGGAAGGTCCCGGGCCAGCTAGTCTGCCTTAAGAAATGTGGAAAGGCAAAGACTGGCATCCAAAATTGTTTTCTGACCTCTGTACATGCACTGTGGCACACCTGCCCTCACTCTTACACACAAATCATGCATATACACAGATTAAAAAAAAGAAAAATATGGAAAGAGAACATAAACCTTACTAATATACAAAAAGATATAAAAATATTTTAAATGAACTTTTTGTATTTACTTAGTTAATCAAAATTGTTTTTAGATTTAATTTTGCTACTTTTTCTGAAATAGGTTCTTGCTGTGTACACGAGTCCAGCCTCAAAGTCATGATCTTCCTGCCTCAGCCTCTTAAATCCTGAGATTACAGGCATGATACTTCCTAAACCAATAATGGCATGAAATTTTCAACCATATTCTAAAAGCCCTAAGTAGATCTTTTGGTATAAAACTAATGTAAAAAAAAGAAAACAAGAGTACCTATGCAATTCTGTAACAGATGTTTATGATTCTTTTTAGAAAGAAGTCTACAAAGCATATGCTCATGAGATGCAATGAATCATTAAGAGAGACTTTGCAGGTTGGAGAATTAGCTCTACCACTGACAGAGAAGCTCACAATCGTCACAAAGTTTGTGTTAATCCTTAAGTCATTCCTTCCATATTCGTCAGAAACTCATCCCACCTCTGCCCTTCACATGCGAGCACCCACAGCCCCATCTCAAGATTACTTTCAGCTGCAGTTGCCTGATCAGCTTCTGTCTGCTCATTTTCTGCACTGGAAATATCAGATCCATTTTCAGGCTCTGTATCATCTTGAAGACTTTTATCCATATCGTGTGTATGGGGATCAAGATCCCCTTCATGTTCCTGGGATAGTTGATCAACAGTCTGAGGAGGCAAATATCTAAGATGAGGTGATTCAGGCTCGTGATGGCTTACTGGAGACTGTAACAGATGATGATGCTGCCGGTGCCTTTCTTTTTCCATTTGTTTGGCTTCCTGTAACTGGAAAGAACAAGATTATTTCAGTATTAGTAAAATAAGTAGCTTGAAATTCACCTAACTATAAATTTTTTACATAATGTATCCTTTTTTTCTGGGCTTGAGAATTATAGTACAAAGTAAAATATAGTAAAAGAAACCATGCTACTCCTTAGAAGTCTGGAAATTGGTGCATAAGAACAGAGAGGAAGTCTTCACTGACACAATCCTTTCATTTGGTGTTCATTTTTTACTATTTTATTTACATGTGAGTATTCACATGACTGAATGCCACATGTGTGCTAGTGCTCACGATGGCCAGAAGAGAGGGAGTTGGATTCTGAGCCACCTGATTTGAATGCTGGGAACCGAATTGGAGTCCTGTGGAATAGAAGCAAGTGCTCTTAGCTACCACGTCTTCTCTTCAGACTTTGTATTTGATGTCTGATACTGAGAAATATACTATCTAAATGAAAATAATTTTAATGCCGCCAAATAGTAACTGAATTGCTGCCAATAATATATTTACCTAAAACCAAATAAATAACCTACAAACAAAAACAAAGTACAATACTTTTTCATATTTATGCTCTCTCTCTGTCTCTCTCCCTCTCTCTCTTGCTCTCTTCTCTCCTTCCTACCCTCCCTTTTGTTTTTGAACCTGGAAATAAAGTATAGAAAGATAGACAAGAAACATCAACATTGGGTGGAGATTAGGGAATGATCAAATGGAGAAAACCGGGTAAGAACTTTTCAGTTCATACCCTTTTGTAACATGTTCTGACATCATCATATCAAACACCTTTTAAACACTGTATTAAAACTATATTTAGTAAGTAAAACTGTCACGAGAGCTTACATCATTTTGCCCAGTCATCTAGAAATCATAAAAATGATTGTGTCAATCAGTGAATTTTATTTTAGAAGATCTGTCGTTTTTGTGTATGTAATACCACCTAATAAACTGGCTCACTTAACAAGATGCTAATAAAAACATCAACTAGGATCCCAGGATTTTATTTTTTAGAACTTTATTGCTCCTAACACATCTCTTTCAGCATTCAGGAGCTGATATGAAGGATTATCAAAGAATTAATTTCTACAAAGATAAATATTTCACAGTATCAATATCATTTCATAATCTTCAGCAATATTTCAAATTACATAGAATTATATAGATTTATATAAGTAAAATTGAATTAACTGATTCTAAAGTCCAAAAAGGTAAAAAGAACCTTATAATTAATAGTTCAAAATTCTTATTTTACAAATAAAAGCACTACTAGATGACAATTAGAATGAAAACAATTCTGAGACCAACACTACAGCATATGTAGTTTGCTAATATCAGAAAATCTGAGAGCATCACCTTTCAACCCAGTGCCACCAACTCAAGAAAAAAATCGTCAGTGCTGCTCTCCACTTTAATGAGAAGAGCTTCCTTTTGCAGTGGGCAGTGGTTAATGTAGAGAGTCATAACTCACCGGGGCACTGAGAGTAAGAGTCTATCGAATGCTCAGCCCTAAATGGAACAGCTATGCCAACCTCTCCCACCTAGGGCTCAGGGAAGTGGGAATGGAAAGAGTTTACAAGTCAGAGGATGGAGAAGAGAGCGGTGCAATACATCTTTTAGAGACAATGAGGACAGTGCTCTCATGAACTCACAGCAGCTGCAGCTACCTGCAAAATACGGACAAGAACAAACCAGCCAGCATTCTAGCATGGATGAAGGAGGAGCTCATGAGCTCTGCACCCTCAGAGGAACTACTGGCAACTAATGGCTACTAGGAAAGAAAGAATACATTTCCTTAGGAGATGTCACCACTGGTAGGTTGCCCATGCTACAGTGGATGTGGAACTTAACCGAGTTAACTAGTATGTTCATTGTCTTTGAGCAAATCCAGCTAGAAAATATGCTCCTATTCTAGTCTCTCCTCCACCCATCTCTACACCCGTATGTGACCATCACAGAGTACATGTTAGTCTTCTCCTTGGTTTACTTATAACATCTTTCGTGTGGCTGCTGGGATTAAAGGTGTGTGCCACCAGTGCCTGGCCTGTATGGCTGAGTAATGGGGCTGTTTTGCATTCTGATCCTCAGGCAAGCTTTATTTATTAAAATACAAATGAAATATTACTATGCATTACTCTTAGTTGAGGAGCCACTGGCAGTTGGTGGCTACTGGAAGTGCAAAAGTCTTGTTTCTTTAGGAATGTGGACTGGTCATTTGCCATGCCCCAGGGTACACTGTGATTGGTTTACTAAAGAGGCTGACTGGCCTATAGCTAGGCAGGATAAAGTCTGGCAGGAGAACCAGACTAAGAGGATGCTGGGAAGAAGGATGGAGTCTGAGGAGATGCCAGGAGACACAGACTGAACAGGATGGGAAGTACGTACATGAGGTAAACAAGCCTTGGGGCAGCACACAGATAAATAGAAATGGATTAATTAAGTTAAAAGAGTTAGCTAAAAACAAGCATAAGCTATCAGCCGTGCTCTTATAATCAATAAGTCTCTGAGTGGTTATTGGGAACAGCTGCTGTGACACGGAGAAACTCTGCCTACAAAAGGGTAATTTTTTTATTTTTTTATTTTATTTTTTGTGGCTGGAGAGACAGCCATGGGTGCTGGGAACTGAAACTTATTTGTTTGTGAGCCTAGCCTTTAACAGCTGGGCCATCTCTCCAGCCCCCAAAGGGTATTTTTTTTAAGGAGCATAAAACATCTTAAGATTTAGGAAAGTATTGAGGTATTTAAAACAGAATGGGATCTTGTCAAATGAGCTAAAGGATATCAAACTGAAATAACATGGGCAAAACATGATAATATCAGGTTACTATACGTAAGATAGAACCCAGGTGTAGTTTTTATTTGAATACCTGAATAAATAGGGAAATTGCAAAAAGAGGACTCTAGTTAATAAACAGAAAAGGAAGGAAACAAAATAAACAACACAAAAGAAACAACAGAGTAAGAATTATTCCCAACAAGATCTACTATTGAAAGATACTAAAATGGGGTATAAGGAAAAAATAAGATATTTGCATAGTCTTAAAATACCTTCCAAAAAGAAAGATTAATAACCTCCACTGGAGGAACCCGAGAGATATATTCCTTCTTATAAGAATGTTTTACTGGTATGTATGTAGGTGTTTTGCCTGTGTATCATATCCCTGTACAACACATGCAAGGAGGCCAAAAAGAGGTGTGGAGGGAGATGAGAGTGGTTCATGTTGTGAGCCAACACATGTGGGTGCTGGGAGTCAAATCCTGTCCTTTGCAAAAGCAGCCAGTGCTCTCAACAGATAAAGCATCATCTCTCTAGCTCCTGGCAGAAACATTCTTAACCAAGTGGTCAAGGTTAATATCATGAGCCAAAAAAGGAATCGGCATTAGCGTCTTGGCATGATATATGTAAAATGAAACATTTCTGGCCAAAAAAAAAAGTACAGCCTCATTCTAAACAAGGAAAGAAGCACTGAGGCGTTTTAACAGAATGGAGAAGACTGATGTGGGAGTGATTTCTTCCTAATCTGTTGTTTTTATTGGTTAGTTAATAAAGAAACTGCCTTGGCCCATTTGATAAGACAGAAAATTAGGTAGGCGAAGTAGACAGAACAGAATGCTGGGAGAAAGAAGCCGAGTCAGGCAGTAGCCATGATTCTCCCACTCCAGACAGGCGCAGGTTAAGATCTTTCGTGGTAAGCCACCTAGTGGGCTACACAGATTATTAGAAATGGGTTAGATCAATATGTAAGAGCTAGCCAATAAGAGGCTGGAACTAATGGGCCAGACAGTGTTTAAAAGAATACAGTTTCTGTATAATTATTTTGGGTAAAGCTAGCCGGGTGGGTGGCCGGGTGCCGGGGATGCAGCCCTGCCGCTCTTATTACAACAGAAGACAAAATCCTAACAACTGAATGTAATGTGCGAATTCTAGGTCAGAAACCAGATGCTGTTGACGAGACTAATGAAATCCAAGTAAGGCTCTATCCTAGAGTTAACTCCCTGGTATGGGTGTGTTCAGGAGTCACACTGGGAGGTGGCACAGGGCACAGTGCTTGCTATGAAGGCATGAGCACTAAGTTAAAAGCCTGGTGCAGTGGCATGTGTCTGTAATTCTAGTGCTGGAAGGGAAAGACAAATCCTGAACCTGACCCTATCGAAAAAAAAAAAAAAAAGGCAGCAATTGATGGAGGAAGACTCATGATGCCACATGTTGGGGAGCATACCAGCATATACCACATACATACACAAAATTTATAAACCTAACAAAAAGCAGAAAGTCAAGGGTGGAAAAGAAGTATCTCTCAATTATTTTTTCAGTCTTTAATTATGAAGACCTACGCAGTAAGATGAAAAACAAAATACATTAAAAAACCAAGTTAAGTCTATAGTTCTTAATCTCTTTTCAACAAACCTGAAATAGTTTTAAGGACAAGTAATTCATAGCTCTTTAACGTATGGAAGAAATAAAATGTACTTTATCAATATAAAAATGCACTATTGTTTTTGGGCTTAATGAATCATTGTATACTTGAACATATCAAATGAGGTAGTTTTATATATACTTTATACTTTATTAAGCTTAAGTTTGGTAAAAATATCAATATACAAACACTTGCATGTGATACTCAATCTTATACATCCTATCTGTAAATTAAAAGTACATCTTGTCTAAAATCAGTACAGTATATTGGTAAAGCGAAGACTAAAACATACAAGGAACTGGGAGGCCTTACTGTCCACAAAAGACAAGACATGGAGAAACCTCGTTTCACTGCAACTACTCCAAACGCCTGTGGTGTCCTCGCTCCCCAATACTCACCGCTTGGTTTTCCATGCGAGCAAAGATAACATTTAGCATCTGAGTAAGAGTGGCTTTGGCTGTTGTCTGATTGATGAGATTTTTGCTGGCTAGATAGATATTGTAGCATGTTCTCACAGCTTGCAAGACAGTTCCTTCGTGAATTTCTATGTGTTGTGATGTTACTGCAGTAAGTAAAGCCTTTGAGAGGAAAGAAACACAAGCAATACTGAATCCAGAGTTTATGGCCAAAGATATGAATTTTCATTTCAGAAAGTAGCTTCCCTATTGGCCTATAAACTCCAGAACATTCTTTAGCTAAATTTTATTAGAAATAGTATTCTTTGTTTACTAAAATGCAGAATATTTCATTTCATCACAAGTGAGCATAGATATATTTCACACAATATCATATCAATATATAAACATATTACCACTACTATAGTTATAATATTAACAAGAACATGACTAGTTTTTCTCAACTTCAACCATCCAGGTTCATTATAGCACAAACTTGGACTTTTTTCAATAGGTGGATGAGCACAAGAGGATACTGAAAGCCAAAAGAAAACCAGTATACTTAGTGATACATGGGCTGAGAAAGAAGACAATGTGGGATCTAACAATACAGAAAAAAAAAATGAATACGGTCACAGTTTTATGAATCATCTTGAAACTTAAAAGATGGAACATGTATAAAAAGCAGAATAGACACAGAAAAAATGGTGAAGATCCCAGGGATCATCCTGACTAGGGTGGCAAAAGAAGAGATATGGAATGTAGTTTTCCTCTAATAAACTCTTAGCATAAAACAGCAAATGTCATGACGGTTCTAAATATTATCCCAAAGAAAATAACCTTTCCTAATATTTCCAAAGCAAAAAGCTTCTGGTTTAAAAAGTATACATAATAAATAACATACCCATTTTATGTCATTAATTACCTTTATTATCTGCAACTGAACTCCTTCATCTGTTTGAGGACCCTGGAAGCAGCCACATATTGTTTCAATAATTCTATCAATTAATTTTTTGCCTGGTGTCGTACTATCTGGAGCATTGCCAGTCAGGTGCCCATAAGCAATAAGTTTCTGAAACAGTCATAACAAAATAGCTTATCAAGCTAACTAATAAACACATTAATTGATTATGAATTAAAATACATTTGAAAAAAATACATTTGAATGAATATATATTAATTTTTAAACAAAATCATCAAGGTATAATCAAAGCCAAAGACTATGCCTTTTTTTTCCTTTATAGTCTACTATCTAAAATTGGATAACTATTTGTAGCTGGAATAATCACAAACACAGTCTGATAATAACAAAACTATTAGGCAATACTTTTTTTTTTAAAGCCAAGCCTTAAGAACATGCCTGTGATATGTTAAAACTGCTCGCTACTTTCTATGTAAACAAGGTTCTACTGATAGTTTTTTTTTTTAAATGACATCAAATCTCTTTCTAACTTATATCATCAATCTTCATGAAATCTAGTTTCCAAATACTGGCTACAAAAATCTCAGAATTATCCACTTACTATTAACATTTTAGCTGAGAAGGAAGGCAGTGGGCATTAATAATGCTATTAATAAGTGAAAGCAAGGTCAGAAATAAGATGAATTTATCCTTAAACTACCTTAAGAACAAATCATTTTTTCTTAGCTACTAAGTTGTTAGCAGAATGTACAACCTTCAAACAATGACAATCCCTGAAAACAAATACAAACACTTAACATCTAGAAGTCTGTCTCCCAGAATATCTAAGATACTGTGAGTTTGTATGTGAGAATAAAAAGGGGAAACACTCATGAATATTTCTGATATTAATGAATGCCACAGGTGGGGAAAATAATAAGAAGGCAAACAGTGTCAACACGAAAATGGTGCATTCTATAAAATAACAGGGCTTTAGTGAAGACTCAAGTACAGTGGTGCACGCCTGTGGGCCTGACTACTTTAGGAGGCAGAGACAGATGACTTCTTGAAACTAGGAGTTCAAGATCACACAGGAACATACAAGTGCCCATCTCAAGAACTATACATGCAACAGCATTATATCACTGATGGAAAGAGAGCAAATCAACACTTTTATTAACAACCTTATATTTTGTTTGCTAAGGGTTTCTTGTTGATACTAACCAGAAACATCTTTTTGAAACTACTATCAAAATAAATTAAGAAGAAAAAAGGAAGAAACTACTGTCTATCTGGAATATAAATGACATTTTGTTTCTTACCTCAAAAAGAGTATTCGAGGCTTTTACGGACATACATAAATAGCCAACTACAAGTAGTATTAGAAATACATTGAAAATAGACAGTTTTAGGTATCATTTTATACAGACCTGCAAACAGTCTAGAGATGTACTAACAATGCGGGGGCACTTGGACTGGCACGCCAACTCAAAAGGTAAGAAGTACTTGTCTGCTTCAATAAAATTTGTTTTTGATTTCACTGGTGGAAGGGTACTTGATCCAGCTTTTGCTTCTCCATGAGGAGGACTAAATAAAAAAGGACAGTTTAGTTAGAATATCACATTTACTTAATGATGACAAATTCATTAAGAAGAAAATCAGTTATAAAAGGAACCATAGGAACCACTCTGTGTCCTTGTGAAGTACACAAGGACAGCAAAGCCTAGAGGTCAGCAGCCTGCCACAGAAAGAAGGGCATCCACCACAGCTGCCAAACACAACATGAAATTTCTATTTCCAAAGAGCCCACAGTCCACTAAATAATCATTTCAAAGAACCTAACACAATATCATGGAATTTTAAGCAGCTTTAAGACTTTCCACATGCTTTCATACTGAAGTACACTTCTGAATAATTTCCACTCTGTTCTAAGGAAGCTAACATGGTCAAAGAAACCTAGTAATTTTTCTAAATATACATCAAATTCTTCAAGAAAAGAAGTTAGCTCATGATATTTCAGAAATGTCTAATTTATATGAAGTTGTTTCTTAAGAACTACTTCGATTTTATTACAAAGATTACATAAAGAAGATCTATAATTATAAAAATACAGATGATTACATTACTATTTTGGCTAAGACTCACAAGTATACCAATTAATTTCATAAAAGAAATCATACGAACCTTTGTTTCTCAGTTTCAACTTTTATTTCCTCTGGTGAGGGCAAAAAGAAAGAAAAGCAAACATTAGCACAAGCAGCAGAAAGTTCACTAGGTAATTTGATTAGTCTTCAGAAGTTCATTTGGGACATTAAAAACAAAACAGCAAAAAATATAAGTTAAAAAAAATCAGGCTCCAAAATTTTGTTTCACTTAAACGTACAAATAAAAAACCAAAAAGAATATGTGTCAACAACCACAGAATTTGAATTATCAAACTATTCCCCATCCCCTCAACAACTACATTAACCAGAAGTACAAGGAACAAAATATTGTAACTACAATGTATTAGGTACACACTCCTCCCTCTACCTTTCTGTCTCTCTTTTTCCCTCTGGGTGTGTGTGCATGCGTGCGTGTGTGAGTGCGTGAGAGAGACGGAGGGAGAGAGAGGGAGAGAGAGAGAGGGAGAGAGAGAGAGAGAGAGAGAGAGCGCAGAGAGAGAGAGCGTGCACGTGTGCACCCCTCAAGAAAATTATGAACAGAATTACAACTTCTTGAAAATGCTTATATGTGTTGAAAGTAACTAACTTTTCTAGTTAGGATTACTATTTTTAAAAACCATATAAAACATGCATGCCCAATTTTTTAAATTAATATTTTAACTTAGCCTGCAAAGTAATGTAAAGTTATTTTCATACTACTTTCTTTTCTTTCCTCCCTCATTACCCTTCCTTCCCCTGCCACACCCCACCCCCGCTGGTTCTTTCTCTCCCACAGAAAAGCTTCCCTTCTATTTTCATGCTACATGCATTCCATTATTTCTACCTTTTACTTTAAGATCCTTTCCTTCACTGCTACAGTGATCCTTCTAGTTTCATCTCTCACACACACACACACACACACTCACACACTCACACACACAGAGCTCCTTCTAGTTTCATGACCTACACACACACACTCCTACACATGCCTGAAGGTAACTCCTCATCCATACTTCTAAAACTCTAAATTAAGCAATTAAACTAATTGCTTCAGCAAGCTAGAGTTTGGTGGAATCATTTCTTTGGTCCATCATGGGGATAAATAGAAATTTAAAGAAATTTAAGTCTCTTTTCAGGAAGAGTAATGCAATACTTTTAAATTTAATGATTTACTTAATACCTTCTATTGCCAAGCACTATAGTAAGTATAAAGTAACCTCCTTAAATTACTTTACTATAGCATTGATTCATAAAATATACACAATTTACTCACTGGCTACTATGTGCCAGACATTCAGGATTTTAGTCTAGTTCTCTGAGGACCAAAGTCTTTCCATTTTACCAGAGGTAGGAGTAAAGGAGGGATGGTGCAAAAATATTACTTGAACTATTTAAAGACACAAGTTAATAAAGGTTTACAATGCCTAGGAAAAATAAGACAGGCATAGGAAGACAAATACCAAGCAATCATTTACACATGGAACCCTAAAAAGGCAAACGCATAGCAATGAACAGTGGCGCCAGAGTGTAGAGGAGGCAGGACTTGATAACGAGGGGGGGAGTTAAATTTTTCAGTTAAAAAGGATACACTTTGTGCTTCCTTCTTTCCTTTTCTCACCCCTTTCTATTTCAGTTCTTCCATCTAACATCAGGGAACAGACTGATGCTTTGAAGGCTGTTTTTAATTTATTAAGATCTTAACTGTATAAAAACATCAGTCTGTGATCGATTTAATTGGTTAGAAAAACAAGCTATGAAAACTACGTAATTTGGAGGTAGAAAAAAAATCCCATCTTTTTGCGTATCAGCATCAAGTCTCAAATCCAGGGTTGCTGCTAATTAGCCCTCTTCAAACAAAATAAAACGTGAATGATTTTAATCAACAGTTCTCAAAATTATTTTGCAAAAAACCACAGGAAGAAATGTTTCACTTTGGATCTCAGAACATACCTCATATAAAAAATTAATTTTTCCTTTTATTAAAGGGAATATATTCTCAAGTTGTATTCTTTTAAGCTATAATACTAGCTATTAACTACAAAACTGACTTCATAACTAATAAAGCTTTGTAAGTACAAACAGAAAATGTAGTGCTGTATACAAAACCATGTGTTTTAAAGCTAAGAAAATAAGAATAAGATATCCAAGGAAATACATGCCAAAATACATTATAATTAAATTTCAGAGAAGCAAAGAGAGGAAAAACCAGTGAAAGCAGGCACAAAGAAATGACACACTGTGTGCAAGAAAGATTTGAATGGTAGCAAAATTCACACCATAAAGGCTAACTAACATTTGGTCACATTTTCAGATTTATACATTGTTTTCAATGGAAAAATAAATCCTAAAATTAAGACCTTCTATGCTGGAAAAAAATGGCTTAGTGGTTAAGAGCACTGACTGCTCTTCCAGAGGACCCCGTTCAATTCCCAGCACCCATATGACACCCTACAATGTCTGTAACTCCAGCTCCAGGGGATCCAATATCCTCCCACAGATATACATACATGGAGGCAAAACACCAACGCACATAAGAAAGTAAAAATAAGTTAATCATTTTTAAAAGTTCATTTTTAAAAGACCTTGTAAAATTAAGGGTGACTGAAGAAAAATCACCACTAGGGTTACCTTAAAAGGAATTTAAATGTTCTTCAAACAATAGACATGGTAAAAAAAATTTTGAAACATAAAAAAATTTAAGATATAAATACAAAAGATAGAAAGATAAAATAACAATAATGATGTCTGAAAAAGTCAGAAGAATATGCCTATACCATATGTAAGTCTATAAATATGTGTATATATGTACGGTGTATATACATACATAAAATAAAATTTTCCCATATGGGCTGTTAATGTCCCCCTCAAGAGGCAAAGACTAACAAAAATCCCAACATTAGGCATGAGAAATCCTTTTTTGAGTTGTTAGGGATGACCAAATGGATCCTAAACTATTACAGGCTAATTGCTGTTGCCATTCTCCTCCAGGGGTGGAAGATTTAAGCTGCAATCTCGAAGACACCTTATACTTTGGACACCAGGACCCAGAGGACCTGAGTTGGATCTGACCTGAAAGTCTCCTTCCTGAGAAGCATGAAAGCTTCCAAAGAGAAACAACCAATAGTCCTCCCCAGCTATGATGTCCACAAACAAACCCCAACAATGGTCACCATAGCATGATTAACTCTAGGGTGCAGTAGTGTCTCACATATCTTGGCAGCAACCAACAGCTCTCCAATTGGACTTAAAACCTACTAGACAAGAGGAAAATCTTGTCTTGTTGTACTGGAAACAAAACCAACTACCCAGGGCCAAGGAAGTCATGGATCTTGCAGAACTTGGAAACAACCATTTTACTAAATCAGCATATTCCCTAACTACATCCTAAATATTTGTCCTTATGCCTACAGGTAAGTGTAGTCCTCACATCTTATCAAAGAAAACTTCACTTTGCAGCACATAGACCATTACAGAAAACCCCAACTGTAAATGCAGAATTATGGAGCACAGTCCCAGTGGATACATCTACAACACAGCTACACCTACGGATCAGGGTCACTGTGGAAGAGGAGATGAAAGATTGGAAGAGCCAGAGGAACAGGAAGTTTGCTGTGAGACTGTGACTCCTACAAATGTCAGAGAAACCGAATCTATGAAATCTCACCAACATGGCTGCCAAAACATGACCTGAACAAGAAAGATATCAATAGACACACTAATATGTCTATTTACTAAAGAGGCCTCAGCCCTACACAAAGGTCTACAGATAACTGAGAAATACTTAACAACGGAAGAAATAGACTTCGCAGGAGCACACTAATCAATTATCCAGTACCAAATGGCCAGCCAGCTCTGAAAACATACACATACAAGTAACAGTTTAAATTTTTATAAATTAGAAAAATAAATTAATGGAAATAAGAGAAAGTATATTATAAAAAAGAGAAACTATAACAATATCTTTATCTCTTCAGATTTAGAAATACAACTGAAGCGATAAATGAAAAATTTGTCATTCTGTCACATGTTCTTTGCTGTGTGTAAAAAAACATTTAAGACTTATATAACAGCAAGAAAAGAATCAGAGAAAAAAGAGGAAAAGTAATGAAAACCAAATGTAAAATGACAGATCTAAACCATAACATTACCAATATTACATTAAAAACAAAGGTCCAACTAAGACAGTTTGGCAGGTAAGTGGTACTCCAGTTATTGTTGACACCTGCTTGCCCTCTTACCCTTTTGCAGTATATTTCATAAATTATTCTCTTTTAAAAAATGGCAAATTGAATTTTAAAACCACAAGACACTATAGTGTCTCCCCTAACACCAACAGGAGACAAATTCCAACACAATCAGTAGGTGCCTAGATGATAGACAGTACCAAGTCCTCCATTTTTTCTTCTGATATATATCAATATACAAGCTTAATGTCCTTTCCACCTTCACTAGGTACTTATGCAACTAGGACTGTGACTTACAATCTGAAGAGTTACAGAAAAACCAGTTCAAATTTCTTTACCTTATTCACAAACTTATGAGTAGTGATTTATTATTAGTGATCACACCATTCTTAAAATGGTTTTTGCACTCTTCATTAAAAAAGAGCTTGCATTTTTCACTTAAAGGAAAAATTTGTAGCTTCACTTTCAGCGTATCCAAACATCACCACTCTCAATCCATTACTAAGTAAAAACAACACAAAGCACTGCATCACTGTGACAGAGGATCTGATAACTGAGATAGTAGTGACAAGTCCAGCGGTTCTCAACCCATGGTCTCCACCCCTTGACAAACCTCTTTCTCCAAAAATATTTACATACAATTCATAATAGTAGCAAAATTAGTTATAAAGTAGCAGTGAAATAATATTATGGTTCCGGGGTCACCACAACATGAGGAACTGTATTAAAGGGTTACAGCACCAGGAAAATTGAGAACCACTGGACTAGTGCATGGGTAGCATATAAGGAAAGGACAGTCTGGATGAAGAGCTACTACAAGATTCAAAAATTAGTAATTATTTCTGCAAACTCAAGTTTAATATTTTTACATGGCAGTCGATGGCTGATAACTGAACAAAGTAAAACCACAGGTAAGGCCGGATCACTGTACTTAACACTACTACTTAATACTAACCTCTAACACAGTATATCGATAAGGGTTGGTTAAAAGATGGAAAAAGATATCAAAAGGATGGTCATATTAACATCAAATAAGGAAGTGGGGTCTTTTATATTGCTTAAAAATACCTAGCTGTCCAGTTTTCCAAATAAGACAGATTAGACAGTGCCTTTATGTGACGAAGTAGAAGCAAAATAAGAAAAAAAAAAAAACAAGACCCCATTGCAAAGACAGAGAGGAAGGGCTTTATAAATTCACAAAAGGGGTAACAAGCAAGATGAAATTCAGAAGAAACACAATTACAATACAACAAAAAGCAGCAAACAAACACAGATGCAGCCTTATGAATATTGTGGCATGACTGTTATGGGGGTAACCAAATGCTCTCTGACTGGATTTGAAGCCTGCTGCACAGGCTGAATTCATGCCTGTGTATCATAAACCTGATCAAAAATTTATGGCTAAATTCTCTACTAGATCAACCTCTGGTAGAGAAGCTGCTATTATTGTTTTGCTAAGAGAACATGTTGTACTCATAAAACTGTTTTCTCAATTTTTGTTTTGTTTTGTTTG
This sequence comes from Microtus ochrogaster, assembly GCF_000317375.1. Lineage (NCBI taxonomy): Eukaryota > Metazoa > Chordata > Mammalia > Rodentia > Cricetidae > Microtus > Microtus ochrogaster. The sequence goes on along the minus strand of NC_022031.1, from coordinate 16,934,636 downwards.
TTTTTCGAGACAGGGTTTCTCTGTAGCTTTGGAGCCTGTCCTGGAACTAGCTATTGTAGACCAGGCTGTCCTCGAACTCACAGAGATCCACTTGCCCTGCCTCCCGAGTGCTGGGATTAAAGGTGTGCGCCACCACCGCCAGGCCTAATATTTTATTTTTATCTTATAGATTAGTGCTGCTCTCTCTGTTTTGGTGAGAAAAACTTCTTTTTGCAGTGGACCGAAGTTTTACTATAGACTCAGACTCCTAATTGATCAATGTGCTGAACATAGGCCCTAAATAAGACAGAGTTCAGAGAATACGGCAATAGAGGGTTCAAAGAATGCAGGAGGAAGAGTGTTGTGGAACACTGTCTTCCAGCTATGATATGGCTGTTGTCTCATGAACTCACAACTGTGACTTCTTGAATATGACCCAAAAACAAGCCTAGGTCTACCAGCATTCCATCATGGATGAGGGGAAAACTCACCTGGCTTCAACCCTCCTGAAGAACCACTAGAAGTTAATGGCTGCTAGGGACAGTGGTGGGCAGGTTCTTTTTGTGGTGTTGCTATTGGTAAAGTTGGCCACGTACCTGTAAATAATCCGTCACCTATGCACATGTAAACGACTAAGATCACTGAGAGTCTCTCTCTCTCTCTCTCTCTCTCTCTCTCTCTCTCTCTCTCTCTCTCTCTCTCTCTC
>NC_022031.1:16915257-16933851 GCF_000317375.1 Microtus ochrogaster | reverse complement strand
ACACACACACACACACACACAAATAATAAACGCTGGGGGTAGAACTATGGGTATAATAAAAGTCGGTCTATGCAGAATCGTTGAGAACTTACACAACTCTTCAAATTTTCAAATGCATTATCAAAACTTTCTGTGAATACAGAAGAATCCGCCTGCTTTCTTAAGTGGAACACAGACTTAAAATTCCATCTTTATGATGAATTTACAACACTACCACAAACCCAGAGAACACAAACACCCGGGAGAGTCACTGAAATTCTATAGAGCAGTACTGATGTTATATAGAAATGCATATAACTATTGATGTCATTTGCTTCTCTGCCTATCAGTTCTGTTTCATCCTTTTCCCTTTTCCTTTCCTAGTACCACGGATTGAACCCAGGGTTTAACACATGCCAGACAAGTGCTCTCCCTCTGAAATAAAGCAAGCCCCAAGGTTTTTTTACTCATTGGTTGGTAAAGTTTTGTTTGTAGAGGCAGGTTCTTAAGTAGCCCACGCTGGCCTCAAATTCATTTTGCAGTTAAGGATGACCTTGAATACCTGACCCTCCTGCCTACACCCGTCAAATGCTGAGGCTGCGGGGATGTGCAATCTTTATAGCCATACAAAATGCCCAACCTTTTTCTTTTCCTGATAGTTCCTTTCTTTCTCAATTTCCTTTTCTCAGTTGCAACTTGTCTTTACCAACATTCATTGCAGTTGTTAACACTGCAGGTCAGGACTTTCTGACTTTAGGTCAGAACACAAGGACTACCTAAATAGTGCAGGCCCACATTCCAACTCCAAACTTGGTTTCTTGTCTACAAAATGAAAATAGTTCAATTTCTTAAGCATTCAGGAGAGTTTTGAAGATCAAGGAAAATAAAGTCAATACGTATTTAACTGGAATAGAACCCAGAATACACTAAACAAAATTAACTGTTTCTTTTTTTCTATGACTGCCTTGGAAATCAGTGAATTTTTTTTTAAGCATGTATTTCTGGGTGCTGGAGAGATGTGTCGATGTTTAAGAACATTTGCTGCTCTTGTGGAGGACCTGGTTCAGTTCCCGGCTTCTATACTGTGGCTAACAACCTTATCCATACCGGCAGTTCCAGGAAGATTTGATACCCTCCTCTTCTAGTCTCTGAAGGCATAGTACAAAATGGTGCACAGATACACACAGGAACTCACACACACAAAAATCCTTTCTAAAAAAAAACACATTTGTGTACGTGCCCATATTACAGTGTCCGTATGTGTAGAATGAGGTCTGGAAATAAACACTTCAAAATGTCAAGTGCTTCAATGAAATAACTCTTCAAATATAATCTTATACATCCCATCAGTTCCACTGCTAGGTTATCTGTTTAAGAGAAAATAAGAACTTATGTCCACAAAGATTTATACCCAAACAGTCACAGCAGCATTCTTCATTCAACCCAAATGTGCACCAACTGATGAACAGATAACAAAATGTGGCACAGGGTGAACATAGCCAATATGGAATGCTCCAAAATTGAAAACTTTTTGGGTATTATGTCAGTGCTCAAAAGATTTCAGGCTTTAGAGCACTTCAAATGTCAGGGTTTAAGGTCCCTTGGCCAGTAAAGTCTATGCAAATATCCTAAAATCTGAAAAACTCTGAAGTCTAGAGCACTTTGGATCCCAAGTATTTCAAATAAAGGACCTATATTTTCCTATTCATTAACAAAACTGAGGTTTGTTGATTTTGTTGTTGTTTGAGAGAGGGTTATACCCAGGCTTACCTAAAGCTTATAATTCTCCTGCCTCAATTTCTTGAAATTTCAGATGTGTGCCATTACACTCAGCAGAGACGTAACTACAAAGGGGAACTTCAAAAACATACTCAACAACACAAAACCTTGTCAATGTAGACCATTTGTACACAATGCTCAGAAAATGCATTTCTAGAGACACATTAGGAAATGTGTGGAACGAAGAGAAGCAACAAAGATATCAATGGATACTAGGGTCTTACTGAGCTGGTGAAACACTACGAAACTGAATTGATAGTGACTGCACAATTCAGTAAACACATCGATAGGTAGAATTTACAGTATATAAATTATACTTCAGTAAAGTTGGTGTCTGCATGCACAGGTACGCGTGCATGTATGTGACGACCAAAATCTATCCGCACATCTTGTTCCTTGGGATTCACTTTGTTTCTTGCAACAGGCTCTCTCAATAGGACCTGGGATTCACAAATTAAGCTCCCCAGTGCTGGGATTTCAAGAGTGCACTACTACAGTGGGAGTTTTTACATGAGCTGTGGGGATTACAGTAGGCTGTCATGCTTGCAAAGCAAGCACAATACCAAGAAAATCATCTTTCCAGCCTCATTTTTTTACTTACTAAATTAACAATGGTTGAAATGCAGCTTAGTCTCTTGCCTAGCAGGCATGAGGCCCCTGGTTTTCATCCTCAGCACTGTAAAACCAAAGAAAGGAAAGGAGAGAAGGAAGAGAAAAGAGCAAAGAAAAAGAAAGAACTAACTGCATATTCCACATTAACAACAACCTGGTGGTATTTCTTTTTTAGTTTTACTTTTTAAAAAACCTCAAAAGAATTGTCTGTTGTCTTTTTTAGAAAAGGTGAAAACTAAATTGCCAATTTTATAGAAATTATATTTATATAAGCAGACTTCAGCAAATGCCATATAAATTCTCATTTCTAACTCATGCATCAAAAATTAAAAAGTATTTGGCATTCATATCTTGGCTACTTATGTTTTTATTATCTCATTTCTTAGACAATTCTGGATAGGCACTGGCTGTAAACAGCTGATTATGTGACATTTGGATTCAGAATTGGAAGAAAGAATTATGACTTCATAGTTTCCTACAGTTAAAATCATGATAGAAAGTATTTCTAAAGTGTTTATTCTTTTTCTGAATGAAAAGATAATGTAGGCTATATAGACTAACAGTCTATCTATGTACATAGACTTGCTACACAAGAGAATGTAAATGTAAATAATTGTGCTTAAGACTCTTTTTCCATTTAATTAATGTACATTAAAGTCTCATATTTTATAATTAATACATACCAAGCCCTAGACTGCTTCCTAGATTCTGAGACAACCAGGGAAGAGCCCAACACATAATTTATTATATTTGCTGTATTTTAAAAATGAAAATCCAAATTAAAAACTCAACTTGGTCAGAGAGGTTAAGAAAAACTTTCTCTAGTTTCCAGGATTTCCTTAGAATTACCATAAACGGCCGGGCAGTGGTAGTGCACGCCTTTAATCCCAGCACTTGGGAGGCAGAGGCAGGCGGATCTCTGTGAGTTTGAGGCCAGCCTGGTCTACAAGAGCTAGTTCATCCTAGAGCTCCTAAGAGCCTCCTAAGAGGTGGAGCTATAAGCATAATCAGAAGGAATATACGTTATGGGGCTGGAGAGATGGATGGCTCAGCAGTTAAGAGCACTGACTGCTCTCAAAGAGAATCTGGGCATGGTTGGTTCTCATCACCTACATGGCCCCTCATAACTGACTATAGCTCCAACTGGAGACAATATGATGATTTTATCTGACTGGGTGCCAGGCAGTTGTGTGGTGCACAAACATACATGCAGGCAAAACATTCATATACATAAAATAAAAATTAAAATTGTTCAAAATAACAATAATTTGCTCGTGTATTTTACCTTGTCAGATATTCTTCCTCAATTATGTGAGGAATATCATGACAAACACTTCTTCAAATTATTTTCTATTCACAATTTTATCTATAAGATAAAGATTATCAGAAGAGTCAATTTATATCTGCTACCAGGTGGGAGGAAAAAAGAAACAAAAACTAAGTTAATACTAAAGCAAGCCTTGACCAAACCAAGTACCTTCCCAACAAAGGTCTCAGGTAGTGCAGGCTGACCTTGAACTCCTGACCCTTCCTTCTATCTCTACTTCTTGAGTCCTGTGATTACAGGTGTAAATTATCAGGCCTGGTTTATGCATTAGTGGAAAATGAAGACAGGGTGTCCTGCATACTACATAAGAACTCACCAATTGAGCTTGCTGGTTTTGGTTTGTTTCTCTTTGCTTTGAGACAGGATCTTGTGCTGCCAAGGGCAGCCTAAAACTCCTAAAATTATTCTGCCTCCACCTCCCAAGTGCTGGAATTACAAGCATGCACTTCCATGCCTGGCTTCCAGCTGCTTAATTCTGACTACTCTTTTCCCCAAACACAGGACAGCTCAGAACTGTCTAGGCAGTAGTTCTGGCCATCGTATTATCTACTTAGTCTTTTCTCTTAAGTGGTGTTTCAAAGGAAAATGTATCCTTGAGACATAAACTACATTAAGAGGCTGAAAAAAAGGTCAAATAAATTTATGAAAAAGCTAAAGAAAATTCAGCAGGTTTCTTTGGAGATTTTTTTCAGAATCTTTCATGTGCATTTTAAATTTCCAAAATGGGAGCAAGATTACACCTGACTGCAACCTGAACTTACTTTGGCAACCCAAATTTATGGGTAAGAGTTTCTCTAAGGCTTGGCCTTTGTTTCACTGGTCATTGTATTCAAGGCTATTTTGAATCAAGGGTCCTTAAAACAACCAGAAATGTGAAAGACCAATATAAACTGATCTCCCCTTTCATAACATAAACTCTTCTTCCCTAGCCAACTCCAAAATTCAGGCAGCTCAGGTACTAACTGCTATCTTTTACTTTAGATAGCAAGGCAGCCTTGCTAACTGATTTAAACTTAAATGTGTTGGGGGGGGGGGCTTGGAGCAGCTCCCTGGGTAAAGTGGTCACTGCACAAACATGAAGCTCTGAATTTGGACCCCAGCACCCACATAAACCAGGTACGCACGGTGGCATGTATTTGTTATCCCAGTGCTGGGAGGTGTGGAGACAGGGAAATTGAGGGTCCTCACTGCCCTGACAGACTTACAGAGATGGTAATTTCCAGGCTGAATAGAAGACTGTCTCAAAATATAAGGTAGAGTAACAGAGGAAGACAACACTGGCTTGTAGCATCCACGCACGCACACATGAGCAAATATACCCATAACTAAACATGTACACACAGAGTGACATAAATATTTTGAAGTTATTCAGAGATGTCATATGCTTGTAAATGGTGATAAGTTAAAGTACCACAAAACCAGGGCCAAAGGTGCACAGTAACTCCCCCAAAACACATATTTTTAATACTACCACCTGAAATAAGACTGGCTCCTGAGGCAGAGACAAGGAAGTTCTGTAAGATTTGCATCATGATATTAAATTCCTCTTTCTGACCAGGCAAGGTCAAAGTGGCTCTCACTTATCCCAACACTAGAGAGGCCAAGGCAGGATGACCGCTGCAGTTTGGGTTACTCTGGTCTACATAACTAGTACCAGGCCAATCATAAATACCTAGAAAGACCTTGTCAAAAACATAAACGAACAAAGAATTAATAAATTATATGTTTTGGGGTAAATTATGATCATGGGTAAGAGACTCATAAGAAAGTTAAGTCAATAGGATCACTTCACAGTATGATGAACAACAGAAACTCAGATCGTCTCTGAGCAAAACTTGCTCCTCTAAAGTGCTCTTCTTTCTGTTCTCTGGCATCCCTTTAGATCTCCCTGCCCTATCACTGACTCAAAACCTTCTCTCCTATTTTATACCAGTGTCAGTTTTCAACCATGAACTTCAATTCTGACATCGGTAGCCATTTTCACAGCTATCTACAGGCAGAAGTTAAACTAGCTTAGTTATAGCCTAACATCAAAGAAACTCCTCAACCTAGAAGTCTGACTGGGGGAGGTCCCAACTGCACCTTAAAGATAAACAATGCCACCTTCAAACTCAATCCTGAAACAATCCTAAATTCTTTGAAACTAAAAATAGCTCAGCTGTTGTCTCATCTGCCAGCAGATGGCCGGACTATTTTTAATGCAGGATTCTCAAGAGCAGGCATGGATCACACTAAGCTAGAGCAGCCTAGAATCCCCTCACCGTTCACTGCACAGAACTGCAGTCTGCAGGGACCAAGAGAGGGCAACCTGGAGCTGTTCCTGGGCCTGTGGGCTTTCTACCAATTTAACAGGGAAAGGCTCTTTTTAAACCATTCCTTAAAACAAAATCTAGCATGTTAAAAAAACCGAAATAAGTTTTAAACAATTGTATACCCTTTAAATTTATGCTGTTTGTAAAAATAAAAGTTCCTTTGTGTAGTGCTGAGAGTGGAAAAGGATTTTGCTATGAAACCCAAACAAGTGGGCCTACAGCTCACTCCTGGCACAATCCATCTGCTGGAACTCATCATCAGCCCCTGAGCCTGGCTTATACAGTTACAAAAGGCTACTTTTAAGTCAAAACACAATTTAAGAATTCATGATAAGCTATAATTCTGAATGTTATTTACAAAAAACTTATTTTTAATTGGTCATTATAATAAAAGGATAAACTTATTGCAAATACCAATGATCTAAATTCTACTTAAAAGCCAATACAATTATTTTCAAATGAAAAAAAAGAAAGGATCAAAGTTTAGTATAGCCTATTTCTTTGCTTACTGTCCATCTCCTTTCAGCTCTATGTTAAGTGCTCAATAATATCTAAAGGCGGAATGAATATAAACAGGAATCTGCTCAAGTGTTGTTGTTTTTTTTTCTTTTTGGTTTTTTTGTTTTTCAAGACAAGACTTCTCTGTATGGTCCTAACTGTCCTGGAACTAGCTCTGTAGACCATGCTCGCCTAGAACTCACAGAGAGATCTACCTGCCTCTGCTTCCCAAGTGCTGGGATTGAAGGTGTGTGCCACCACCATAAAGCAATGATTTTAACAATAGCCACATACACCTGCAATGATAGCACACACCAGTAATCCCAGAATCTGGGAGGCAGAGAGATATCCACAAGTCCCACAGTTCAAGGATAGCTTGGTCTACATAATGAGTCAGTCAGGGATATATAGGAGTTATCCCAAACTTAACATTAATGGATGACAAGAAAGAAAAAAAAAGTCATCAGGGTTATTTACCATGAGATGGCATACTGAAAATGTACCTTATAGAGGGCTAAATGTAACTTTTATGAAACACAGAAAATGCCTCTTATAAAGAAAGTACTCTGGGGGGGGGGGGGCGGGAGAGAGCGCTCAGTGGTTAAGAGCATTGCCTGCTCTTCCAAAGGTCCTGAGTTCAATTCCCAGCAACCACATGGTGGCTCACAACCATCTGTAATGAGGTCTGGTGCCTTCTTCTGGCCTGCAGACATACACACAGACAGAATATTGTATACATAATAAATAAATAAGAAAAAAAGAAAGTACTTTGGTGCTGGTTAACTGGCAAAATCTGACTTAATGAACCATGGCAGCTGGTGCACAGAGCTTCAGGAACTCCTATGCCTAGAAGTGCCAGGGCCTCAGTTAAGGGAGTTACAGACTTTCTAACGATGGCAATCAAGTGGCAAGGACACTAGATGCACACATTAACAGAAGAGTGCATTCACATTCATGGCACATTCGTTAAGTCCAATACTCCATTTTACAGAGAAATTCCATGCATAGTAATACTGCAAGGTACTAAAACTAGGATTTAAACCAAGGATCATGACTTTCATTCCAATGAACCTTTAATTAACATGTTTATTTCTATTAATATTCAGAAAGGGGAACTACTTTACTTAAAACCTGTAAATGTTTAAGCTTTGACATAGTGAAAATATATTCTGGGCTGTGGCTATAGTTCCAGTGGTAGCATGCTTACCTATCAAGTATGAAACCCTGAGTTCCAACCCCTGTATTGCACCTCTAAAACACTGCACTGTGCTTATCTTAATCCCAGATTTCAAGAGGCAGAGACAGGAAGTTCAGGAAAATCCAAGTTGTCCTCAGCTACAAAGGGATGTTAGGCCAGCCTGGGCTACTTAAAGCCTGTCTTCATGCTTCCACCACCTCACAAAAAAAAAAAAAAAAAAAGGAAAAAATTGCTCATACACACTCTAACATGACAAATCTTAGTTCTTAAATACTAAAGCTTTTGAATTTATTGATAACCCTACAGAGGACAATTTTTTAAAAATTCTAAAACCACTCATATCACCCCAATTAATAATGACTCCTTTCCAAAACCAAATATAAATTCAGTTTTTGCAACTATACAACAGCATTCTCACTCATCTGAGTGAGATGTATCATTACAAGAACAAAATGGGAACTTATGACCAAGGAAGGGGCAAAAGAAAAAGCTATTTAAGTCCACTATACTACTACATTAAAATTAGAAATAAAACAATAACAAAATGCCATTTAAACTGAAATCCACTTGATGTTTTTCATATTACCAATTTTAAGAATTCAGGAAGAAAAGGGGGAAACTACAACATTTACAAGTTAAATGATAGTCTCCCGCAGATTTCAAGACTTGGATGCAAAGTTGTTTTTAAGCTGCCTTGACCCCTTACTTTAGCATAAAGTTATTCAAAATATTTTTCAAAACCCACTTATAACCAGCTTAATTTCTTGCAAACCTAAAACGCTCTCACTCAGGGCTATAAAACAAAAGCGTAAACATTAGGAATTTATCTGTACTTTAAATGTCCTGGTTTCTCCCTTAACTATTTCCTCATTGCTGGATGCACCAGACCCCCTCAAACAAATCGTTATCTGCCTACTGTGGTTCTAGGTATTGTTTGGGTTTTTCCCTGCTGCGGCTTCATTACCCTGGGTCTCTGCTGTCTGAACTATAAATCACAATTGAAGCTTGAGAGCAGCTGCCACTGTCCAGACATGTGGCTGGTGGGTGTCATTGTCTTTTTCATTTCTCTCATTCCACACACACCCCTTTCTGCGTTACCCAAAGCCAGTTTATCTAAAGGTTCTTTCCTTCCCCATGTTCACACCGCCACCACCACCCCTGAATCCCGGTCTTGTTCTTCCAGGTCAGCCCAGTAGGCTACATTACTACTCCTTTTCCTGTGGCAGAGAGAAGACAGAGCTCGGGCACCTCTTGCAACCCCTTTTCTTGAGACTGCCAACAAGGGAACAACTTCAGCCTAGCTTTCTCAAAGTACCACGCCAAACGATAAAGTTATTGTAATTACGAGACGGAACCCTCCCCCACGCCCGAGCTTGTCATATCGGCCCCACCTCAATTTCTAAGCTAATAAACAACAGCTCATCTCCTGCTCCACCACAAAGGATGACACTCGGTCCGCCCCGCCGGGACCACCGACAAAAAAAAAAAAAAAGAAAAAGAAAGAAAAATAAATCCCCCCAACTCCGTCCGGTGGAACGCTCGAACACAGGTGCCCCGCGATCCTGAACCATCTCGAGTTCCCCGGGCGCCGCCTGGCCGCCCTTCCTCCTCCACCCTGCCGGTGCCCCGCCGTCCAGCCGAGTTGCTGTCAACTCCAGCCGGGCGACGGGGCCAGGGCTCCCAGGACGAGCCGCCCGCCCGCCCATCCGTCCGTCCGCCAGCTCCCCTCCCGCGGCCCCTGCCCGCGCCGCGGCCTCCTCCCCGCTCACCTAGGGCCACCTCACAGGCTTTGCGCAGCTGGGAGTGATGCGCCTTCTTCACTTCCTTGTCGGCCAAAATCTTCTCCAGGGCCCGAGTCAGGAACATGTTCTTCGTCTTCTTGCCCTCATACATGGACGCGGAGGAGGAGAAGGAAGAGGAGGTGGTGGTGGTGGCGGCGGCGATCCGGGCGGCTGGAGGGGAGGCGGCGGAGGGGGACGGGGAGAGAGAAAGGCGAGGAGGTGGCGGTGGGGGCGAGGAGGCGTGGAGGGCAGAGGCGCCACCAGGAAGCGGCAGGCGACACGGAGCGGCCTCGAGGACGGCAAGGGCGTCGAGAGCCTGGCCACGCTCGAGGGACCGCCGTTCGGGGGCAGCGCCCGTCGGGCCTCGGCGCCTATCGGCCCGTAGGTCTCTTCCCGGCCGCCCGCCTCACTCGTCCCTCCGGCCCGGCGGCGGCGGCGGAACCCGGCCCGGGCAGCCGTCTTTCCGGGGCCGAGGGCCTAGGCGGCAGCGCCTCACACACCCGGCGAGCGCGAGGCTGCCCTAGCTACCGTGGGGACGAGCACCCGCCGCAGCCGCGGACCGGCCTCCATCACCGCCGACCTGCCCCGGACGCCATGTTGAGAGGAAACGACGCGTCACGCAGCGGCCGAACGGCTGCAGAGAGGAAGCGGCGGCGGCGGCGGCGGCGGCCGTGCCAGCCCAGAGCTGCCGCGGCGCCGGGAGGCAAGGGGCGGAGGGCGGCGCGGGAGGAGCGGCCGGAGCCGCGACTCTACGGCGGCCCGGCGGGGACCCGCAGCCTCCCGCGTTCGTCTGCAGGACAGTGTGGGGCGTGGCGGGCGTCCTGCGGCGTGGAGCGGGGGTTTGGGCTCCCGTGGGCCGCTGGGGTTGCGGGGTAGCAGCACACCGGGAGCCCCCCGAGACCGGGCAGAGAGGACCCCTGGCTACCGGGCAATGGCTTCTCCAACTTCCTGGATAGTCGGTCGCTGGGAGCAAAGTCCCTCGCCGTCCTGGGGCCACAGAAACACCCGCGTCGCTCCCTCAGACGCAGCTGATTTCCGCCTGCGGCACGGGGTCTAAATTTCCTTCCCAGGTCTCGGAAATTGCTATCCTTGACCGACCCCTCCGATTACTTCAGGGACGATCTCTTTTGCAAAACGTAAGCTAAAAACCAAAGGATGAGGATTCAGGAATGTGTTCGCTTTCTTATCTCTCTATAAGATAAGAAAGTAAGCCCTAGGTTTCACGTCCTTCCTGATTGAAGTTACGGTGAGCGCCGAAGGTATCCCAGAGGCCCCGTAGGGTTCTGTACCTTTAATCCTGAGATTCCGCTCAGGATTTGAAAACCAGTTTCAGAATGGAAAAGCTCTAAGTACGAACTGATACTCGTGACCATACTGTGCCTGTTTTAAAGCCAAAGAATTCACAGCTCTGCAGTGCTTCTTTCTGAGCGAAAACGTTAAGAATCCCATGAAATAAATGGAGACAGTTTACTAGGGGATCTGGGGCGCATCTCTAAGTTCCAAGCTATTGCGTGGCTCCAGCCGCACGAGTCCCTGTTAGGATGTTCTTCTCCATAGATGCTTTAGCTGTGAACTCATCCTAAAGCAGCCATCCTAATGCAGAAAGATGTAAATGCTGCAAAGTGACACGACTTGGGACATACAAAAAGCCAAAGAAAACAACAATGGAAAATCTGAAGGTGACAATTAAAATGGGCAAATAGATTTAAAGTGTGCTTGTCCTGAGAAATCCATAAATCCATTACATTCATTTTAACACCAGATTCTTGGTTATTAGAGCTTCATTGTACTCCTACACCAAATAATAACGTCCCCTCTGTTATACATTAGGGGAGCATACTCCATTTCTGAATTGTCTTTGCTTCATAGCGCCAGGGTTGTGCCAGATTCCACTGTAAATACCATCTGATCAGCAAACCTGCCTCGGTTCATAACTGCATTAACCTTCTCTAGCCTTCCCTGCAGCTAGATGTAGCCAGTAGGTTTAGCAAAAAGCAAACGTATATAAACAGAAACTTTGAGGAACTATCTTCCATTCCCTTTTCCTGTCCGTGGCCACCTAGTAAGGAAAGCAGAGCTGCAAATTAAAGGGGTTCTGGGCCTCTCAATTACTCTTGGAGCAGGACATCATTATGAGTACCTTTTTTGAATTTTACATGATCAAAGTAAACTCGTGTTTAGCTGTTTAATTCTAAGCTGCAGACATGTATGTCAAAAATGAGCAACAGAAGCCGGGCAGTGGTGGCGCACGCTTTTAATCCCAGCACTCAGGAGGCAGAGGCAGGTGGACCTCTGGGTTTAAGGCCAGCCTGGTCTACAGAGCAAGTTCCAGGTCAGCCAAGGCTACAGAGAAGCTCAAATAAATAAATAAAATAAAATAAACCCAGAAAACAAAAAAGAATAAACAATAAGAAATCCTTGCCTCTGAAGAGCTCACAGTAAATCTAGTTGCATTCGTCACAATCTGTAGTCATATTGACACCTTGCTTACTTGTTTGTTGTCTGCTTCTCTCATAGGAGCAAAGACCTCATCTATTTTCTCCTGTGTCTACCAGTGTCTACCATCTACTGTGTTACTGGCACAGGGAATCCTCATGATAACACTTGTCAAATAGAAGCTCGGATCCATGAAAGCCCCCGGACAAAGTCAGCTATGATATCTGCCCTTGTGGCACTTACTGAACGTAGTAGGTAGAGACTGGCTAAGTTAATGACTAGTGGATATGTAATTGCAAAGTGGGCGTGAAGTCTGATTAAAGAGTGCCAGCAGGCAGTCTTGTGTAGACCTTAGATTCGGGGATAAGTAGCCAGGAAAAGGGACAGATAAACTGGACTCTGAAGAAAGGAGAAATGAGCTAAACTAAGTCAGCGAAGACTTTTCTATGCCGTGTCTCGGTGCGGAGGCCTCTTGGCAAATTTTAGGAACAAAACAAGGCATGGGTGCAAGGATCAAGAGGAAGTTAAGAGCAAATCATAAGAACTTTGTGGGCCATGTTATGTGTTTGGGTTACAGCAATGGAAATCTGTTGAAGATTTTTTTAAGTAAGGGATGACAGGATCAAATTGGTGGTTTCAAAATACATACATGCATAAAATTTCCAAAAAAAATTTAATACCTTTGCTGTATGGTGAGTGGAGGGGACGCAGCAAGGACGTGGCCTGAACAATGAAGAATTCGTCACAGCAGGGCCAGATGGCTTGTGCTATGACCCATGACCCATGGCCACCAAGCAGAGCCTTGAGAGCATGTCTTATACAAGGGCCGTGTGGGGCTGGGCTGGTCCATCTGCTCAGGCTGAGCTCCACTCATTTTATAAACGTTGTAGAAGATTTTAGAGATGAGCGAAAGGGGACAGATTTGAGGTACATGTTAGCATGTGGGTGGGACAGTTCATAGGAAATTGGCATCAAAGATAAATGCTCAGAAATGCGAGGTTTTGGGCGAAAGCCAGGTTGTGCGGATAAGTTACACTGGTATGAGAGTAGATTTGAGAGTAAGGTATTTAATTTTCAGCTTTAGGACAAAACACTTCTGTGATATGACTTGATTGTTCAGAAGGTAAGGTTTTCTCAGGGGACCATTCCAGTTTCTCCCTTGTTGGGCCTAGAACCCCACCCAAGAGGTGGGAATAGACTGGGGATGCTCTCAGGAGGGCAGCACTCCTACCTGCTCAGAACGCAAGGTGTTAAGTGACTTGAAGCAAAGATGGGATTAGATTCTAGAGTAGAGCTGATATTCACGGACCATAAAGGGGAAATGCTGTGTTTAGTCTGCTGCTGTCCAGAGGCTAACAAGCCCAGGAGTTGTATAGGAGCCTGAAGGTGTGCACAGGTGTTTCTATACATTTCCTTTTCCTTTTATCTGTAGTGTTTGGATTATTCAGTTGTTTAAGTAAGCCCTCCTCTGTGTTCCTTGCAGTTTTCCAAAACTTTCAACTTCTGTTTCTGAGTTGCTCACCTTATCTCTGAATGACCCCTCATTATTTTTCCTTTATCAGTAACCTTGCTGTATGCTGTCTGCTTTGGCTTCTTTCTTTGAAAAAAAAAAATTCCCACTTTGGTTCTAAGGAGCCAAATAATAGCAGATAATAAAAGCAATAAGAGACTTTGCTCTGAACGTTAGTGTGTCTTTCTCGGTATACTCTATCACTATTCTTTTAAATATATTTAGAATAGGAAATTTAAATAAAGATGGGACTACGTTTTTAATTAAGGATGGATGAAATTGACTGTGGTTGGAAAAATATTACTTAATATCATGTTTACTTGGCTCAAAGTACAGTGATCCAGCAGCCTTTCATTTGGTCTCTGAATTCCCTCAGCTTTCAAAGTTTGCATGATCTGTCCCCTGATTTAATGTGGAAAAGGGAAAAAAACCTACCCAACCTAGCTTCGTTGGCCAGGGCCCTGCAGAACTGACTAAGAGGCTAGCAAGAGCAAGCAAGCAATTACTAACATATATTTCCTCCACTAGTGACACCATTCCCTCCCTGTGTCTTGTCACCGCATTCCCACACCTCACACTTCATATATTGGGACAGGCTCCCTCGCTGAACCTAGAGTTCACCAGTACAATGTGTCACAACCAAATATAGATATGTTTCTAACTTGCCAGAGTGCATGCATGCTCTTACCTATAATTTTGTCCTGTTTCTTTTTGATCATACATGTGTATGCATCCATTTGAAAATGGCTTTTCAGTAGTATAATGTCATAAGATGTAACCACGTCATCTCTTTTGAAATTACCCTTAACTATGAGTACATTGAATCAAATGTTAAATATTTTAAACTTTTTATTGCATTTATTATCCTATACATTAATGTGTATGGTTATAAAATTGTATATTAATTGAATATAACATGCAGTAATTATACAATATTTAAATATTATATACAATATATCAACATATTAATGACAATAGTTATTATAACTATAATAATAAAATTAATTTCAATAATACAATATTAATTGTATATAATACATAATTGTATAAAATATATTAAATTGCACATTAATTGTACAATAATAAATATAATTTATACACTAGTGATTCTTTTATGTGTGCGTGTGTGTGTGCTAAATATAAATTATACACTAGTGGTTCTTTTATGTGTGTGTGTGTGTGTGTGCGTGCACATGTGCACACGTGTTACAATGCATATGTGGAAATGAGAGGATAAATTTTATGAACTTTTTCTCTCTTTCCACCATGAACATTCTGGGAAAATTGAACTCAGGTCATCAGGCAACCGAGTCATCTCACCAGACCTAATGACTTGGTGAGTACTAATCTTTCTGATGAAGTCAGAATTAAAAAAAAAAAAATTCACAGTGACCAAGTATGGTATCAGCACTCAGGAGGCAGAGGCAGGCGGATCTCTTTGCATTCCAGGACAGCCAGGAGTGAGACCTGTCTCCAAAATAAAATAAAATAAGTAGACAAATTAATTCATGGGAACTTTTAATGCCTGAAAGCCTGCCATTAATAAATTGAACACCACCCCAGCTCCAGGATGGCAGCATGTCTGTCACCATTAAGTAATTTGTAACACTCTGCTCACAGACCCTATTTAAGTGCTCAGCCTCCTGAAAGAGCCAGAGCTGTATGTGTAACTAGCATGAACCAGGAAGCCCTCCCCTAAAGAAGCCACGCAGCCTTTGCTTACAATGCTGAGTCAGGAAGACCTCTCTTAAAGGAGTCAGCACCCCTACTTACTGCCAGCAAACAAAGCCCATTAGAGAAAAAAAAAATATGACTACCAAGAAACTGTGCTAAACTTTCTTTTTTGTGTGTCTAGAATTTATTTTTAAGCTCTCTCAGGTTTTATATGGACATAGTTGCCCCATGTTGGCACACCAATTTGTTGACAAAGGCTGCTTGTTTGTTTCCCAGCTGCCCAGACCCGAATAATAACGCAGAAACAATATTAATTAAAACACTGCTTGGTCTTTTAGCTCAGGCTGCTTATTAACTTGTTATTTATTATCTTAAATTAGCCCATTCCTATTATTTTGTGTCTTACCACAAGGCTCTTGGTTTACAAGTAAGGTTCCAGGGTGTCTGTCTCCTTTGGCAGTTACATGGCGTTTCCCTGACTCTGCCTTCTTTTTCCCCTCTATCTCTGCTTGGAATTCCTGCCTTGCACTATTCTGCGCTGCCATAGGCTCAAAGCAGATTCTTTATTAATTAATGGTAATAAAACATTTTCACAGCTTACAGAGGGGAACCCCACATCACCTATTGTTATGCAAAACAACACTTTATGCAAAAAACATATTCAAAATAGATCAAAATGTAAAATGCAAATCTCAAAAACATTTAGATATAAACACAAGAAAGTCTTTGTGAGTTGAGGTTAGACAAAAAGAATAACAACAAAAAAGAACCTTAGATATAACAACCAAAGCATAATCCCTAAAGAAAAGAAAACCCATTGACAAACTACAATTTTTAAAAGCTGTGTCTATAAAAGACACCATAAAATACAACAAGGGTGTGCATCACCCTTACACAAGCTGTAGGGACCCTCAACTGTGCAGTGGTCTACATCACACTGGTCTGTGCATCTTTGGGCATTTTCTTGGGTCAGCTAATTGCTGTAGGAGGGTTCAGGCCACTACAGGCAGTGTTATCCTCAGGTAGGTGAGCCTGGTTTACATGAGAAAAGGCGAACCAGTTAGCAGCATTCACTAGAGATCCCGGACTCCTGCCTCTGACTGACTTTCCAGAACTATAGATTGTAACCCTAAAGAATAAGACAAACGAACCCTCTCCTCCTCTTTCTCTAACTGATCAGTGTTTGATCATAGCGACGAGATGCAAACTAGAACAGAAATAAACTGAAAAATGGGGAAAGGATTTTGAAAAATCACCTGTTTGACAAATGACTTATACGCAGAATATTTTAAAATCCTCAAGAATAGAAAAATCAACACAATTTAAAACTTGATAAAGATCTTGAAGAAAGTATTCAACATCATCACCCCTTAAGGAAATGCAAATTAAAACTTCAGTGAGATACTACTGTACCCCTGCTAAATAGCTAAAATAGAAAATGCTGACAATGTGAGGTGTCAGGATGTAGGTCAATCTCACTCGCACGTCTTGCTGGCAGAAGTGTAAAATGGTGCAGCAACTCTGGAAAAGGCAGGGTTCTTACATAGAAAGCTTAACACTTAACAAAGGGTCTGTCTAGCCTGGTACTGTTGGGGCACACGCCTTTAATCCCAGCACTTGAAGGCAGAGGCAGGTGGATCTGTGAGTTCGAGGTCAGCCTGGTCTTCAGACTGAGTTCCAGGACAGCCAGGGCTACACAGGAAAATCCTGTCTTGAAAACAAAAACAAAAACAACAAAAACAAAGTGTATGTCTATGTGAGGACAATTAAGACAGGCTCAGATTTTAGCCATTCTAACAGGTGTAAGATGGTATCTCAAAGTTGTTTTGATTTGCATTTCCCTGATAGCTAAGGAAGTTGAACATGTCCTTAGGTATCTTTTGGCCATTTGAAATTCTTCTGTTGAGAATTCTCTGTTACTAGCAGTTGGTGTAAGAGAAACCACTGTGAGCAGTTCTACCTTTGGACAGCTGATCCTGGAGTTATGGAAAAGGTAGCTCAACTTGATGCAATGAACACAAGTCATTAAGCAGCCTCTGGCCTCTGCTTCATACTTCTAGGTTCCTGCCTTGAGTTCCTGCCCTAAATTCCCTCTATGATGAATTGTGATGGGGTGTGTTAGCCAAGTGAACCCTTTCTTCCATAAGCTGCTTTTGGTCGGAATGTTTTATCCTGGCAATAGAAAGAAAACTAGGACATTCATGTCATTTGGATGCAGTTACAGAAAGATAGCTTCTACATACAGTAGCTTGGGTCCACCTAAAAAGTAGTATGCTGAATAAGAGAGAATTATCTAAAAATAGTTCTATGCTTGCTCTTACAATTTGTATTGAACTACTCTTTAAAAGCTGTATGTTAAAGACTTGGTCTCAATCAGTGTTCAGAAATGGGGCCTTTGTAAGGCCTTGATTCATTAGGTTCTAACTTCCCCAATTAGTTCATTTGTGGGTCCATAGCTTGATTGGTATTTAGAAGTGATTGAAAGGTAAAGCTCAACTAAAAGACTACTAAGGGCATGCCCCCTTAGGGTATGTTCTCCTTCTCTCCCTCGCTCCCCCCCTCTGTCTCTCTGTCTCTCTCTGTCTCTCTCTGTCTCTGTCTCTCTATCTCTCCTCTTCAAACATAAGGCAAGCAGCTTTGCTCCACCAAGTACCCCTCCTCATGATAATCTACCTTAATAGGGGCCCAAATGCAATGGACACGAGGACCCTGGACTGAAATCTCTGAAACTGTAAACCAAAGTAATTATTTTTTCCTTTAAGTTGATTTTTTCAGAAATAGAAAGCTCTCTAACACATTTGCTATAAATAGATATTCAATATGCCCAGAGGTCAACATGTCAAAGTCTTGGTCCCTAGCATGGCACTATTAGAAGGAACTCTTTAAGGAACGGGGCCTAAAGAGACATTTGGATCACTGAGGGTGTGCCCTCAGAGGGGATTGTGGCATTGTGCCCTTCTCTATTTGTCGCTTTCTGTTTGTAATCATGACATCAGTGACTTTGTCTTGCTATGGACCCATACTATGCTGTGCCCCCACAGGCCCTACGCAACGGGGCCAACGGATCATGGATTGGAACCTTCAGGAATATGAATCATGGTAAATGCATCCCTGTCCTCTCTTCCCTCTCTTCTTACTTTTTCATTCATTTGTTTTTATTTTTGTCAGGGTCTTGCTATATAGCTCTAGACCAGGTTAGCCTTAAACTTGCAGGGATCCTTCTGCCTCTGAAGTGCTGGGATCATAGGTTTATGTGCTGGCTGATCTTTTGTCAACCTGACACAGGCTAGAGTCATCTGAGAAGGTGGAACCACAGTTGAGAAAATGCCTTCATAAGATTGGGCTGTTGGGCATCTTCTTAATTAGTGATTGATGCAGAGGGATTGTGAGTATTGTCATCCCTGGGCTGGTGGTCCTGGGTTCTATAAGAAAACAGTCTGAGCAAGCCATTGTGAACCAGTCAGTAAGCAGCACCTGTCCATTGCCTC
>NC_022031.1:16905424-16914767 GCF_000317375.1 Microtus ochrogaster | reverse complement strand
TTTACAAAAGGAACAGTTGCCCCTATGAAAGACCCCAGCTTAGCTGCTGTAACACCATTCTGCAAAGCAGGATATCTGTAAAATAGGATGTCTACAAAATGGGATATCTGTAAAATAGGAACAGGATATCTGTTGCCATACATCTGTGCTGGGAGAGGAAAAACCATTCATGCCCCTCGCCTCATTCCAACCGACCAATAACCACGCATCCACTTCTGTAACCTGCTTTTGCCGCCCTCTTTCCTATGAAAAGACCTTCTCCCAGGCTGCAGGCGCACAAGTCCTCCGAAAGACTTTGCCACCCTCAGGTACCTGTGTTTACCTAATAAACCTCTTGCCGATTGCAGCCTGTGGTCTTGGAGTGTTTTCTGGGTCTCCGGGTCTTCACCGGAGGGAAGGTCCTCTCCGAGGGTCTTTCAACAGAAAGCTGACCAATAAGTACAATGTTATCCATTTTATGACAGTCCCACAAAGACAAAAGCACAGAGATTAAAATACAAGTGGTTAGCGATTGTCAGATATGGAGGAAGGTATGTCTGTGAAGGATCAGGCCTATATTCCTGGGAGTGATATAACTTATTCTTTACCCTCATTCTGGTGGTGGTTACACTCATGCATGTGTTAAAGTTCATAGAACAGTTCACAAAAATAAGTCAGATTTAATCTGATAACTTTTATTTGAACTCAGTAGTATATTTTACATTTAGTAGTACTTTTTATTTTTTACCTCTAGGAGACTTCTGAATCAGAAACCACTGGATATAGGGTAGAGAAAATTCATTATGGAGATATCTTTTTCATTATTAAAAAGAAATACAGGTTTGGTACACGAATCAATACAACAATCTAAGTAGCATTGGGAAGAGGAGCATCTGGTAAGAATTAGGTGAATCAACTAGACTACGAGTTAAAATTTTTGGATGAGTACACCATGTTCCACTCCTCTATGACCCAACAAGACTTTTGAAACTCAGTCATGGCTCTACTGCAATGCCATGGTGTGGAGAACTGTCTGTCCATTGTATATGTACTTTCAGTGTTCTTAGTAATCAGCATGATTTCAACCTGAAAGACTTTATGCAGTTTCCTAGTATACCCTTCCTCATCCCAAAGGAAACTCTTACATTACACACTGAAAAAATGCATGTCACCACTGATATAAAATAAAATAAAAGTGAAAACGTTTATTCCAACAAGAGAAGTCATAATAGAAATAACAATTTCACCTTTACCTCATATGTCAACTCTTTCCCTTGTGGCTGAAGAGCTTATAATTTGGTTTTGATAGTAGTTTTCAGGATTGTCAACTATGATTATATTTACCTTTTGTGTATGCGTGTAAGTGTATGTGTGTGTATAATATTTGCATGTGATACATGTATGAGGTGTAGATGCACACACAGATGTTGTGCAGTGTGTCTTGTTCTGTCCCTCTCCCTCCTTCTCTTGAGACAGGGTTCTTTCACTGAGCCTGGACCTAGGCTGGCAGCCAGCAAGCACCCCCAATCCTCTTTTTCACATCTCCTAATGCTGGGGTTACAAGCATGTGCAGCAATGCCCAGATTTTTATGTGGATGCTTGGGTTCCAAATTCAGGTCCCATCCTTGTCTAGCAGTGAATCATCTTCCCAGCTAGCAGCATCTCAGGTAGCTGAAGATGACCTTGAACTCTTGATCTTCCTTTTCCACCACCCAAGTGTTGGGTCTGCTACCACATCCAGCCTAAACTATTCTAAACTTCAGCTATTATAGTTACTTTTTTTGGTGTGTGTGTGTGTGTGTGTGTGTGTGTGTGTGTGTGCATGCACATGTGTGTATTCTCTCCTTGTACTATGTGAGCCATGGGAACGGAACTCAGATTTTCAGGCTTGGAAGCAAGTGCCTTTGCTTGCTGAGCCCTCTAGCTACCTTTTGAGAGAAGTTAACAAGCTGTGGCATATCCATCAAATAGAATACTATGTAGCCATAAGAAAGGATGAAATCACAGAACTGGAGAGACATCTTAGGCATTAAGAGCTTGTACTGCTCTTCTGGAGTACCTGAGTTCAGTTCCCAGCACCCACACTGGGCAGCTCAAAACTCTCAGTAACTACAGCACCACAGATTCTAATGGCCTCTTCTGACCACTGTAGACAGCTTCACTCAACTCCTTATACACCCACACATATACAACTAAATGTTAATATAGGGAAATGGCTCAACGATTAAGAAATGGCTGCTCTTTCAGAAAACCCATGCTGGATTGCAAGCACCTACATGGTAGCTCACAGCCATCTGTAACTCCTGATACAGGGAATCTGATGACCTCTTCTGGCTCTAAGCGCACCATGAATGTACACAGTGCACACATATACATGTAGGCGGAACATCCATCTATATTAAATAAATCTTTTTTTTTAAAGGAATGAAGTCACTTTTAATGTCCTGGCATTGAAGGAGCACTTTTAGTCATGAAAAACTAACTTCAAAATAGTACATCTGAAATATTTTTTTTGATGTGAAAAGAGAGATGTTCATACTTGTTCCTATGTACATTGATTATATACACGTAGCTTATTTCCAAAGCTGTAGTTTGTGTTTGGAAGAATACAGAAGAGCTGAGGATTCAGTTTCTGGTGAGAATTGAGATGACTCATTGACAACTTTATTTTACATATTAAGCCTTGTGAATAATTACTTTTTTTTTTAATAAAATTAAAACCTTCTCCAGTACTCAGGAGGCTGAGGCAAAGAGGATTGTCATGAACCTGAGGCTTGCCTACGCTACAAAGTGAGACCCTGTCTCACAAACATGGAACAAAAGATTTCTCTTTTTCTTGGAAGATTTATTTTACCCTTAGTTATGTGTGTATGTGTGGCCTGTGTGTGGATATGCACACCCGAGCTGTAGGTGACTGAGGAAGCCAGAGTGTTGGATCCGCCTGGAGCTGTTGTTGTGAGCCATCCAACATGAGTGTTAGGAATCGAACCTGGGTCTGTTGCAAGAGCAGTTTTCATCTAATGACTGAGCCAGCTGGCTCTCCATTCCCCTCCCTTTTTTTTCAATAAATAATATTACATTAAAACAATTAACTGGAGAAAGAAGTCAATAATTCAGTTATATTTCTTAGAGCCCAAGAAGTGAGCAGAAGAATAAATTTTTCATTTGTTGTGGGAGAAAGCCTCTTGTTTGTTCTCGGCCACCCAGACTCCCGAAATAATCACACAGAAACGATATTATTTAAATTACCGCTTGGCCAATCACTTAAGTGTATTGCTAGCTAGCTCTTACATCTAGAACGAACCCATTTCCATTATTTTATGTTTTAATCATGAGGCTCGTGGACTACTGGCAAAGCTCCATCTGGAAGCTTGTGTCTTTCCCCTCTGTCGGCTACATGGCGTCTCCTGACTCTGCTTACTCTCTTTATACAGTCTGGCTACATGTTGTTAAGCCATTGCCGAAAGCAGCTTCTTTATTCATTAACCAATAAAAGCAACACATACATAGAAGGACCTCCCACACCACTCCTTGTCCTCATTTGTCTGATTTTTTTTTTCTTCACAAAAGAATGGGTAAGTGTGTAAGGTACTTCACACACTTTAATATATTGATCCTCAAAGTGTTGATCTAGCCTTATCAATATCTGGAGCTAGCTGGAAAGACAAAATACAATGTACTAAATCAAAATGTTTCTTTAAGAGGTCTGCTGGAGGATTTGTAAGCGCTCCAGTGTCAGAGATACAGTTCCATAGGCAAGATGCAGGTAGATGGAGACGGTGCCCAGCCAGAGCCAAGTAGGGAAGCAGACGGCCCTCGAGATAATGCGCAACTCTCTAAGGGATCTGTCCAAGAGCCATGGTGAATCAAAACGGCCTTAGAACTTGGGTTCAAACAGGACTGGAGATGTAGCTCAGTTGGTAGAATGCTTGTCTAGTGTACATGACGTCCTGGGTTCTGTTCTCCAATATCACATAAACTGAGGTCACAGTGACACTTGTAGTTCCAACCCTGAAAAGTTACACACAGGAGGTTCAGAAGTTTAAGGTTTCCTTGGATACATAGTGAGTTTGAGGTCAACTTTGGAGGTCTTATCTTAAAAAAGAAAAAAGGAAAACCTAGTTTGTAGGTGCAAATACAAATGTAACACATTAATTTATTTTCTATTTAACTTGCAAACAACCCAGTAAGAGAATAAACCATTGGTGGTGTCCCATAAAAAAAAATATACCCATTGGCTGTGTCCTTGAATGACCTTTCCCTGATCATATCCATGGTAAGGTGATCTCTCCAAATGCCATCACATTGAGCTCCTACACACAAATTTGGGGCACGAAGGGGACACAATTAATTTCATAGCAGATCCCATAATTAGTTTGTCCTTACCATCAGCAAAGAAATTCTCCCCTTGGCTGCGTTTCCATTTTTGTTTTTAATCTCATTCAAGGCTGCATTTGGCATTAGTTTTATGTTTCTCCTTGAACGAAAATGCTGTAGCAGGGGTTATAGCATTTGATATGAATCTCCCTGGGCACAGAGGAAGGGTTTTTAAGGAGCAGAGAGAGGCAGGGAGCTTATACTGTGTCTTCCGCACTCACTGTCATCTTGAATATGTATTTTTTTTAATGTTGAGATAGGTAGATAGATAGATAGATAGATAGATAGATAGATAGATAGATAGATAGATAGATAGATAGATAGATAGACAGACAGACAGAGGAGTTTGAATTTTGAATTCCAGGTGTTTGCTGCAGTGACTGCTCAGTCTCCTGCCTTCCTTGACTTGAAACTGGTGTGCCCTGTGCCACGTTAGAAGAGATTAGGTAGTTGTGGCTTCTCTCAGATGTTCCATGGCCACACAGTGCCAGGGTGCAGAATCCTCCCTGCTTGCCGCTTGCTTCTGCAGTTGTGTATTAGGGACAACTTATCTGAAGAATACCTTTAAGAAAATTTTGTTCCTTTTGCTAAAATTGTAAATCTCACTGTTGTGATTGTTTATTAGCCATGGTCGCTAGAATCATCTGTAGATTTATTTCAACATACAGGACAAAACTCTCAAAAATATAAACAACTCTTCTTACTCCATGTCTAACTCTCTGAATCCTCTTCTCGACATGACTTCCACCTTTACACAGCATAACTCATCCACTTGCAGTTCCCCTGAGAACAGTTTGAACAGCCCAACCGCACACTACTAAGATGACAACCCCAGCTCCATAGTTTTTATCTGAAAAAGCCCAGTGGCACCAGAAAAATTTCAGTACTTTCTGCCAGCTAAATATTATAGGCAGAAAGCCCCCTGTTTCTTCTGTTGGAGCAGTCACTGTAAAGAGTTTTTCAGTGTTAAGTTCTTCTCTGATCCTCCAAGATGTAAGTGTTCTCCCGCACAATTTTTGGTCTGCACCTATCTCTGATGGCCCAACCTTGATTGACAAGTGCTCTAACTCACATTGCTACCTCTTTTCTTTTCTTTCTTTTTTTTTTTTTAATTTTTTGAGACAGGGCTTCTCCGTAGCTTTTGGTTCCTGTCCTGGAACTAGCTCTTGTAGACCAGGCTGGCCTCGAACTCACAGAGATCTGCCTGCCTCTGCCTCCAGAGTGCTGGGATTAAAGGCGTGCACCACCACCACCCGGCTACATTGCTACCTCTTGTATACCCAATATACCAGGAGTTTGTCTCCTTCCTACCCATCTTGCCTTGTCTTGCCTTCACTACATACCAACTTTTAAAAGGCCACTTGCTTTTTATCCCTCCAATGTCCCTGAGTTCAGTTCACATAGGCACTCTTCCTTATGTTTTAAAAACTGCCATAGAAGTCTCCTGGAGGAGTTAGATTTGCCCTACAGCAGTCTGTGGATAGTGGAGACAGCTGCATCACTGTCACCAGGGAGTTTTCATATGTTAACCCTCCCTTCCCCACTGATTTGGAGACCCTGGGGGTGTAACTCAGCAATCTGTGTGGTGTGGGAAGCCCTTCTGTGTATCTGTTGCTTTTATTGGTTAATGAATAAAGAAGCTGCTTTCGGCCAATGGTTTAACAGAATATATACAGGTTGAAAAAGATATATAGAGAGAGTAGGTAGAGTCAGAGAAAAGCCATGTAGCCGCCTGCAGGAGACAGACGCACTGGAACTTTGCCGGTAAGCCACAGGCACATGGCAATATACAGAGTAATAGAAATGGGTAATTTAAGATGTAAGAGTTAGCCAGGAATATGCTTAAGCTATTGGCCAAACAATATTGCAAATAATATAGTTTCTGTGTGGTTACTTTGATTTAGGGTGGCTGGGAACAAACGAGCAGCCTCCCTCAACTTCTGTGTTTCCTAAAAATACTTTTCTCTTCCACTCCCTTTTTTCCCTTTTCCCTCCCCCACACAGACAAGGGCATCCTATGTATCCCAGGCTGGCCCAAGGTCCTCCTGCTTTAGCCCACAACTGAGTATGTATGTCTACTACCACCTGCACCTCTCATGGTAATTTTCAGGTATCAAACTCTGAGAACCACTGATTATTGGGTTAAGTGCATTCTGTCAATATAATTAGGACTTGGTTAGCTGTAAACTGTGACCTGAGCCCAGCTATGTCAATAAACATAAACTGTAGGAATGTGCCTGCATTCTTGTTCCTGCTTTTTCCCCTTACTATATTTTCTCTAAAACAAGAACAGAAGGATCCTTGGTCATGAATTGTTATGGAGATCGCTATCTATCTTTGAAATTACTGCATAGATTGCTAAAGTTCAATGGCAACATCGGGCAGTAGAAGGGGAAAATAAAATCTAGAGCCTACGAAACAGATTCTCATTCTCTCCTGCTTTAAAAAAAAAAAAACCAAAATATCCTACCATTTTCCTTTGGTCTAACACTTCTGTAATTGGATTTATGCTTCTAAGACAAAGACTGGGAAGCAAAAAGGATAGTATTTCTATGGT
Organism: Microtus ochrogaster; assembly: GCF_000317375.1. NCBI lineage: Eukaryota > Metazoa > Chordata > Mammalia > Rodentia > Cricetidae > Microtus > Microtus ochrogaster. Next base: position 16,907,854 of record NC_022031.1, on the reverse strand, counting down.
TGTTCCTCCCTTCTGTTTACAGTTGGATATTAAGTGTTCTTGGTCCCTCAGTACGTAGTCCAGGCCATTGCCAGCATCTTCTGTGGTGAGGCAGCATTCTGGAAATATCTCTAACATTCTAAGAGACTGGAACTTCTGCTGGAGTTCACAGCAGTCACACACGAGACACACAGACAGAGACTCATAGCATACAACAGATGTCAGACACACACAGCCACAGATACCACTTACAAAGGTGGGGCATCCACACAGCTCATATGATACACACACATACATAATCACCAGACACTTCTTGTACACACAGACGCATACAGCACATACAGACACCCACAGAGACACATACACAATTCCACAGACAGAGATCACTCACAGAGACAAAAACAGCAGGCATGCATATCCACAGGCACAGGGGCAAACAGATTCACAAGACAGACTTCAGGCAGGTAGAGGTTAAGACTTCTACAACAAACTGATGGAAGATACTGGGAGCATGAAGAAGAAAATTCAAATCTGGACTCGTTCTTGTTTAACTATCTCCAAGGGGAAGGTACAGATGTATTGGCGGTCACTCAGACTTGATCACTAATGGGTATAACCTGCACATGATCCCCACTACCAGAGAGCAGAGGAAATGTTAGGGACAGGGGGCAGTCACAAGGAGAGATGAGATAGAAAAAAACTATGGTTCTGTACTTTGTACTCTATCCATCAACAAACTGTATGGCTGACTTAATATATTCCTGCATCTCATTAGCAAAACACATTCCACAGAAAGAAGCCTCTGTTTCTGAAAATACTTGTTTGGAGGAAAGGGGATATATGAGGAAGCTCTATTTGGGAGGAGATATATTCTGTTGTTTTTCTGTGTTAAATATTTATGTAGCTTTGCAAAATACATAATACGGTAAAATAAATGAAAAAAATATTTATTCACACACAAGAATACCCACAGTGTTCTTTCAAAGCACAGAGGCATAGAGAATAATCTTGAACTTCAGTAACAGACTCTAGCACAGGGCCATCTCTTTGTTTCTCTAACACTAGAATTATTACTTTGTAACTTCCCTTGCATAGGAGTAAATTAACAAATTTTGAGAGACATGATTCCTAGGCACTATCAAGAACATGTTTTGGTCAAATGTGGTGGCATACAGTTGTAACTAGAGTACTTGGGAGGATGAGGGAGGAGAATCTTGATTTTGAAGGGAGCTTGGGCTACCCACAGTTCAAGGCCACCGTGGAATACCTAGTGACACTTTGTCTCAACAACAAATGGACATAAACACTGCAAGCCAATAAGGCCCCGTGGTGGTTGAAATGAGAACGGCCCCTATAAGCTCATATTGAATGCTTGGTCCTCAGAACTGTTTAGGAAGGACTAGGAGGTGTGGCCTTGTTGAAGGAGATGTGTCATTGGGAGTGGGCTTTGAGATTTCAAAAGCCTACCCCAGTCCCAGTTATTGCTTCCTGCCTTGGACTTAATAGATGAGAATATAAACTCTTAGCTTCTGCTCTCATGCCACGTGGCCATCTTGGACTCATCCTCTGAAACTGGAAGAAAGCCCCCCATTCAAAGTTTTCTTTTGTAGGTTGTCTTGGTCATGGTGTCTCTTCACAGCAATAGGATAGTGACCAAGACAGATAATCTTCAAATAATCCAAGGGTTTCTGTGAAATTTCCTTGATTTTCACTTACATCACTGTGTCTTTGAACTCTCTCGGGAACTCTTCAGTAACTGCCTGTGGAGCTTCAACTATGACATGAATTACCATTGCCTCACCTCAACATTTGTACCAACAAGTCGAACCAGTCTCCCTTCTTGCCTTCCTCCCCACCTCAAAACATGTTTTATAAGGAAAAAGCGAAGGTGATTACAGTTGGGAGGGGCAGAGGGGGCTCCTCCTGCTGGAAGTTAATTATTTCCTTCTACTTCCTCTCCAGCGATATTATCAGCCAACGCGTCTTGAAAACCCTGAGCCATTTCTTCCATGGCCATTACTCTGTTCCATTAAGCAACAGGTGCTGTTTGAAAAAGCTTTAAAAAAAAATAGCAGAAGCAAGCAACAGTTTTGATTAACAACATTTCCTAATTCCTATTAGAGACACGCCCAAGAACTTTCCACATTGCATGGGAAGGTGGTAAATTCTAGCCTTTTAAAAACCTCTGGTTGTCAAAAATTCAAGGGAAGGAGAAAAAGCCAGAGGAGACATCATTGCTAAGTCACTTCCCATGTGCACGCTTTATTTGGCACACCAGCAGTGATCGCTGTCTTCTATAAAGCCCTCATACTATATGTTGTGGAGAGGTATTTAAAGGAGGAGACTGTCAGTCATCAAAGGCTGAAAGAGGAGCCAGGAGAGAAGAGCCAGACACAGAAAATAATAAGGCTGAAGCAGGATGAAATGAATGGCATGCACACACACACACAC
>NC_022031.1:16880008-16905293 GCF_000317375.1 Microtus ochrogaster | reverse complement strand
GGAAAGTTACAGTAGGTGAACACTGGAACTACTGGAACTGTGTGCACCGGGCCATGGGATTCAGAAGTGGAGGAAAAGGCGGGTATTTTGCCTCCTCCTTCTGAGGTGTCATTCTCTATCCACTGGTCTGGTTTCAAAAAAAAAAAAAAAAGACCTATGGAGAGGAAAACCAACGTGTTGCAACCCACAAGGACATCTTGATAGTGCCCGATGTCCTAATTAATGGATTGTGAAATGGCCACTGTCTCTGATCCCGCTGATCCCTCTCCTGCCAGCCCACTCAACCCCCACTCCGTGTACCAGCAGCACTAACGTCACCTTCAGAATGTCTGACGTCACCTGCGCCCCTACATCCCAGCTCTCTCTGCTCTTGACTCAGCCAGCAGCAGCACTGCCACCAGCCACCCCTTCCCCACTGTCAGAATCCCACCACAGCCATCAAGCACATGGACGTGAACAAGAGGACATGGACGAGCAAGTGGCTGCGCACTGTCCTTCCCAAGAGTAACATCCTTTGCCCTCTGCTGGATTTGGGGGAGGAGACCCACACTGGCAGATGGATCCATATGGCATCTGGTATTCTACAGGGCCTCAACAAGTCTCTGTTAAATTGAGTTTTAATTGCTTATGAGATCTTGATTAAAATAAACTCGGCTACTTTTTGTTATATGAATCTTTATAAGTCGATGGTTTATTTATTTTCAATAAATGAGATTAGAAATATCAAGAAGCAGCTGGGATATTGTCAGATTATAGCTTAGATGTTTAATAGTTTTGACCATAACCCTCATTTAGTAACATTACAAATAAATTAATCCCGTAATTTTCCTAATTACAGTTGACCTCTCTGATTGGTGATTTCACTTTCTTCAGTTAGTAGAGGCCAACAAAAGTTCATAAATATAAATTCCCAGCAATAATACATTAAAAATTTTTTCATTACATTTATTTATTGTTTATTAATTTTGTGTGTTAATATGAATGTGTGAGCACCCATGAACATGTGGGACAACCCTTGGGAGTCCGTTTGCTTCTTCCATCCTGTGGATTTCAGGGATCGATTCAGACCATCAGGCTTGAAGGCAAGTGCTTAATCTGCTGAGTTCTCAGCAGGCTAAGGTGAAGTTCTTAATAGAGAGAAAGTATACTCGTGTATAGACACACACACACACATGCACACACACATTCACACACACATTCACACACATACACACATGCACACACATACATGCACACACATGCAGGCACACACACACATGCACACGCACGCACGTACATGCACACACATGCACACACACATGCACACACATACATGCACACACGCACACACACATGCACACACATACACACATGCACACACATGCACACACATATATGCACACACACATGCACACACAACACGCACGCACGCATGCACTCACACATCCACATATGGCTCAGTGCTATATTTTGTTCAGGAATTCTCTGAGGGTGTGGAAAATGACTAAAGGAGGATCTTTCATAAAAATAATGCATGTATTTCATAAGATGTAGACAATATCGAACTCTGTCCCTTTCACAGTCCCCAGAAAAACAATAACTATAATCATCCATAGTATTCCTATTCTACTTTTGTCTAAAAAAAAAATCACTGCGACTTTAAGACCTGGCATTCCTTTATAGTTTGAGAGGGCTGAGGATGTGCTCAGTGGTAAGGCTTGTCTAGCACCTGTAAGGCCCCGAGAGTGACTCCTGGCACCACAACACCCATCGACACTGTTCTGCGGTCAGGTATCTGATTCAGGTTTAGGGGTGAACTCAGGTGTCAGTAGGGCTATGCTCAGTGAAGAGGCTCCAGGGACCGTCGCTTCCCTGGTGTTTTCCAGCCTGGGGAAGCTGCTTGGGCTTGTACTCTCTATGTACCTTTCTAGTCTGTGGCTTCTGACGCTCTGGCCATCCTCCATAGCCTCTCTCTGTGGCTTCTGACACTCTGACCATCCCTCCATGGCCTCTCTCTGTGGCTTCTGATGCTCTGGCCATCCCTCCATGGCCTCTCTCTGTGACTCCCTTCTGCCTTCCTCGTCAAGTGTGTGGACCCCGGTGATCACGCTAGGATAATGGAGCGTAACCCCACTGCTGATTATCATTGCAGCCCCCATTCCTCTCTGCCATGTAGTAGGATCTTAGCAGGGGTGCCATTATTCTTTCCCACCCTTATTCTCTTTATAACGTTTGCGTATGTGCAAATATATATTACACACACACACGTATTTTTCATGGGTGTTCTACTCATTTAAAATGAGATAATGTGCGTATGTGGAACAGAGTCAGGCTGCACTTCTAGCCCAGCTAATAATTAACTTTGACTGTAGCAAGTGCAGACACGCTAGCCTCCCTGAAGATGACCCTTTCCCCATTCAGATGGCGGTGGCCCTGGAGTGCGAGCATTGCTGTGTGACTCATAGAAAGCACGGTCTTCCGCTCTTTCCTGGAAAAATTAGGGGTGTTCTGATGAGAACAGGAGCTGATGACAGATTTGTTCACACGGGTAACAAATCAAGTTTCAGCCTATGTGTTCTCTGGAAAAGGGAGAAAGTGGATTTTACATATATATGTGTTCTAATGGTTTGTACGTGACTGGACAACTCCTTCCTCCCTTCCCAGTTCTAAGATCACACAGATGTCAAGAATGGTGCATTTTCTCCCCACTAGTCACTTCTGAGTCACCGTCTAAGCTCTCTACAGAACCGGCCACACAGTCTGTTCCCCAGGTAGGGAGTCGATGACAACACGAAGTTGACGCTCTCAGGAGGTTACAGACCAGCAAAACCAGTGCAATCAAATAAAATTAAGAAAGTGCTATGGATTTTATTTTGTGTGACCTAATTATAACTGTAAAGGGAGGTGTCATTATTATTTGTACAGTGTTTGCTCACTCTAAATCTCTCTTTCAAATGCACACACAAAAGGAAAGAAGGAAGGAAGAAGAAAAACCACCAAGGTCTTACTTTGTAGCTCAGACTGGCTTTAAAACTCAAGGTCATCCTCCTGCTTCAGCCTCACTAGAGCAGGGATTATAAAAATAAGCCACTGCCCCCTTCTTTCTATTATCTCTTATAAAACAAAGTAGGAAGAGACAATTTGACAAATCTTACCTAATCTGGTGATAAGCAGACAGGGCTCCCATCCCAATCTTTCTTCCACGACTCTGATTTTTCTCCTCCTTTTAGGTCCTGGTTTCTAGATTTTCACCTGGTAAGCAATTATCAGCATCCACAATTACAGATGTTTTCAGAGGCAAAACCATTTGTTTCCTTGACTACTGAGGTCTAGATAAAGTGAAGCCAATACTCTAAATCCAAGGCTTATGGCTAGTTCCCAGGACTCTCCAGCCAGTTTGCATTCCAAAGTCACCTCTGGCCAAACCCTCTAGTCTTTATTTCTTCATGGCAGTGTATTGGTTCAGATGTCATATTTAGGCCCCTTTCCTGTTTGCTGTCACGTGTACACACACACACACACACACACACACACACACACACACACACACACACACTCCAAGCAGGCAGTTTGCACAGGATGCAAGAGTAGACTTGGCTGAAGGTTTTGGAGAAAGGCGTGGAAATGGTGATTTTTTTTTTCCTTAAGGAAGTTTTCTAACTAGGTCCTCATCTCTAACCCTGCAGCAAAGTGAATCCGGAATGGATCAAAGACCTCAATATAAGACCTGAAGCCTTGAAACTGCTGGAGGAAAACACTTCAAAACACGGCAGAGGCAGAGACCTTCTAAAATTATTGCAAAAGCTCAGGGGTTTAATTGCAAGAACGGATAGAACTGTGTGAGAAAACAAAGCCTTTGCACAGCGAGGAAACAATCATCAGTGAGAAGACAGCCCACAGAACGGGAGAAAAATCCTTTCCAACTGTAAAAATGACAGGCTGCTAGTACCAAGGATATATAAATAACTAAAAATAAACCACCAAAAATTGAGATCATTCAATTAATAAATTGGAATGAACCAAATACATGTGTCTCAAAAGACAAAGTATAGATGGTCAATAAGTTCTAGGAAAACTATCCAATATCCTTAGACACCAGGAAAATGCAAATTAAAACTGTTCTGAGATTCCAAGTTACCCTAGTTCGAATATCTACCGTCAGGAAAACAAAGACCAACAAAAGCTGGCAAGAAAGAGAGGCCATTATATATCACTGGTCGAGTATGAACTGGTGTGGTCACCACAGAAACACATGAACTTTTCTTAAACAACTGAAAGTTGAACAACTGTCATAAACCACTCCTGGGTATGTATTCAAGGAATCTAAAGTCAGCATAACGCAAAGATAACTGCACATCCATGTTTTTTGCTGCTCTACCCATTTAGCCAAGACATGGAAACAGCCTAGATGTCCATCAACAGATCAATGACTGAAGAAAACATGAGGTATGTGTGTTTGTGTGTTTTACTCAGCCATAAAGAAGAATGAAATCATGCATGCAGGAAAGTGGATGAAACAGAAAACCACCGTGTTAAATGAAATAAGCCAGACACAGAAAGACAAGTTTTACACATTTTGTCCTCATACCCAGGATCTGGATTAATAACATGTATGATGTGGCAGTAGAAGAGGGACCGTGTGGAGGGAGGAAGTGGAAGTTAGATTTTTAACAGGCATGAAAGGCCCTGAGGGTGGGCTCCTTCCTCATGAGCCACAGCCTGTGAAACCAGGAGCTGAAGCTGCAGGGTTCTGACTGTTGGTCAAAAGGATGCTATCTGATGCACATTTCCGGGTGGAGACATAACATTCTGAACTTCCTGAAAGTTGATTAATAGATAACTTCTGTGGGATAATCCTTCTGTATACTGTGTAAATTACACTGTAATTGATTTAGCGATGAATAACTGGACAGGATAAGGTTAGGCAGGAAAGCCAGACTAAGGACACTGGGAAGAAGAAGGGCATAGAAGAGTCACCAGCCAGACATGCAGAGGAAACAGGAGGTGCAAGATGAAAGAGAGGTAACGCCAAATGGTAGACTGTAGATTAATATAAATGGGTTAATTGAAGTTGTAAGAGTTAGCTAGTAATAAGCCTGAGCTATTGACCAAACATTTGTAACTAATATTGAGTTTTTGGGTCAGTTATTTGGGAAATGGCAGGAAAGAAAAGTCCACGTGCAGATAATTACCTAAATCTTATAAAATCACTATCTATAAGATCTGCAGATAGAGGACTGTGATATACATTGTCTCATCCCAGAAGATTTAATCCAAGTGGACCTGTCAATCTCTTGGAAAGGAAAATGCCTCTCAGGAAAAGCTGTCACTTCTAGAAAATCCTTAAATGTAGATCCACACAATGTTGCCCTGGGCCACTGTCCATGCTTGCCTCTTTAGAGAGTGCCACTTTTCACTGTGATACATTCCATGTATCTTCTACACTGTTTTATGTGCCTCTGCTGAGTTCTTTTGATGGCATTCACAAGGGCGGGAGCCGGGGAGAGTCCAGTGCCCAGCCAGGAGACAGTAATGGGATGGGGCAAACATGGCATAATTTCTGTCATATGTCCAATCTAGGTTTAATTCCAAATATGACATGTACACAAAGGGGGATGACTTTATATGGGTGGGGGACCAGGAATAGGAGGGAGGGATTCAATTATTAGGCATGGGAGAAGGGATAGCGGTTTGCCGTTGTGGTCATTCTTGTGGTATCCCCCAGTAAGACCACAAAGTCACAAGTCTGTAAAGGGAGCTGAGAACCACTTATGTAGTGGAAGCCTACCCACTGTGATCAGTTAGCACATTCCCTTGGGTTGCACAGTGAGCGCTCACACTGCTGTCTTTATATGGAAAAAGCACGTGAAAGGAGAAGCAGAGATTGCAGACTGGTCTGTAGGCCAGCTACTCAGGCTACTTCAGAATCCAGGGTCCCGACTTCTGGGAGTACTCAGGAGCATCGTGTCCCCCACTTGTTATTTAACAGGTCATGCATTTTCTCCTACGTGTGTGTGTGTGTGCGCGCGCGTGTGTGTGTGTGTGTGTATGCGGTGTACAAAAGAGCAAAGTACGGTGATATTACATGTATAAAAATATCATAATGGAACCTGTTTTTTTTTTGTTGTTGTTGTTGTTGATTTTAAAGACAGGATTTTCTTTAGTCCAGACTGGACTCTAATGGGCTCTGCAACTGAGAGGGCCCTGAACTTCCCAGTCCTGAGTGGCTGGTTTATAGGCATGTTCCATAGGCTCAGTGAAGGCTGTTTTTATATAATAACTTAAAAAAAATTTAAAAAGAAAAAAATTTCAGTCACTCACTCTCCCTTATCTGTCACCCCACTTTCAGCTCATCAACTTGGTTCCTGTTCCCCTTCTTCCTCTCTAAGGCCAAATTTCTCTCCCTGTACCAGGCAAACCATCAGGCCACCCACCCCTCCCATTACCTTGGGATCTTCCCGTCAACTTCAGGCATGCCCTGCTCCAAGTGGCTTGTCACCTTTCTGTTCCCGAGAAGAATTCTGAAACCAGCTGCTAAGAAAAGACAAGTCCCAACTCTGTATAGTTTATTTTTAAACTCTAGTGCTTTCAGCCCAGAGAATACTACTATTCCTTTTACTCAAAAAGTATTTTTTGTGTGCTTATTCTATGCCAACATTATTGCCGGAGCTGTGAGCTCAGCAGGGAGTTTATACAATCCTGACCCTGGAGAGGTTTTCCTCTCCTGGAGGAGAAAGACATGCTTTAGACAAACAGTGATACAGATAATTATTTGTGGTAAAGGCCACAAAGGAAAATCTCAGAATGCTATCCTCAAGGCCTTGACGGAGGCAGAACCTTCGAGGGGACATTGAATTTGCTCAGGATTCTAAAAGGCTGGTTTACTCTTAGGTCATTTTTTCTCCTGTCAATGTGTTCAAGAGGGGGTTCTGTGTGCCTGGAGCTGTGCTCAGATTACATGGATCTCACGAGCAGCCTGGCGTGTGTGTGTGTGTGTGTGCGTGCGTGCGTGAGAGAGAGAGAGAGAGAGAGAGAGAGAGAGAGAGAAAGAGAGAGAGAGAGAGAGAGAAGATGAAAAAGAAGTGTTATCGTTTTCGACATCAGACAACGGTATGAAATGAAGTAGCTGAAAACGGGGACAAGGTAAGTGGTCAGGGCAGGCCTTGCCAGAGAGAGAGTTCTCAGCAGAAGCCTAGATAGTGAGGAGGTTAGCCAACAGAAAGGACTATTGTGACATTAACAGCACTGTGGGTTTATCTGCCCACAGGAAAAGGCAGCCGACACTCAGGCAAGTCACGGAGAGATGAAGAGGGGTGAAGGTTCTTGGAGCGGGACCAGAACCCTCGTAGGGAAGGGTCTTGACGGCCATCCTGAGGAACTAGGACCTTTTTTCCAAGAGTAAATGAAGTTATCACTGAAGGAATAGCTTATAAAATTTATCTTTTAAAAGTTCCTACATGTAGGGAGGAGAATAAATTATTTAGTAAAGTCATTTATAATAAATAATCATAGTATCTGTTAATGCATAATTGGTTAAGTAAGTTATAATATAGACATTGAATGGAATACTATGATACCATTAAAATGATAGCATGTAAATATGTTAACGTGGAAAAATGTCCACATTATAGTAATTGGGAGGGAAAGGATAAAGTTACAGTATAATGTATTCATACTTTAAAAAATGTCTGAAAGTATATAAATGAAAATGTCTTTATTGTTTTTCTCTGAATAACAAACTAGAGATTTTTTTTCACTTGTTTTTTGCTTACCTACATCGTCTAATTTTTCTACTGGAGTATTTAAAGTTCCCCTGACATAAGATTAGAGTATGAGCTAACATTAAAATATTTCACTACTGTTCTGTGGCATTTTTATAATAAAGAGTTGTGGATGTTTTATTCTGCCTACTTCACACAAGTCTTTTACAGCACATTTCAGATATTATTCCATACAATTTACAATGGAAAAACAAAAGTGCCATCACAAAGGGAGCATTCTTTAAAATTAAAGTCCACCATTCCCTTTTCCTGCATGCATCACTATCTTTGTTTTTAACCTTTTCTAGGAACCACCGTACAGCCCCCTTCCAATGAGGACTGATTTTCACAGTGCTTCTGACTGTGTGCTTACTTTGTGCTGACTTTGTGTGTGTGTGTGTGTGTGTGATTTGTGTTCGTGCAGTTATGTGCAATTATACATGTGGGTGTGTGTGTGCGTGTATGTGTGTACCTGCATATGGAATCCAGGTGTTGGTGCCAGCTGTCTCCCTCAACCACATTCCACATACCCCAGGCACACATGCTTAGGGAATGGTGTCATCTAAAGTGGGCTGGGCCCTACTCCATCAGTTAACAACTGGTACAGTCCTTCAGAGACACACCCACCGGCCGGTCTGACCTGGGTAATCCCGCCAGTGAGACTCCCTTCTGATGGCTCTCAGCTGTATCAACTTGACAGCTGAAGCTGACTAGGACACTTTGTCACACGCCAACGCTGGGGTCACAGACATGTGCTGCTGCGTCTGCTTTTACATGGGTGCCAGGATCCAAACTCAGGTCATCCTGCTTGCGTGCTGTTCGGATGCCATACATCTGGGTAATTAGAAACCAGCATGCAGTGGAATGTATCTGAGCTCAGATACCATTGCATGAATCAGCACCCACACTCACTCTGGGAACACTATACAGCTCTCGGCATTCACGTCATCCTTTTGTCCAGTTTCCAGCATGCGGAAAGCGTTCAGTCCCTCAGACATCGCTATTCCCTAACAGTAGCACCTCTGACCAGATGTCAAAGGACCGATATGCATGATTTTCTGACTGTAGCTGTGTGGGTTTACGTTTCCAACAACTGCGTTCTTTTTTTCTTTTCTGAGATTCCTTTGTTAGATTTAAAGACATCCCTTGAATTTTAAATTTCACGTTATGTTTTACAACAGTGGGTTTCTCTGAATGTGAGCAGTCTTTCTCACAAAAACTGAAGATTATTTCTTTTTGCTTGTTGAAAACTGTGATCTCTTTCACGCAATTTCTGTCACTGTTTTATAAAGCAGCTGAGATTTCCTATGTCCTCTGGCAGTCTGTCCATAATACTTTTAAATAAACCGTCAAGGGCCTAGAGCCATGGCTCAGTGGTTAAGGGGCTTGCTGGTCTTGCAGAGGACCCAAGTCCTTGGGATCAGTTCCTGGCACCCACGTGCCAGCTTCCAACTGTCAGTACCAGGGGATTGGCCATCCTCTTCTGACCTCTAGCAAGATTGCATAGAATATAGACAGGCAGAGCACTCTTACACACATAAAAACTGTGAAAAAGCCACACACCCTACTAATAATGCTAAAGGAAAATTATGAATTAAAAGCTATTTTTAAACATTAAGCAGCTTTAATTCTTTCAGCTACATGAGCCACAGCCCTCTGTTCAGCCAGTGGCTCATGGAGGAGCTTTTGACTCTTGCCTTCATGCTATAATTTGGTTCAGTACAGCTACGGTCATGTTATTACAGAAATACAGGCTGTCAGATTATTTGAAAATTTCTTGCTTCTTGTTCTTCTATGGATCAGTAAAGCAAGTATACAGTTGAGCTCAGATGATCCTAAAGATGAATTCTGATTTTAGTGGAGGATGCATCTATCACGGCACTGGACTTCCCCTATCCTATGTTTTATTTGAAACAGGACACACTTTAGGCCCCAGTCTCTGAAGATCCTTTACCCACAGCATCTTCAAAAACACAGCTACTCATATTTATAGAATGGTTTGTATGCAGATCAGTGTTATTGTCACCGTGACCAGCCCGGCAGGAAGAAGTGAAAGAGGGAAGATTTATTTTCTTCATGGCGTCAGAGTTGTCTCCATCATGGTGGGGAGGGTGTGGCAGAACATCATGAATCAGGGCACAAAGAAAAGACTAGGGCATGTCCCAGTAACTCATTTCCTCTGAAGGCCTCACCTTTCACAGTCTTACCATGTCCCATCTGTTCAGATGTTGACTTCATCAATGGATTCAATCACCCCTTAGGTCAGAGTGCCCAAGATCTAATTATCTCCTAAATGCCTCACAGACATCCTTGGAGCACTTTAATCATTTTCTGGTTTTCTTTTTTCTTTTCTTTTTTTTTTCAAGACAGGGCTTCTCTGTGTAGCCTTGACCATCCTGGACTAGGCTGGTCTCAAACTCAGGGATTCACCTCCCTCTGCCTCCTGAGCTGAGGTTAAAGTTTTGTGCCACCATTGCCCAGCATTTCTGGGGGATTGATGCTATCAAGTTGACAATTAACCAGAGCATGTGGTTTGTAAAGTGCTTTCACATAGACCGTTGGTGACAGATGTCCAAAGATGATGTTTAAATTAGGGTTTCTATTGCTGTGACAAAACACCATGACCCAAAAGCAAGATGGGGAAGAAAGAGTGTATTTGGTTTACACTTCCATATAAACTGTTCATCATTGAAGGAAATCAGGACAGGAACTCAAATGGGGCAGAGGCCTGGAGGCAGGAGCTGATGCAGAGGACATGGAGGGGTGCTGTTTACTGACTTGCTCTCCAAGGTTTGCACAGCCTGATTTTCTTATAGAATTTAAGACCACCAGTTCAGGGGTGGCACCACGCACAATGTGCTGGGTCCTTCCCCATAAGTCACTAATTAAGAAAGTACCCTACAGCCTGGTCTTATGGAGGCATTTTCTCATCTGAGGTTGCCTCCTTTCCGATAACTCTAGCTTGCGTCAAGTTAACACGAAACAACACAGCACAGATTGCTTTTAGGTGGTAGAGCTAGGTTAAAGAATAAAACAAGATCCATGCCATGCCTGGTAGAACACTCTTGTTGTTTGAAGGCTCTGAGGGCTGAAGCAAAAGATTGAATTTAAAGCTTGCCTGGGTTGATAGAAAGACCCTGTCTTTAAAATAAAAAAACAAACAAACAAAAACCAAAAGAAACTGTGAGCTATGTTTTGAAAGCCCAACTTCCTAGCTGCCACAGATACATAGCTAGTTTTCAAGGTCACGTGACATAGACGGTCAACTCTTGGTGTCAAAATCATAACTGAGCAGGTTTTTAGTAACTATCTTACTCAGGTTTTCCATTGCTGTGGTAAAACACCATGACCAAAGACTAACAGGTGATGGGAAGGATTGATTTCATCTCAACACTCTCAAGTCACTCCCATCGCTGAGCGAAGTCAGGGCAAAACTCAAGGCAGATACCTGGAGGCAGGAACTGAAGCAGAGGAACCCGGTTTGCTGGCTTGTTTCTCTGGGCTTATTCAAACTGTCTTCTTATACACTCTAAGACCATCTGCCCTAGGGGGTGGCACCATCCACATGGCCTAGGCCTGCCCGCATCAATCATTAATCAAGGAAATACTTCACAGGCTTGCCTACAAGCCAATTTTATGTAATTATTGTCCCTCTTATATAGTTTTAGCTTATGTCAACTTTACTTTTTCCTACATTCTTGGTGTTAAATCTAGGATTTCATACCTGTTTGGCAATCCCCATACCATTGAGTTATATCCCCAATCTTCTCTTGTATTTGTATGATTTTACAACACGCCCCCAGACCTTAGCCCAAGTGATGCCATATTGGAAGCAGCATTCTAACCTTAAAACCCAGCACATAGGCTCCCATGCCTACCAAGACAGAAGCAAAGATATAATCTTTCAAAGACCTACTCCATAGTTCCAGGGTGCAGGAAAGTCCTTAAATATGCCAACCTTGCTTTTTGGCTTCCATAGTTTCACTTTTTCTAACTGTTCTTGCTGATGGAAGTATACCAAATAGGGTGTGGTTTCTGTGCATGAAAGAGTAAGAATTGCCAGGATTTGGGCAAGTTCCCCATACAACTTCTGACCCACAGTACAGACTTCACTTTGGTTCTAAGAGTGTTCATGTATGTTCTCTGGTAGATTTACCTCACAGTTTTTGAGACAGGGTCTCATTATGTAGCTCTGGCTGCCCTGGACCTCACTATGTAGACCAGGATGATCTTGAACTCACAGAGATCCTTGTTTTGTTTTGTTTATAAGACCAGGCTGGCCTCGAACTCACAGAGATCTGCCTGCCTCTGCTGGGATTAAAGGTGTATGCCACCACTGCCTGACATGTTTTTTATTTGTTTTTTTTTTAACATTTCATTTCAGACATAAGCTCAAGAAATTATCCAGTTTGGCACTGAACTGACTCTGTAACCCAAGCTGACCTTGAGCCTGGATTCCCCTGCTTCAACCTGTTGTGTAGTTTAAGACTAAAGGCTTATCCCATCAGGTCCAACTTGAATTTTAAATACCTAATGACAATATGAGGTGGTGTGACAATTATTCATCAGAGGCATAATTATGGAAATGGAGAGGTGAGAACAATGGGTTTTGACAAAGCGGATCAAAGAAAGCCTTTTAAAGGGATAACAGCTGATCTAAGTCCATCAAAAGGAGTCATTAAAAAACAAGCTAACACCACTGTCCTTCAAAGAGATAGGCCTAGTAGGCTGTGCTTTCATCTCACTGATGCTGACAATAGTCAAAATAGCTCAGAAATCACCGAAATCACCTCTACATATTGTTTTGACACACAGGATTATCAACCCCATTTCTCTGTAGTCACATTAAAGAAAATCAGAATGTCAATCACTGCTATCAGTTCAAGCAGACAGCATTCCTCCCTCCACGTTTGTGGTTTGGAAAGAGAGAGAGAAAAGTTGAGTATTTCCTGAAATTGGAAGACCTTCAAGGGAGCTTTTGTGTCTGAAACTGAGAGGGAACATGGGTCATTTGTCCGCCTACGTTGTCTTCCTCAGAATGACTACTTCCACCTCCATCCATTTACCTGAAAATTTAATAATTTCATTTTTATTATATCTGGATAATATTACAATGTTGAATATTTTTTATTATTCCTTCTTTAGTTGATGGGGACCTGAGCTGTTCCCATTTCTTGGCTATTGTATGCAGCAATAAACATGGATGCATATGAGTATCCATGTAGTAGGATGTAGATTCCTTTGTGAATATTTTTAGCAGTAGTATAGCTGGATCTAGTAGACCTATTTCTATATTTCTGAGGACCATCCACACCGATTTCCACATGGGGTGTCCAGTTTGCACTCCTACAAGCAGTGAATAAGTATTTTTCTTTTGTTGCTTTTAATCTTATCTCTTCTGAATTGGGTAAGCTGAAATCCCAAAGAAGTTTTCATTTGTATTTTCTGGATAGCCAAGAATGTTGAACATTTTAAGAGTGTTTCTTAGTCATTTATATGTCTTGTTTTGAGAACTCTCTGGCTCCATGTCCCCATTTTTAATCAGGATGTTTGTTCTCTTGGTGTTTGCCTGTTTGAGTTCTTCCTAGACTCTAGATGCTAACCCTTTGCCCATTGCACAGCTGGTGAAGATTTCTTCCCATTATGTAGTCTGTCTCTTCGCTTGAACGATGGTGTCCTCTTCTGCACAGAACTTTTTAGTTTCATGAGGTCCCATTTGTCAATTGCTGGTCTTAATGCCTGCACTACTTCAGAAAGTCTTTTCATGTGCCTCTCAGTTGAAAAATATTCCCTATTTCTTCTCAGATCCAGACTATCAGGGCTGATACTGACTTTTGTATAGGATGAAAAATAAAGATCTTGTTTCAATCTTCTGCATGTAGCTATGCAGTTTGACTAGCTTCATGGAAGATGCCATCTTCTCTCCAGTATATATTTTTGGCCCCTTTGTGAAAAAAAAATCCAGTGGTTGTAGGAGGTTATATATGGGCCCTCAATTCTATCCCATGGGTCAACATGCATTTTTTTTATGTCAGTAACATACTGTTTCTAATACCTTAGCTCTGTAGCGTAACTTGAAATAAGGACGGTGACACCTCTTGCAGTGTTTTTATTGTTCAATTTTTTTTTGTCCATCCCAGGTCTTTTGTGTTTCCATATAGATTTTAGGATTTTTTTTTAAAAATTCTATTAAGAGTTTCATTGACGTTTCGATGGCTCTTCCATTGAATTTGGTGGATCTGTAGACTGCATTTGCTAGGATGAATATTTATTTTACAATAATAATCCTACCAATGCATGAACATGGGAAGTCTTTCCACTTTCTTGATTCTTCCTCGATTTCTTTCTTCAGTGTCTTAAAGTTTCCACTGTACAAGTCTTTTCACTTGCTTGGTTAGATTTAGTCCAATATATTTTATTTCATTTTGAGGCTGGGAATGGAATTGTTTCTCTGATTTCTTTCTCAGCATATTTTGTTTTTGGCATGTTAGAAGGTTCCTCATTTTTGTGCGTTAATTTTGTATCTTCCTACTTTGATGAATGTGTTTATTGGTTGTAGAGTTTTCTGGTGGTGTCTTTAGGATCTTTCATGTATAAAATCATATCACAGACAAACAAAGATACATTGACGTTTTCTGTACTATTTTAATACTCTTTATTTCTGTCACTTGTTTTATTGACCAACTAAGACTTCATGTATATGATTGGAGAGATTGGACATCCTTGCCTTGTTCTTGATTTTAATCTAAATGCTTCAAGGTTTTCTCTGAGATGATGGTGGATATGGGCTTCCTGTACACTGCCTTTATTATGTTGAGCTATGTCCCTGTATCCCTATTTTTTCTATGACTTTTATCATGAAGGGATGCTGGATTTTATCAAAGGTCCTTTCTGCATCTAGTAAGATGATCATGTTATCTGTGTGCTTGAGTCTATGCAATATACTAAAAATCTATGGGGCTTAATGAAGTCTCAAGAGGAAACTTTACAGTTAAAGTATTACATTAAAAAACTAAGAGATCTCAAATTAACAGATTAATGATGGCCCAAGACCTTGGGAAAAGAGGAACAAGCAATAGCTCAAAACAAAAAATGGGGAGAGATACTAAAAATTGGGGCTGAAATTAATTAAATAGAAACAAGCAAACAAAATAATACAGAGCACTAATGAAACAAAGAATTGTTCCTTTGAAAACATTGACAAATCTCAGCCAAATTAATCCAGAGAGAGAGAGAGAGAGAGAGAGAGAGAGAGAGAGAGAGAGAGAGAGAGAGAATACCCAAATTAATCAAGTCAGAAAATGAAATGAAAAGGCACATATTGGCTGGGAGGTGTGGTACATACCTGCAATTCCAGCATTTTGGAGGCAGAGCCAGGCAGGTCTCTGATCAAGGTCAGCTTGCTCTACGTAGTGAGTTCCAGGATGGCCAGGTCTCCGTAGAAAGACCCTGACTCATAAGAAAAGAAAGACATTACAATAATATAGATGAAAATCTGAGAATCATAAGAACATACTTCAAACATTTACTTTCCAGTAAACTGGAAACACCAAAAGAAATGGATGAATTTCTAGATGCGTATGACCTATCAAACTAAAATGACATACATAATTTAAATAGACCCATTATAAGCAGATGAGATAGAAAGACTAATTAAATATCTCCCAACTAAAAAGAGCCCAGGGTAATATGCGCCAAACACAGAATTCTACCTGATCTTAAAGATGAACTGACAGCAATTCTGTCAGTATTTTCCATAAGACAGAAAAGAAACACCTCTAAATTAGTATTGCAATGGCACCAAAGGAGAGAGACCAAGAGAATTATGGACCTCTCCCGGATGAACATACATGCAAAATTTCTTTAAAAAATACTTGAAAACCAAACTTAAAAACACACCAGAAGATTCTCCACCGTGGCCAAATCAGTTTCATCCTAGACATTCAGATGGTTTACCTTACCACGATTTTAAAAGTGTGAACTTATCTGCAGACTTACGAGTTTCTTATACTACTTTGAATGGATTTCTACAAAAACCTAAAAGTTTTCAGTGGAAGACATTTTTTTTTCTTAAAATTTGCTTGTCAAACTGACTGTTTGAACACACATTCTTGAGGAATGTGGGCCCTTGAGTCAAATGTGATGGTCTATTTGGCGATAATCTAACGTGTTAACAGAAGGATAATTATGATTATAATTATGATTATGAAGGATAATTATGATTCACTGCCAGATTTACTTTAGGACATACCACGGCCTCGGAGGTTTGTGGCAGTGTTTATTTCCCCTTCAGCTGTCTGGGTAGGTGTGAGGGACCACTGAGCTCCTCAGCCTCAAGGCTTGTAAGAAGCGAGCAGTGGACAACCTGATTAATGGTATCTGTGCTAAGCAAAGGCCAAGTGATGCGAAGTAGTAAAGCTCAGGATGGGCTTATGCATGCTTTTCTGATTACGAAGCAAACGGGGCATTGGAGCGCTGCAAGATTGAACTGGGACCAATTGCTGGCGAATCTGGGTCAGTGTTTCAATGGAGAAATAAATTTGTTTTTAACTGCTTCTGTGTGTCCTTTTACCTTTTCTTTGGTGGACCGCATCTCACTCCAGCTTCCTGGCATTTTGATAGAAATGTCAGATGGGAAAATAAAGGCCATTTGAAGAAAAAAAAAGCAAAGGAAACAACTGATTTAACACCCGAACAGAGAAAGCAGTGCTAGAGTGGGGAGTAAATTTTGAGGCCAAGACTCTATTAGACCGTGGGGGCACCAAGAACACAAGAGATCCCACATTAAATGTGGGTGCCGTCGTCTCAATGCGGATGGTGATTTGGCTTCATCAACAGGGCCTAATCCATCATCACATTAATGTGGATCGACATTCATTCATTTTACCATTTTATTTGACTATAATTAAAAATTTTAGTTTGCATTTAAAATTCTGTGAGACCACAAGTATAAGATATTTGTAATTTTCCTTAGATTTTGCTTTGCACTCTTGGGAAAGGGTCTTATAGTAGCCCTGTCTGGCCTGGAACGTTTTTCTGTTATCCAGGCTGGCTTCTAACTCACAGACATCTGCCTATGTCTGCCCCGCAAATGCGAGGATTGAAGGTGTCTATTACCATGCCTAGATTTCCTTAAGGTTTTTATTTATTTAGATACTCATGCCATAGACACTAATTGGGGCAAGTTTGCAAATTTGGAGGATTATTATATTTTCAAGTTTAAGAAACACTGCTCTAAATTATATAGAAGATCAGAGTTACCACGGTGATTAAATAATACTAAACTATAGAGCATTAAGATCAAATGAGAAAGTTCTGCAAAAATTGAATTATACTGGAGCTTCCACTTCCTCAATATTTTATATTAACTTATAATTACAAACTTGCAGACAAGTTTCTATATCTTTAGTTATTTTTCTCTTTCTAGTCATTTTATATATAAATTTTAGGATAAAAATATTAAGCATTTAGGAATTTTCTCATCCTTCCAGTACTAGTTACAAGAATATTACCCCTGCAAGGTATTTACATAGGTGTGTGCATAAAATATATAGGCATAAACTAAGCAAGCTATTTATGTATTCTCACTAATTATTATCGTCTGATCATCTTTAATTCTTAGCTTTGAGAAGTTTAATTCTAGCAGGGGAGATAAATGTGAAAACAACCAATTATGAAGCCATAGAAACAGTCGCCATAACAGATCTATCTGTCTATCTGTCTAATTCTAGCAGGGGAGATAAATGTGAAAACAACCAATTATGAAGCCATAGAAACAGTCGCCATAACAGATACCTGAGCTAAAGCAAAGAGGACAGACTATGTTTGCCTGTAAGAGAAAAAAGGAATTTTTTTATACTAGGATGTAATGCTATGTTGTTTTTTAACTATCATTTCCACATTATGGGGTAGAATGGCAGTATCTGTGTAGGGTCTTGAAATCCTACCTCACGAATGGCAGGTCTGCATTTGTGTAGAGCATTTGATACAAAAGTTTGCTACACAGAATAACAAGTGATAATGTACCGAGGAAGCGTTGGGACTGCTGCATTGCGTAAAACATTCTTTAATCTTATTGTGTGTTACTGGATGTCAATAGAAGTGGTGAACAGATTATCCAAGACATCTGCGTTGGCTCATTCGCTAGAACAGGTGGGAAAGTGTGTGCTTTTTATGTGTGATGTGTTATCCAGGCATCAGGGAGAGAGAGGAAGCCTAAAAGGCCATCATTCCTGTCTGAGAAGGATTGTTACCTCGCAAGCAAGTAAGTGTACTCAAATAACGACAATCCAGACTAGTCTGTGCCTCCACCTTAAGAACTATATAATTAACATCAAGATTTCAGAGAAGAATACCTTGTCTGGGTATGGGGGAGACTTTTGGAAAAAGATGAATCTGAAGTGGGGTCATTAGGGACAGTAGATGCCCACCTTTGAGGGGTGTAAGTGTCCTAAACAAAAGACTCCTTTGAGGCTCAAGAGTTCTGTTTGTAAAGTGCTTGCTACCCAATCACTAGAATTGAAGACATGTTACAAAACAAACAAACAAACAAAAAAAGGTGCCAGGTGTGATGCCCGCTGAAATTGCAGCACTGCAGCTCACTGGCCAGTCAGCCTAGCCCACTTTGCAAGCTCCGGGCTGAGAGACCCTGTCTTAGAAAACCAAGGTGGATGGCCCCTGAGGAAGCAATGCCTGTGAAAGGACACTCAGGTTGACAGCTTGTTGTAGAATAATCTTTTTGTACACTGTGAAGATGCGTCTTTGACAAGGTGCCTTCTGATCGGTTTAATAAAAAGCTAAATTGCCAATAGCTAGGCAGGAGGTATAGGTGGGACTTCTGGAGACAGAGAGGACTCTGGGAAAGAGGAGAGGCAGACACAGAATGGGATAGAGGTAAAAGCCACATGGTAGAATGCAGGTTAATAAAAATATGAGTTATTTTAAGTTATAAGAGCTAGTGGGACAAGCCTAACAAGCTTTCATAATTAATAATACATGTCCATGACATAATTTGGGAGCTGGCTGGCAGGGCAGAAAAAGACTCACTATAACTTCTAGTGAGTTATACGCACATGCACGTGCACCCTCCCACAGAGTGTACACACATGAATGCACATATACACACACACATATGCACACAAAAGAATCCTTTGGATCACATGAGTCATGGGTAGAGACAGAAAAGTGTGTCTGTAGCTAAACCTCTCCAGATGTGCTTACTATCATTGCACAAGATAAGCAGATTAGAACTGGGCGGTAGGTAATTGGGTGGGATATTGGAAAGGCTAAATCATATTTGAGCAATATCAAGTATTTTAGATCAGTTCTGAAAGAATTTTGAGAGGCAATTTTTGAAAATCTAATAAGCAACAGGCTAAGGGTGGCCTGAAACCCAGGGGGGAAACCTCAGACAATCCCACAAATATTTATTAAGGGCTGATCATTGCCTAGGACTTGGAAAAATGCAGAGATGAACAAAGTGAAATCTGTGCTCCTGGGAAGCAGACGCTGCCATCAACGACTCAGAGATAAGTGTGGAACAATAAGTGCACTCTCTGAGGGCGTTCGCTGTAATGAAGACACGGGAGCTGTGCGCACAAACCCCTTCCCCGGAGGAACTGGAGAAAACACCAGAGGAGACACTGTTGTAACTGGGTCTCGATAAAAGCATGCAGACAACAAAAGAACACCATGTTTCCTCTGCAAACAAAGAGACAGAAAAGCTGCTTTGTCAAAGAAATAACTGTGGCTCTCGTGACCCCAGGGGAAGTATGGGAATGGAGATTGGAGAGAAAGTTGCAATCGAGATGGGAAGAGTGTAATGCATTGTCTTAAGCGATTTGGAACTGAGTTTATGTACCCATGATGTTCAGCATTTTGTGTGTGTGGCATACTGTTAATTCACTGTTAATTATAAACCATGTGCCTTGTAACATATGTTAGCTTAGAGTCACACACACACACACACACACACACACACACACACACACACACACACACACCATTACTAGCTAAGACAATGGCAAGGATTAAAAGTCTGAAAACTCTATACAAGGCAGCCTGCACAACGCAATGCTGTAATTCTAGTCTCATGTCCATCAAAGCATCCTGGTTACCACATTGTTCCCTTCCTTGACCTGAAACACCATGTTTCTGTTGGAGTGCAGCTATTTTCTCCTAGATGTGCACTTGTGAATACTTGGAGGCAAGGTTCTCCCCCATTCCAGTAAGTACCGGGTCATTCCCTGGGCACACCTCATGCCCCTTCCAAGCCTCTGCTTTCTTACTGTTGCAACTGGATTTCTACTTTAGACCCTACAGATTGCTCAGGTCAGCATTCTGTTTGACAGAAACAGAAAGTGTGAATGCTGGCAACAGGGAGTTTTTAACTATTATTCAGAAGTTGGCGGGGTAAGAGCAAGCAACAGAACATAGAGGTTAGCAAAGAAGGTTCTCTGTCTTAAGCGGATGGAGACCATTGCTGTAGGCAGCTGCATGTAGGAGGAGGGTTAGACATAAGGACTCTATAACGTAAGTGATGCAAGAAGCAGGCAAACCGAACTGTCTTGTGTAACGTGGATGAAAGGGGGAAGGAACAGGAAGTTGGGAGACTGTTTACAGCCACAGCTAGTAGCAGAAGCTGAGTTTGGTAGGAAGGGAGAGGCATGCCACTTTGGTGACAAAAATAAATGGGATAATGGGGTTTGGAAGCTGATGACATGGGGAAGAGGGAGTCATGTAAAAGAATCAAAGTGGATGTGGCATCTTACGCCTGGCCAGACAGAAGACTGTTGATGCTGTTAACAGAAATATGATATTCAGGAATTACATGAGAAATATGGCTTGGGTAATTGGACTTTAAATGGTATGTATACATGAGCCAGAACGAATGATGTCCTTTAGGATAACCTAAGCATTCTAGCAAAAGCTTGAGGAACATAGATATTGTTCATTACAGTAATTCATTGATTTACTGCTTTGTTGAAGTTCACGATATATATATTCAATTTTATCTCTCTTCATCTATCTATCTATCTATCTATCTATCTATCTATCTGTCTATCTGTCTATCTGTCTATCTGTCTATCTGTCTATCTGTCTATCTATCTATTTATATCTATATAATTTTAGTTTTTCGAGACAGGGTTTCTCTGTACAGCATTGACTGTCCTGGAACTTACTTTGTAGACCAGGCTGGCCTTGAACTCACCTGCCTCTGCTTCCCAATTGCAGGGGTTGAAGTCATGTACTTCCGCGCCTGGCTGAAATAGAATCTTAAAGCAGTCTAAAGCCTGTGGTAAGTCTACTTCTCCTGAGAAACACGTGTGTGAGGCACTGCTGTGTGCCCCCTCTTTCTCACCCTTTGGAGGAGGAGATGCAGCCTCAGGCAGCACATACCACAATGTCTTGCCTTGAATGCTGTAGGCACATCTCAAGGAGGGCAGACAATAGGGGAGTCTAATTTTTGAGTCTTACTGATGCCATTACGAATGAGGAAGTGGCAAACAACTTTCACCTGTTAGTTGTTTCCCCAAGTTGAAAAATGGAAACGAAACCACCAGAATTACTCAAGTCTATAGTGTAGTGGATGTAAGCACAAACTTGAGTGATTGGGTCAGAGGCTTAGGGTTTGCAAGCCACCGTAAGGGGCTCCAGATGTCTTTGGGGGTAATCCTGCAGATGTTCCTTTAGGGTTCTGCATATTATCTGTGTCCTCAACATGAGTCACTTGAGATAATTTTACTGATATTCACATAATAGGTCAGTTTGTGGCACAGAACATACCAAAACACATTGGAGTAGTCTGGAGTCTTGGTCATTTCCTTATAGAGACAATAGAAGGGATCCAACAGTCTGAAAAAAAGTTGGGAATGTGAGGAGCTCTTCCTAGCAGGAGAGGTCGTGGAGTAAGGATGCATTGAGACTGCCAGTTCTCTTTCCTTTTTCTTACGTTGTGATTTTCAACAAGCCCTCCTTCATCTATTTCTGAATCAGCTTTTCAATTGACGAAGGACGATGATTCCACGTGACTGTGGTCTCTGGTTGGTAATGAAGGTGTTAATGGAGAGTTACAATTTCTACATGAATATTTTAACATAGTAGGCACCACACTGATGTGGTGTTAAGTGAAAAAGTCAGGCAAGTCTCATGGAGTGCCTGCCATTGGCAGTGGCCAAGAACCTTTCTCTTTCCCCTTTTCCTACTCTTGCCAATAGAAGGAACAGTACTGGATGCCTGAATAAGGTTTGAGGGTTTAACCAATCCCTTTCCTGAGCCCCAAGATGTAGACTGCCCTCTCTGGTTTGAGGCACAGGCAGGGCAGGGCAGCATAGCTGACACTGTTATGAAGATGTGTAGAATATTCTTCTCCACGTTGCTGGCAGTAGTCTCCCTGCCCCCTGCTTAGATCACCCGATTAATGACGTTTTCATAGCGCCACTTTCCCACTTTCAAACGTATGATAAAATTAAGGAAAGCGGATCCAGGCCAGCTGGTTAGCTGTTTCTCAACTGGACATATTAGAATGTTCTCATGAAACTTCTGATTGTCTCGTAACCCTCTGCACAGACCAAGCCCTAGAGCCAGAGTGTGGGGAACTAGGCAGTACTTGGAGCATAAATCTGTGTTGCCGTGAGTTCGGTGTGGCCTCCTGGGTCACCAGCTTGGCAGGGCAGATGGGCAGGATCGGTCCCTTCCATTCAGCAAGGGCTCATTTCCGGTGGGAACTGAGCCCTGCCTATAAGACCTTTGCCAAACAAAAATGTGCATTCTATCAGTACAAATCTGATTCCAAATATTAGAATCTGAGTTTGTTTTGTGATTTAATTATAAATGTCTAACTAGTTTTGAATAGCGTAAGTTACCTGTTGCCCTTAGCTCGCGAGATGCATGCTATTTCATGGTGTGCACACTTCTGGGGCTTCTGTTTGCTGCTTTACCGTCCCTCAGTTTCTCTCTCTGGGCTCATAATCAAGTAAGAATCTATTTATTCATTTTATTCACCGTATTAACGGACTGTCATGCCTTCTGGCTGAAAAAAAATTGATAAAAATTACTGGGAAAAGAATTGAATAATTAATGAGATTTCCAACCTCAGTTTTTAACATTCAGACAAAAAAAAATCTTACTAAAGAAATCTCAAAATGTAGATTTAGCCCTTAATCTCAGGGACAAGAACCACAGTTCTCTAAACTATAAAAAGGATGTTTTCTTAGATGAATGAGCATTTTAAAGTCTGGCTGTTGTTAGCAGCATCATGGTAGTTGAATTTAATTGACGCGAGGAAAGATGGAAACAGTTTACTATGTGGTTCCCAGAGCCCCTTGTCCTCAGAGTAGAGTCGCTCCAAGGAAAGGCTTGCTTCATTTTCTCCACTGCATGTAAACGGGTCCAGTTTTAGTTAGAAGGAAAAGCAGCATCTATTAGAGCAGAAGCCTTAAGTAAACTAGTCAGATTTTCTTTTATTGCTAGGAAGATGCATTTCTGATGTATTTCCTATGTGCCATAATCCATGCTCTACTAGAATGACATATATATTTGAGCAAACCTTGTGGGATTACAGATAGAAGAAGCTCCACACTCTGTCAGGAGAATGGAAAATTCTGAAAGTCTGTGAGAAACGGGGATGTACCGCACTTGACAGCTAACTGGGCAGCTTGGTAGTATTTCTTGTAGGTGGCCGAAGACAGGAGATCTTGGGTCAGGGACAAATGGCTTTTGATGGTAGCCCAGTGAGAAGCACGGGCGTGATGCTGGTGCCAGGTCCTGATGCTTCCTCTCCAGGATGGGTTACATCCCATGGGGCTGACAGTCATAGTGAAGAGCAACCAGGTTCTGTGCTCACGATCCCGGTGCTGAGAGTAAGTATGCTGTCTGGATGCTGACATCCACATGGACCCCCTCTCAGAGCAGAAACTCACTGAGAAGATATTCAGGCTCAGTAAAACAGATGTTGGTGAGAACAAGGGCTTGCTTCCCTCTATTAGAGGGCACAGCATTTGCAAAGACCCTGAAATGCTAGGGATATTGAATACAATGGACAGTGTGGTGCGGCTCATGAGGCTGAACAAGTAGGGCGGTTACCAAATCCTCCGGAGTTTTGCATGCCACTGAGATTATGAAGCAGGATTTCAACTCCTATTAACCTAAGAATTTTAGGACAGCTAAAGCACAGGAATGACATGATTAAATTTTATTTTCTCCTTTCTGGTGATAGGATAGAGTTCACTGGGCCCCAGATGAGCTCTAAGAATTGCTGGGAGGCCCTGCCAGTCAGATGGTGCAGTCTACCGTGGTCTGGCAGCTCGCTCTAAGCTTGGCAATGAGGAGGCCTCCCCAGAGAAATTTCCTGCTCTCTCCCTGCACTTATTTGGAGAAGGTCTCTAGGCCTGGATGTCTGACCTTATCTGAAAGGTGTTGCTAAGCCTGGATGCCTGATATATCTCTAGTGTGACCCTTGGCCTAGTTCCGTTAGAGCCCCCGCCCCCCCTGCCGCCCCGCCCCCTGCAGCCCATATGGTAATTAGACGTTGCGCTAGGAGCTTTACGATAGGACCGTGCTTCCACATATGCTAAGATGACTTGTACTGGGAGCTTTATGATAGGAGCATGCTGTTTAATGCAAATTAGGTGATGCCCCAGCCACAGTCCCCAGCCTTTGCATCCCTCCTCTTTCTGGAATGAAGTGGAGCGGTAACACTTAAACTGTCTTCCCGAACTGACCCTGCTCCCTCTCTTCTGCTCCCTCTCCTGTCAAGGATGGGGGATCATCGGCTACCAGCCCACGACCAGGGAGGGAGCAGAAGGAGAACTACAAGGACCTCTTAGTGGATGTCATTAGAACACATCATTTCCTTTTGGGGACCTTCTCCCATCTTTATCTACCTCACTCTAGCTTCCTGTGGCCCAGGCTCACCACTAGACCTCCAGAAACTCACATTCGTGCCTGGCAGCCCTCTCCCTTAAACCCGGCAATGTGCATCCTGGCGTTTGCCTATACATAGTGGAGTTATTGCTATTTAAGTGGCTGGATTTCTCAGTATTTTTTAGAGTTGTAAAAATTATTCGCTTGGAATTTGTCTATTTTTTATACGCCAATACTTTGGTATGAATTTTTACTTAGCATGATATAACTTATAAATTTAAGTCTAAAAGATAAATAGCAACATTCCTTGTATTTAAATGAGCATGCATGAACTCTATTTATGTCAATCTTATCCTGTTCAAAGATGGGAAAATACAGAGACTTATACAAAGTATAAGTACGGCATGTAAAGATGAAAT
The DNA here is from genome assembly GCF_000317375.1 of Microtus ochrogaster. Lineage (NCBI taxonomy): Eukaryota > Metazoa > Chordata > Mammalia > Rodentia > Cricetidae > Microtus > Microtus ochrogaster. Next base: position 16,880,272 of record NC_022031.1, on the reverse strand, counting down.
TTGCTGTATGTGATGGCTTACACTTGTAATCCTAGCACTAGGGAGACTGAGAAAGGAGGGCTGTCATGATTTCCAGGCCAGCCTGGGCTACATAGTGTGGAAGGAGTTCAAGGTTAATGAGTTCGGGGCTACATATGAAACCTTGTTTGAAAAGCAAAACAAGCAAAACAAAAGAAACAGAACAAACAAAAAAAAAGAAAGAAAGAAACTAATTGCTGAACAAGGAAGCCAAAGATACACAGTGTTTCTTTCTTTCTTTCTTTT
>NC_022031.1:16876111-16879833 GCF_000317375.1 Microtus ochrogaster | reverse complement strand
GGCAGTGTTTATTTTCTTAATGAGTCTAAGCTCCTTCCAAATTTTGCAGTGTGTTTTGATGTGGAAGCAATAGTCATTTTTAAAATCCATTCTGTAGAAGAGCTTTCTGATAATCCTTGTACTAGTTTTCCATTGTTATTGTAGGATGTTACTGTTCAGTCTCAAGCCGTCTAGAAATGAGAGTCTTGGCTCAGTTTAAGCTGGGCTATGGAAGGATTTCTGGTGGTGCCTCAGAGACTTGTGAGATGAGTTCTTGTCCACCAAGAGGAGTTATTTCCCTTGCCTTCGCCAGAAGGGACATGTGGCTCTCCAATGACATGTACCTGTGGCTGCAAATCTTAGCCCATGCTGGCCCCCAGGCTCCCTCAGTCCATACTCACAAGCACTTGGTATACATTTCAGAGTCCCCATGCTAGCACGCTGGCTCCTCCCTACCCCAAACTCCAAGGCCTGCTCCAGCTCATAGGCTTCCCATCCCAGGTAGCTGTTCTCCTACAACCCAACATGATGCCCACACCCACCTCGCTCCCTGCTCTCTCACTTCTTGATAGCACTGGCCATGTCCAGTTTGTTTCTTTTTCTCTTGTCTCTGGACTCTTCCAGAGGCCTTTGGACACTCTCTTATCTGTAGTAAAAACCATTTACCTAACAGAGTGGCCATTTTGGTAGTTTCTTTACTCTGTCTCCTCACACACATCACATCTAGGGGTTTAAAACAACACAGTTTGTTGTATAATTGTGGAAGTCCGAAACCTGCCATTATATCAATTTGCTCAAGTCAAGACCTTGGCGGACTAACTTCTTCCCAAAGCTCTGAAGGGAGGAGTTGTGTCTTTCCCTTCTTCAGCTGCTAGGAGCTTCTTGTATTCCTGGGGTGTGGTTCCTTCCTCCACCTGCAATGTGCATCCCTCCTACCTCTGCTGCACAGTTGGGAGCTTTTCTACTTCTGACTTTGTTCCTCTCTGTACAAAGATAGTCTTTACACTGCTGTTGTATAGGGCTATCCTCGAAGCCAAACGGCTGCTCTCCTTGGGAGCTGTTTGACCTCTTCTTAAAGACCTTCCCAGTTGGATTTCGTGTCTCCTCTTGGAAAGAAGGTAAGGAGAGAGCTATGGGGTCCTCACCCTAGTATGCAGCCACTCCTCCTAACCAGTATGTGATTCTGCCTCCATTTCACATGGCCGCCAGGGCTTTGGGAGTGTCTAGAGGATTTCGGTGGTGGGAGGATTGGGGGAGGGAACTCCATCTACACAGCCTGTCAAGGACTCACCATCCATGCAGGGTACAGACCTTCCAGAGTGGCTGCTCTCAGTAATCTCTCTGTAATCTCTCACTCACTGCTCCGCACATAAAGTTCTTGGTTCCGTAGAGTAAACTTTGGATCAATCCTTGATCTTTTGGCTCAGATCAAGTGTAGGGTGAACTTCGGTGAACTATTATGTTAGTTTGTTACTGGGACCATTTAAGGGAGGGGAAGATGCTGTTTATATCCATAACAATCGCCCCACCTCAAGAATCTACACCTAGACAGAGCTGGACAGTTCCTTTTAGTTAAAATGGAACTTTTGGAGGTCCTGAGTGTTAGAAATCAGACACATAACATGGGATTGCTAAGCAGCCAACTGCAGTTTCACTTTCTTTGGAAAGTACCCTTTATTTCCCTCTCGATTCTCAGCTTTACTTGATTTGGGGTTACAGCTGAGATAATTGGACCCTGTAGACATTTCGTCGTCCATATTGACCCGTGTAGAATGATTTCGTGGTGCTGGAGGCTGCTGAGGGAATCTCCTTCCCCACAGAATGAGTTATCTTTGGACACGCCAGGCAGGTTTTGCTATCTCCAGCTCTCACTTCCCATTTCGGGGCTCACACCTTCAGGAGGCACTGCTGGCTGCTGGAATCTACATCCTTGCCAGGACATTCAACTTAGCTGAAACTGCTTGCTGTTACTGTGTGTAACTTGTGTTCAGGGTAATGCTATGAAATACACACTGCTATCCCAACAGGTTTTACTCCTGAATGGAACTGGCCTCTCAGGTTCCACATTTCTGTTTTGCAATTGTTTTTATTAGTGTAGTTTACATCTTATTCATGGTACTAAAGCATACAATTTGATTTTACTGGGCTCTAATGCACTTAAAATGTTGTGCAGCAATTTCTGCTATTTCTAGAACATATTTAACTCTCCAAAAGAAACTCTAGCTCTGTTAGTGGCTACTCTAAGTATTCCCTATATAAACCAATGACATGACTTCTCCATGGTATGATTAAGGGGAAGGGTTTTTATTGTCAATATGAGAGAGAGAACAGCCAGAGGCATCTGGAAGAGTCCAGAGCAAAGAAGGAAAGTAGTAGACCAAATACGGCCAGCAGATTGGACCTGGCCACTAAAGAAACAAAAGCACATCAGAGATGTAGGGGTTGTATGCTCTCTGCACCCCCATCTTCTGTCTCTACTTTCTCTGTGAATTGAAGCATTTTAGAAATTTCACATATATAGGATTATATACTATGTATTCCTTCATTTCTTGGATAGATAACACCAAGACAGATATCCCATGCTGGTTCTCTGGTTTTCTAGTAGGATTTTGCTTCCATTGCCTGCAGTGACAGAGGGTTATACATCAGCTCCCCTACTTGTCCAACTTTACTACCAATGTTTTTGGGATTACTTCTCAAATAAAATGCTTGAACCCAATTCCTTGTTTTGTGATTAGCTTCCAGGAGACAAGAACTCAAACGAAAATGATAGGCATATTTAGTTAATTGATTGAGTTATCAGATACATATTGCTATGGTAAAAGTAAAATGCTGCAGGTCCCCGAGTGACTGAAGCAGGCAGTGAGTCCAGAGATCATGTCACAGGTCCCCTAAGTGGCAGCAGGAAGTTGGCTGCTGGTCCCAAGAGCAGCAAGTCCCAGACAGGGATGGCACAGTTCCCCAAGTGGCTGTAGTGGGCCATGAGGGACAGTGAGTCCCAGGCAGGGAGCTGGGTGGTGGGTGAGAGACCTCAATGGAGCTGCCAGTCCCACAGGGAGAGACAGATGGATGGGCATGCCATGAGACCACACCACAGGTCTTTGAAAGCAGCTGGTCCTGGGCAGGGAGCCACACGACAGGCAAGAGACAGAGACATGGATAGGCACACCATGCAGAGTGAGGTTGGATATTTATTTAGTGGGTTATGGAAGAGAAAGGGGAGAAGGGGAGAAGAGCAAAGAGAGGGAAAGAGAGAGAAAGAGGCAGAAAGAGAGAGAGAAACAGAAGGGGGGAAGGGTGCCAGATGATGATGGAAGTCACAAAATAATCCCATACCAGTTCAGCATTATGAATAATAAAAGGGTTATTTATTTAAGGGAAAGCTTATAGATCACTGTCCTAGATAACAGTTCTCTGCACGAACAGGAACAGAGTCTAGCAGCCGGAAGTGGAAGCAAGAGAGTGAGTGCAAGCTTTACAGCTACTTTTACAGTATAAGAGATCATCATGCCCAAGTGGGCTGATATCTTAAAGGCTATTGGCTGAAGGAGCAGAATGTGCTCTCACAGCACCTGTCCCTTTTGTTTAAATAAGAGAGTTCCAAACCCAATACAAAACTATATACAATAGGAACAGATATCAAGTATAATTAGAATTACAACCAGCATAAACAATATTAAGCAAGGAACATATGCTAAATGTTTTAATAAACATTCTATCCTAAGGAGTCTAAGTCTTGTACA
>NC_022031.1:16865829-16875786 GCF_000317375.1 Microtus ochrogaster | reverse complement strand
AAGGGGAGAAGTGGGGAGAAGGGAGAGAAAGAAGCTGCCTCTTCAAGAGGGAGATGGAAAGGGAAGGGACTTGGGCTGCAAGCAGGAAGGAAGATCTACCTGCCTCAGCGGACATGGGAGGGAGTGGGTGGGACTTGTCTCTTAAAGGGACAGGACAGATCATTACACATGTAGCATATTCACATTGTGCTCAGTATACAGCACAATGAAGTAGGACAGTGCCGTGCTCTCATGTGGACCCTTTAAGGAGGGGGCTGAGAAGCTAAGTCGGATGAATGTTGTGAAGCTTTGTCTGAGAGGAGGTCTTTCTGAGGTTGAGACCTCAGGGAGGGAAGCCATTGGTCATGTGGAGAGGATTGGGAAAGTACCCAGGCATGTGAACTCACTTCACAATGTGAGCCTTGTGCTTTAGGGGTTTGAAAAAAATCTCTATGGATTCTTCTTGAAAACAATTGAACAATTGTGGAAGATACTTAAAGCTACTTTTAAGAAAGGATTTGATAACCAGATCTGGAATACATGGTCCACAGTTTACAGTGGTCAGCTCCCCCAGGTAAATGAAGTTCCTGAGCTGACCTCACCCAAATTGACCTCACCTGAGTCAACTTGTATCTAGTTAGTGAGAGAGGTCCAGAAATACAACCTGATTGATGACATTTTGACAAGCAATACTCAGCAGAGTTCTGGGTTGTTTCTTGGGTATGTATTGTAGTGCAATTCCCTGATCAATTCAATCCTGCTTCATGGCCCTTCACCGGCTCAAAAGGGAGGGTCTTTATAATGATCAAATTCTTTAAACTGTGTTGAAATAGGAGTGGTGGGCTGCGTCCCAGGCACCCCGGCCGCCTGGCTAGCTTATGCCCCGAAATAACAACACACAAACTGTATTCATTTAAACACTGCTTGGCTCTTTAGCTCTAGCCCTTTTCTCGGCTAACTCTAGCACCTGGACTAGCCCATCTCTAATAATCTGCTGTAGCCCACAAGGTGGCTTACCAGGGAGCTTCTAGCCTACGTCCATCCTGGGTCAGAGCTTCATCGCGTGTGCCTCAGAGAGCAGAGCTCTCGCCTCTGCCCACAAGAGTGGAGCATCGTGTGTCTCTGAGGTGTCTGCTCCTGAGAGGAGAGCTGTCGAGTCTCTGAGCTCACTTCCTCTTCCTCCCAGTGTTCTGCTCCGTTCACTCCTCCCACCTATGTCTAACCTATCAGGGCAAGCAGCTTCTTTATTTAATCAACCAATGACCTTCCTCCATCAAAACTGTGTTTGAGAACCTGTGCAAATAGCCCAGCCTTGTGGAACAGGAAGACTTGCATGAGGGAGGGTATTTATCAGGCTTTGCCTGCAAAGCAGAGACCCTCAAACGGACTATACTTATGGCAAATAAGTGTGACCTCGGAGTCTTCCTATAAAAGTTTATATGTAAGTTTGTATTAGACTCCTGAAGTCAGAGCATAATCTGTGTGCGTGTGTGTGTCTACGATGAACACCAGCATTTTGAGTTGCGTTTAGCTTGCATCTTATCAACAGTATGCATTTTTCTATCTTTGTCTCAAATGATAATCATGAGTCTTCTCTTAAGGGATCCATGCTGTTTGGATTTATATGTTCTTTTCTCCCTGGGTCTTCCAGGACTATAAACAAAAGGGAACTTTGTAGAAATTGTTTTTCCAGAGAGAATGTATTCTGTTCTAAATTTTATGTTCCATATGGGTAGTAGATTTTTTTTTAAAAAAAATATTTATTTATTTATTATGTATACAATATTCTGTCTACATGTATGTCTGCAGGCCAGAAGAGGGCACCAGACCTCATTACAGATGGTTGTGAGCCACCATGTGGTTGCTGGGAATTGAACTCAGGACCTTTGGAAGAGCAGGCAATGCTCTTAACCACCAAGCCATCTCTCCAGCCCCGGTAGTAGACTTTAAAAATGATCATTAGGTGCTGTTCCAGTAGATAATTTGCAGAGTGTTAAAATATTGAATAATATATGAAAGTTGAGCTTACATCAGCTGGAACAGAGTCATTTGCAATATCTCTTGACCTTTAATTTAGATGTACCACCACGGTTCTACCCTCTGCCCCAGTTAAGATATAGGAGTTCCTGGGATATTTGAACCTGTCTTTGATACGGAGCTCATAAGAGACACAGGTAACATAACCACAGCTTCTGGAGAAGTAGAGGCCTTGGGATGAGTGCTCTACCAAGCTGCAGCAGAACACTCTTCCCCAAGCCTAACAACTCTTGTCATCTTCATCAAAGCAGCTGTTACTGCTAGTAAGCGACCCTGAGATGAGACCTTGTTGATACATCTCATCAGAATGGAAGAGTCAACCGAGTGGCAGTGGGAGTTCAAGGCCAGCCTGGTCTACAAGAGCTAGTTCCAGGACAAGCTTCAAAACTACAGAGAAACCCTGTCTTGAAACAACAACAACAAAAACCAGAAAGGAAGAGGAAGAGTCAAAGAGTCAAGATTCCCACCTGAGAACTCAGCCTCTCCCTTCTGTATCTTTCTGCCAGCAGCATACACTTCTGAGCTACTACACGTGGTTTCATGGTCAAAGAAGGTGGAAGGGTAGAGAGATTGTGGGGTTAACTGGAAAGGGGACTCCATTTGTGCAGCATGAGGAAGTTGTCGTTCATGTTGGGGTGAGACTTTTCCATGGTACAGCTGCTATTGGGTCACATAAGCTCTGTAGGTAACCTGGATGAATTCACTGGTTCCCTGACAGGCTGGACCTGGTGGAATTCTTACTTTGGTCTGTTGTCGGGAGGGGAGGTCTGTCACTAGGGAGGGGAGCAGTAGATATCTGTTTATATCTCCCCAGAAAGAATTAATACAAGGTGTTAGTTCTCAGGGCATGCTGAGGTACTGGGTGAGCCACCATAGACCTCCTGGGTCTTCCGGCTGGTGCGCTCCTGTCTTGAGGCCCTCCTGAAGATTCTGCTGCTTCTCGGGAGCCTCTGCAAACCTTGAGGGTGGAGACAGGGGTCTAACTATCTTTAGAGGGGGAAATTGCAAAGACATAGTTATGCTTTAAATTCTACCCTGCAGAGCAATTTTTTAATTAATTAATTAAAGATTTCTGTCTCTTCCCCGCCACTGCCTCCCATTTCCCCCCCTCCCCCAATCAAGTATCCCTCCCTCATCAGCCCGAAGAGCAATCAGGGTTCCCTGTCCTGTGGGAAGTCCAAGGACCACCCACCTCCATTTAGGTCTAGTAAGGTGAGCATCCAAACTGCCTAGGCTCCCACAAAGCCAGTACGTGCAGTAGGATCAAAAATCTCAAGAGCAAAATGTTTTGAATGTTAAAAAAATGAGAGTAATCCAGTTTGAGGAAAGTCCTAGGAAAAAAAAAAAACTCCTTTTGATGGTGAAAATCAGAACTGTAGTTGCCTCTGCAGGGGGTATTGACTTGAAAGAAATGTGAAAATCTCTTCTAGAGGGGAAGAAACATTCAGCGTCTATAGGAGTGTATTTGCTAAAAACTCACTGGCCTGTACAACTAAACTCTGTGCCTTTTGATTTATGTACATTTAAAGAGATGAGCCCTATTAGGAGACTCAAAAATAAAAGGGAAATGATAGCAATAGCAATCTCAGCAAAGATATACATTTCAAAGTTGTTTGACTGCACTTTTTGTTTTTGTTGTTGTTTTCAGAGGGCCAGTCTTAGGGATGGACCTGACATCAGCCATGCACTGCGGCTAAGAGATACAAAACAATTTCAATTCATATTTAATGATCTATTAGAAACCCAGCGTTTTGCATAAAATAGAGCCTGTTAAACAGAGAAAACTACACATTCATAGACAAAGTCAATTGTATGAGACTGGTATTCATTACTTTATAACAGCCAACGTTTCCACCAATTGAGTGAGCACAAGGCTTGGGGAACATGGGTGACTGCCCATTGCCCATGATAGCTGACCACCAATCAGTGACTTCACTAGGCAGGAATGGAAGATCACCTCAGGTACACTGCCATGTTGTAGGCGGAGGCTGCTCGTTTGTTTCCTGGCTGCCCAGACCTGAAATAATCACACAGAAACTATATTAATTGCAACACTGCTTGGTCAATAGCTTAGATCTATTTTTAGCCAACTCTTATATCCTAAATTAACACATTCCTATTATTTTATATTTTATGAGGAGGCGTTTGGTTTACTGGTAAGGTTCCCAGATGTCTGTCTCCTTCAGCAGCTACATGGCGTCTTCCTGACTCTGCCTTCTGTTCTCCTCTGTCTCAGCTTGGAATTCCCGCCTTGCTGTAATCTGCCCTGCCAGAGGCCCATAGCAGCTTCTTTATTAACCAATGGCAATAAAACATAGTCACAGCATACAGATGGGAATCCCACATCAACATGTGGCCACAGAGAGGGGAAGATCTAGAAGGATGATAATTTCTAAAATGGGATTAGATTACATATTCCTGTGGAGTATGCTGTGTTCCCTTAGGAGTGGGGTAAGGATACCAAAACAAATTAGAACACAAACTAGAAGTTAAAATTGAATATCAGGTAAGCAACAAATAATGCTTAAATATGTACAGAGTAGTTACATATCCTTTAAATACATAGACTACTATATATGCGAAACACTTGAAAAGAAGAAATTCATCTAAATTTTGATTTTTTTAAATCTGAAATTCAAATTCTAATTAGTATCCTACATTTTTTATTGGATAAACCTGACAACCAAGAAGCACACACTAAAAGGATAGGTTCCTCTTCAGTGACAATCAGAAACAAGCAATCGTAGCCTGTGGTCTTTCAACTTTGGTTTCTCTCGGAACCACAGGCAGAGCTTGTTAGAATTCAGCTTTTAGTTAATTTTCTAGGTCAGTAGTGCTGAAGTGAAGCCTCCCTGTTTGAATTTTTAATAGTCTTTACATGCTTATTGATCCTGCTGATTACTGGGATCGTATCTGAGAATTTCAGGTCTGAGGTGATAACACAGGTGCATGCAGCTGTTCCTGGGTATGCCTGGTATGTACCTTGGTCATTTTTTTTTAATTTAATTTTATTTTTTTTTATTAAGAAAGAAAAAAAAAATTTTCCGCCTCCTCCCAGCCTCCCACTCCTCCCACTCTCGCCCCATGCTGCCCCAAACAGTAACCTATGCATTTGCTAAGACAACGCAGTAAACACATCCTGTACTGTAATATAACACCAATAAATCGCTTATTATACAGGGTCACCTTCAGACTCTACAGCCATTCTCTAGGTAAAAATATTTCTTCTCTGGTGAATGGATTGTGTGTTAGTGAATGTGAAATTAAAATCTCACATTCAAGTTAGAATACAATTAAAATTTCAATAAACCATGAAATAGTAATATTAGAGAACCCTTGTTAAATTGTATACCAAATAAATATTTAACAAGTAGAAACCACTAGGAATCTTCTTTATAATATATTCACAACCCCAGTTAAGTATACACAGTCTTCACACAGATCTAGGGCTTGTGGGACCGAATGTACTTTCCATTTCATGACTTTTCTAGGGGTCAGGTGGTGGTCGAGAAAGGAAAAAGAGATGTGTATGCTATTCATTTTTCTAGCAAATACTTTAAATATTCTAAAGCAAGTTTGAAGATGACATCTTATATAAACCATTAAGAGCATGTGTGTGTGTGTGTGTGTGTGTGTGTGTGTGTGTGTGTACGTACATGTGTGTGAATGTATGTGCACCCCAGAGGACACATTGAGTGTCAGTCCTCTACAGTGCCATTTACCTTAAAACAATTTAGTTTTGAGAAAGGGTCTCTTACTAGCCTGACCTGGGACTCATCAAGTGTGGTAGACTAACAGGCTGGCCAATGAGCCCCAGGGGTCCACCTGTCTCCATTTTTTAGTACTGAGATTACACCTGCGACCCTACCTGGCCTATTTTTATGGGACTTCTGTGAGATGAGCAAGTGGTTTACCAACTGAGCCATCTCTATAGCCCAAGATTGTCATTTTTATTTGTATATATATGTGTGTGTCATAGTGATCACTGTTGATGTGGGAGTGATTTCTTTCTAATCTATTGCTTTCATTGGTTAATTAATAAAGAAACTGCCTAGGCCCATTTGATAGGCCAACCATTAGGTGGGTGGAGTAAACAGAACAGAAGGCTGGGAGAAAGAAGTCGAATCAGGCAGTCGCCATGGTTCTCCCATTCCAGACAGATGCAGGTTAAGATCTTCCCTGGTAAACCACCTCGTGGGCTACACAGATTATTAGAAATGGGTTAGATCAATATGTAAGAGCTAGCCAATAAGAGGCTAGAACTAATGGGCCAAGCAGTGTTTAAAAGAATACAGTTTCCGTGTAATTATTTTGGGTATAAAGCTAGCCGTGCAGGTGGCCGGGTGCCAGGAACGTAGCAAGCTGCTCACACTTCAACACACTGTCATGGCAGGTTTGTGGAGACAAAAAAAATATGTAGATGATAATGAACGACTTCCCAAGTCTTATTTATCATTCTTATTTATCATTCTAAATTTTCGAGGCAGGTTTTTGCATTCCAGGCTGCTCTGGAACTCACTATGTAGCCCAGGATAAGCCCTTTTCTTTAAAAAATTATTTTATTTTGAGATTTTAATATAATGACATCATTTCCCACCTCCCTTTCTTCCCTCCAAGCCCTCCCAAATGTTCGTCCTTGCGCTCTCTCAAACTCCTGGCCTCTTTTCCCATTAATTGCTGTTACATGCATATATGCATATGTGCATACCTATATATTTCTAAACCTAACATGTTCAATCTGTATTGTATTTTCAGGACGGGCCATTTGGTATCAGATGTGCTCCTCCCAAGGGAAGACTGTTTCTCCTGCTCTTGGCATTTCTTAGTTACCTATATATAGTTCTTTGTGTAAGGTTAGGCCTTGTGGTCTTTCCCGCCCACTTGGAATGTCTATTGTTGTTGTCCTTGTTCAGTTCATGTATTTAGGTGGTCATGTTGGTAGGACTTTATGGGTATAGCCTCTAACAGTACTGGGAGACACAGTATCACAACCCTCCAGTTCTTAAAGTCCCTGATCTGCTAGCTCTTTCCTGCAATGTTCCTGAGATTTAGGTGCAGGGGTGGTTTTGTAGATGTAGCCTCAGGAACTGAGCTCCATGACTCTATGCTTTGACTGGTTGTGGTTGTCTGTAGTGGTCCCTGTCTGTTGCAAGGAGACGTTTTCTTGACGAGTGTGAAGACTGACTTTAAGGGTTTAAGGACAAACATCTAGAATGTAGTTAGGGATTGTATTCATTTAGTAAATTAGTTGGCTGTGTTCCCAGTATCAGGCATAGTTTACCTCTTGGTGAGTAGGTCCCAAGTCCAATCAGAGAGCTGTTGGTTACCACCATGGTATGTATACCCTTACGGTTATTGTGGTATGCTGGTCATTGTTGTGGTTCATAGGCACCAAAGCTGGGTAGGACTATTGACTGCTTACTTCCTGTGGAAGCTTAAGTGGTGCCTTCTGGTATTAGGGAGGAGGCATTCAGGTCAGTTCCAGATCAGGGTTCTCTTGGCCCTGTGTTTGAAGTATGTGGTGTCTACAGCAATAGTACCTTTTACTTCTTGGAGACAGGGACCAAGGGAAATAGCAAGAGACTCTATGGTTTGGGAGTCTATTCAAACACCATGACCAACAACTCCAAACAGGTCTTCTTATGCCTGGTATATGGGTTTATATCAGATGATCTTTGGCTTGAAGGCAAGCATTATCATCTCAGATGAGAATATTTCATTTAATCCATATATATATATCACATATATGTTAGTATATGTATATGTATAATACACAGATTTATATGCACTATAGATTTCTTTTAAAGTAGATAGTTCATAGTATGATTATGACATTTTCAGACACCCTTACTGTAATTTTACCCTTCTCCCTCCTTCCTCTGTATTTATCTCCCTTCCACTACCTCGGCAGAGCCCACCTTTTCCCGTTTCCCCAATCAGATCACTTGTATCTGCTATTTCCCTCTATCAGCCTCCATCTTCCACCCCAGCAAAGATCTCTTTTTATTTTTCTGGTTTCTGAAGTTACTTCAGGCTATGTGTTCACATCTAAAGATTTAGAGCTAGAAGCCTCTGATGAGGGAGCACATATGATATTTATTTTTCTGGGCTGGGTTATTTCACTCAGTATCAATTTTTTCTAGTTCTATTCATTTAGTGGGCTAGATTTTGGAAAAGGATCAAGATTGTCAATTAAAAAAAAAAAGGATCACCCCTCCACTCTTTTTTTCCATGTTTCTTTTCCCTTAAAACAAAACAAACAACAACTGTGTGTATGTGTGATTGTGTGAGTGTGTGTTTATGTGTGTGATTCTATGTATGTGTGTAATTGTGTGTGTATGTGTGTATATGTTTATGTTGTGATTGTGAATATGTGTGTATATGTGTATGTGTGTGTCTGATTGTGTGTGTGTGTGTGATTATGAATATGTGTGTCTGTGCATGTATGGAGGCCAGAGGACAGCTTTATAGTGTCAGCGCTCTTTTTTCACCTACGTGGGTTTTGAGGGGTTGGAATCAGGTCACCAGGCTTGCACTGAGAGCCCTTTCCCCGCTGAGCTATCTCACAACCCCATCGCTCTTCTGCTCTCTCATACAAGATGCTTAGTTGAGAAGACCACAGTCAGCACAATGACATACCTGGTGCATTCAGGAGGAGCTGGTGACAACATATGCACAGCACAGAATGCACAGACTGCACTTCTCTACCAGCTGATTGCAGAGGTTTTGTTTTTATTTTGTGTTTGTTTTAACAAAATGATATTGATATCATTTTATCCATCATTAGGGTACCAAAGGCCCCTGTTGGATGGGGCCCCCAGGGCTGTTGAAGTTGCCACAATGCTTTCTAAGAAATATGCCACTTCCTAAGCATGTTGCAAATTTCCTTGCCTCTAAGGGCCATGCTGGAGGTAGTTACCACTATGACAAACTTCACCTTGGAAGTTGGTCATGTACTCATGTGATCTGTGGTCCCCCAGGGTCTCAAACATGCTCGATTGAACTCTCTCTCCCCCACCCAGGCCTTCTTTGTGATGATGATCTTCTTGTTCACCGTGTCTGAGGAGGTGCAGTGGTTCAGCTCTTTCTCCCAGTGGTGCTAGGGAAGAGAAGAGTACAGTTCTTGGGCTGGAGGAACAGGAAAAGGACACTGAAGGGAAGGAAAAAATGAAGTGATCAGTGACTCTTGCCAGGGTGTATGTGGGGACAACAGTGACATTTGCACGCTCTGGGAGTGAAGGCTTTGGCACTCTGATGTCAAAGATAACTCAGCACACACTTCTGTACACCAAAGTGAAGAGCCAGGGCTTCAAATTCTTTGTTTTCCTTCCAAGTTTTTGAGATACAGTTTAGAAAGCTATTTCCATCACGAGGTGTTAATGCAGAGTAAAGCCAACGACATCGTACTACTTAGTGAGGTGATCTCTCATGATAGAAGTGAGTTATTAGAATTGAGTACAGCTAGGTTTATTTAGGTTAAATATTCTAAAGCAAGTTTGAAGCTGACAACTTATATAAACCATTAAGATCGTGTGTGTGTGTGTGTTTGTGTGTGTGTGTGTGTGTGTGAATGCGTTCACCAGTGTGAGGCCAGAGCCTGAGGCTCTGTGCCTTCCTCAATTGTTCTTACTGCTTTTTGAGATAAAGTCTCTCATGGGACCTGGAGCTCACCACTTCAGCTAGACTAATTGGCCAAGACGACCAGGATTTCTCCCGTCTCCACCTTCCCCAGTGCTGGGCTTACAAGTGTGCACCCCACTTCTGGCTTTTTATATGGGTGCTGAGGGATCTCTTTCAGGTCCTGGTGCTGCCCAGCAAGCCTCTCCCAGCAAGCACTTTACAGACTGAGCATCTCCCCTGCCCCCGTATTCTTTTCTTTAGGTGGGAGGGCTAGAATTTTCTAAAAAATATATATTATTTTATTATTTTTTACATTTTTTT
>NC_022031.1:16852181-16864970 GCF_000317375.1 Microtus ochrogaster | reverse complement strand
CCTGATTTGGACCTTGAGATTTCTGTCCGGTGCTCCAATACAGCCACAGATTTTTATTTTAATGGATTTTTTTCTAAGTGTCTCAGATATTTGACCACTGTATGGAGATTGCTAATCTGTCACACATACATAGAAAAACCTAAGAACAGCATTATTAGAAAACCACTGTACTGTTTAGTGGCCCATGATGTCTGTGTTTTGCTTAAAATTCTGCAATGAGGAAAATAATTAAAAGAGGAAAGATGAACTATTTGGTAAGAAATACTAATACCTATAATATCTGGGTAATAGAGTTTATTTTACTGTAGTCCCTTTGGGTGTTTGCTAATTCTAATCAGCACATAAAGTCTAAGGACTTGGCTGGTACTCCCAACCTCATCACTAATGGGGCAAAAAACATTCTCAAATCATTTAACAATTATGTACTGTTTTTTTTTTTTTAAACAAATGGTTACATAGCAATTAGTTAATTGTCTGGTAATGGCTGAGCAAGCTTTGCTGTGTAGCTAGCATCCTGATGTTCCTCTGGATTCACAGGGATGCTGTCAAGGTACCACAACGTGGAAGGTACTTAAGAAGTTTAAGCCACTTTTCAGGTGTTATTATCACAAGATCCATTGCTGAAATTCTTTGAGTAGAAATGCATGGAACCCAGATCTTTCACAAAGGGAAGTTCCTGGAGACATTCTCTGTCATGTTTAAGAATAGCTATGTAGGTTATCTGCTGAGATCAAAACTGCTCAGACGGCCTTGTGAAAAACAGGACAGCAGAAGAAAAGTAACATGTTACACATCTTGGCTCCTCTCTTGTTTTTGAGGAAGCCTTTAAGATCTACATACTACCTACTAACACAATTTAATTTCCACTCCTTATGATCAGCTCCCCCAAAGGCGGGTAATATAGAAGGCATAGTTAAAGGGGAAAAGTTGGCGAGCTTGTGTATTTATTGCAATGTGTGAACAAGCATGAATGAAATAAACTCTCTGGAACGCAATTCTGCGCATGACTGTGTGGCTTACTGCCAGAACAGAGATCTCTTGTTTGTAGACTTGACAACTTTGGCATGCTTTAGGTCCATAGGTGACCTAGGCCTAAACAATGGGATGTTTGGTCATGTGTCCAGCCATCAGTGAACTGGAGAGCTTTAAGTGCTTGACTGGCCCCAAAGGAGGAGGGAAAAAAATATACGGCTCCAAGCTAGGTCAAAAATGTGCTTTGCACACTAGAGGAGTAAGGGAAAGACATGGGCTAATGTGCTAAAGTGTAGTGGATGCTTGCTGTCCTGAATTAGTATCAATTCTTTCCTGTGATTATTTAAAAATTCTTCTCTGCTAGAAGTTTAGGTATGTGCAGAAGGTTAAAGTGTGTGTGTGTGTGTGTGTGTGTGTGCGCGCACACGCTCGTGTGTGTAAGTGTATATGTATATGGACATTAGAGGATAATGCCCATGTCACCAGAAAAACTGGCTAGCCAGCAATCCCCAGGGAACTCCCTGTCACTGCCCTCCCAGGGCTGGGATTACAAGCACATAGTGTACACTTGGCTTGTATATGGATTCTGGAGATAGCACCCTGGCTCTCCTGTTGGTGAGGCAAGCCTTGAGACATCTTCTGAACCATTGGATAGTCTCTTAGACTGAAGTATGTCTGAGCTTGGGCAACAGACAGGTAAATGAGAGTACTTTCTTTCTTGGGTTCCCTGGAGAGGTCAGTTTGGGCAGAAAGTGGGGAAGCAAGTATTGGTGAGCCATCTAGAAAGATAGGTAGGGCCTGGATGTTTCACATGGCAGAAGGGGAGGGGTGTGGCAGGTGGTAGTGATTTGGTTTCCAGGGCAGTGAGGGGCAACATTGCATACTGGACAGAAAGGTTTCCAAGAGGGAAGGTATCGAACAAACCTTCCTCTTAATAATTTTGCTTGTAGCTTGCCTTGATAGAAGGCAGTATCATTTACACAGAAGTTGTCCAATAAACATTTCATGAGTAAGTATACAAATTCTCCTGGGACACAGATTTGTCTCTGGCTAGTTGACTGTTGATGTAGAGTAAAAGTATATTCAATAGTTATTGTAGACTAGTTTAGGCTTAAGAAGGAAATCTGTACTACTCCAGAGTGCTAAGGAGGAAGATTTCATTCCACTAAAGTCTGTATTTAAATGTTTTTTTCTCCATCCAGAGAGATATTTATTGGAACAGTTGTTTTCAAGTTATTCCTTTGCCAACAATTGTTCATAGAAAATAATAAGTCTCCCAATTAAGATATCCAGTGGCTTGACTTTGAGAAAAGATCAGAGTGTCCATCTAACGATCACTTATAATCCCAAAGACCCTACCCCAGGGTGCTTTCATTGACTTAATGTTTCCCTCACTACTAAGACTTGTCTGCTGTTGCCTCAACCTCCCTTTATCAGCATGTGGATACTGTGCGGTTTTCCTTCTAAGTTTCCTGCTCCTCTCAGAAAGCCTATCCTTTTGTTTTTGCAGTAAAAACACGTAATATGAGGCCAACCCTGTAAAAACTACTTCAGTATATCAACTGAGGGGATATGGCTCAGCATGCTTGCCTCGCACACACAGAGCCCTAGACTTGACCTCCAGCATGGCTTAAAAGAAACCAGTTAATAACTCAGTCTTGTGCAGTGCTGTATAGCAGATGTTCCAGGCTCCATCTCACGCAACTGAAACGCTCTATCTATTATACAGCAACTCACTTCAGAAATGATTCTTTGGTTGTTGTTTATTTTTAAGATGTTAATTTAATTACATTTTTTCTTTTTCTCCCTTCAAACTCTCCCATATACTCCTTCCTTCCTTCAAATTCATGATCTCTTTTTAATAATGGTTATAGCATGCCCATATGTTTGTATATACATACATATTCCTAAATGTAACCCAATTAATCCATAAAATGCCACTCATATGTCTGTTTAAGGTCTTTAAAAAAAGAAGTGTGTAGGAAAGCTAAAGCCAATAGAGGAGACAAAAACAAGAACAATACTAGAGGCATTTTTAGTCTCTGAGGGCTTTTCCGACATTAGGCGTGACCTAACACCTCACTGAAACCTATATGGCACTTCTATAAAACCTCACATTGAAATTCAAGTAAGTGCATCCTAGATGCCACAGACCACACAGTTCTTGGACAATTATGAAAGTAAAATAAGAATAAGTATTCACAAAAAGATAGTGACAATTTTTCTTGCAAGGTCAGCTATCTATAGCAAGCGATAGCTATAGTTCCCCTTTGCGTATGATCTTGTCTTACTGAAAAGACCCAGAAGTGTAAGAAAGAAGTGAGTGTGAACCCATTCGCAGTACTATTTTAGACACATGAATATACATTGTACTGAATTTAGGCAAGCATGGATTCAGAATTCTAATGAAGGCAGGATGCGGTTTAAGCACATTTAAGAGTTGTGAAAATGTCAATTAAGTAAAATCTAAGATGCTTGCCCAGAATCTCTGAAATCTTGAGATGTCAACCTAGGGATGTCACAAAGAGAATCAGGGTCTGTGGAGATGTCTCACTTAATAAAGGAGCTAAGGTTCTGAGTCTGAAACCCAACCACCACATAAAAGCCGATCCCTATAGTGGGAACCTATAATTTGAGTGCCAGAAAGCAAAGACTGATGAATCCCTGGTACTCACTGGCCAGCCAGTTTAGATAAACTAGGACAAATTAGTAAGATGTTCTCTAAACGAAGGAACAACAACAAAGTAGAAAGTGATTAAGGAAGCTACTGGGGAACCTTTAGCTTCTATACAGATATACGATCATGCATGTGCATGTATGCACACATGTAAACACATATACCCAGACATACAGACAAGACACACACAAAGAAAGGAAGGAAGGAAGGAAGAAGGAAAGAAAGAAAGAAAGAAAGAAAGAAAGAAAGAAAGAAAGAGGAAAGAGGAAGTATTGGAGAAGGCCGCTTATTAGTTCCCAGCCACCTGGCGAGCTTAGACCTGAAATAATCACACAGAAACTAGATTAATAAAATCACTATTTTGTTCATTAGCTCTAGCTCCTTATGAGATACCGCTTATATTAATTTAACCCATTTCTATTAACCTGTATATCACCATGTGACTGTGGCTTACCAGAGAGAGTTCCCAGTTTCTATCTCTGGTGGCTCCATGTCTTCTCTCTAACTCAGCCTTCCTCCTCCCATGCTATAGGTCAAGCCAGTTTCTTTATTCATTAACCAATAAAAGTAACACATAGACAGAAGGACCTCCCACACTGAGAGAGAGAGAGAGAGAGAGAGAGAGAGAGAGAGAGAGAGAGAGAGAAGGGGAGACACAGAGAGACACACAGTAAGAGAGCAGGAGATCTATACCTTGACCAAGTAGATTGTAGTGAAGGGGATACTATTTATTTTATAATTATATAATATAATATATTATATTAATTTATTTATTCACACATTTCATATTTTTTTCTGTTTTGAAGTTAGAAAATTTAACAGCAAGTATATTCTCTAGGAATACCTGGCCAATAACAGAGCATGTGTCATAACTGATTCTTATTGGAGAAGTCTCAGTTACATGCTGTATGTTATGGGATATTTGTATACTGTGCGAAGGTGTATTGCTGTGACTGGTGTAGTAAAGAGCTGAATGGCTAACAGATAGGCAGGAAAAGGTTAGGTGGGACTTCCGGGGACAGGGAGGATTCTGGGAAGAAGAAAGGTGGAGTCACTAGCCAGAGTAGAGGAAACAGGAGGTGCAAGATGAAAGAGAGGTAACGCCATGTGGCAGAGCTTAGATGACTATAAATGAGTTAAGTTATAAAAACTAGTTAGGAGCAAGCCTAAGCTAAGGCCAAGATTTCACAATTAGTATGTCTCTGTGCTGTTGTTTGTGGGCTGGTGGTCCTGACTAGGAAGTACTGTTACACCTGTATATTACAGAGGAGATCGGAGAGCTACATTCTCTGGGTTTTCTCTTGGCAAAGCAGGATACTTATGGCTCTGCCTTCATAAACGTGACACCAGCAGTCAGTGGTTTCTAGTCACCCTCGCAAGTCAAGGCAAATGTCCGCTACGATTCTTTCACCTTTATGGTGTTGGGGATTGAAACCAGAGCTTTGTGCATGCTAGGCAGATGTTCTACCACTGAGGTACATCTTCCAGCTTGATTATAGATTTGAATGTTAGCAAGAATGGACTATAGCTAGTTCATTTCAAAAATGATTATATATTTCCAAGAATATAGCTAAGAATTCTAAATTTTCAATTTTTTCTTTGAATGTGATAAAAAACGATATATAATTCTCAACAATAAATCTTAAAATAGCCTTTCTTTATATTCCTATTAAATTTCTTGCTCATGTCCCCACTCTGTATGGCTCCTAGAAAACCTCCCATGCTTCATCTAAAGATCCTCCTGCTCCTGGTTTGTTTTCCTCATCTCTGATTTTCCTTCATTCAACTCAAGAATTGGGGTAGTGAAGCAGAACCCAGGAGGGAGGCAAACACTAGAGACTGAAGTAGGAAAACCTAAAACTCTCTTCAGTACTACAGAAAAGGGAAATGCTGGTGCATGGGAAACACGTAGCCAGTCATAAGACAGACACCTTTGCTAGAGATATTTTAAGTACTTCCCAAAATAGTCGACTGATCTTAACCAAGTATGCAGTTGCCCTAAGATTTGTGGTTGAAATTTTGATGGTTATTCAAAAAGACTTCCGTATAAAGGCACCTTGACTAGAGGCAACACATAAAAATGAATAGACCCTGTGTGTTTTGAAAGAAGGAGAAAGACTGGTGTTTATATTTGACAGTGTAACAAAAGAGCATGGTTTTTAGTTCTCAGTACAGCATTAGTTTGGAGGCAGTAAATTCTACTCAGTGTTATTCTTGGAAATAGTTGATTTTTGGATTCTCCTTGAGAATGGAACAAGCATTGCCTATTTTAGGGTGTCCTCATGTGTCTCTCATGAGAGCTCATGATACATGAAGTGGCACATTAGATACTAATTCCTTTATGATATTTTTTATTGTGATACAAAAGCAATAATCATCAATTTTCATACCACAAACCACCAAACGGGTACTTTTAGGCTAATAATTCTGCAAACAGATAGATGTATAAAAATACACCTAACAGCATAACTTCTGTTTAGCAAACATCAGACAGCCTTCCTTAATGTGCTGTAAACAGCTTCAGTAACTGAAGGGTTCTAAGCAGGGTAGCAGCCATTCATGCCTCTGCAGAAGAGTAACAGTAATCAAATTCCGTAACTGATTTTGCGCTAGCTGTTGCTATAATACAACCAACTAGGTTGATTGCAAAGGCTTGTTGAGACTGCAGGTTTGGAAGCTGAGAATTCAAGAGAGTGGTACTGGCCTGTGGCGAGGTCCTTTTGTTGCATCAAAACATGATAGAGGCCATCTTGTGATGAGATAGCAAGCCCACTGACTCAGACTTCTTACAAAGCTCTAATGCCATCACAGGGCCCCTCCCGTAAGAGCTTATCCAACTCTAGTTACCTCTTTACCAACCTATATTCACTGCTTGCGTGTGAACTCGGAGGATTGAATTTTCACCATATGGCATCTGGGGTTTCTACTCAGACCATAGCAGTAAGTGATCCTCATACCAATCATTTGCTTGTTGCTAATGTGTTTTCCCGGAGTATGCACACTTGTCTGTCAGCTCGCTCAGAGAGAAGGCTGCTAATTTTTTAAATTCTTCCCAGTTGGGGAGACATACTGTTCAGTCAGTTTGAAGTGGAGAACCCACTGGTTCACTGCTATATTACTAGGTCATGAAGTTAGCTTCTTAGTTTAATGCATAATTAAATTATAAGGCTAATTATCATGTCTACATACTATAATGTCTTCAGCTGTAATTGGATGTGCTTGCTTCACCTATGCTGGACTGTCACAGCAAGAATAGATGCTCTTGAAGAGGTCCCCATAGGGTTCCACTAGGAAAAGAGGACACAGTCCTATAGGTCACTGTTGTGATACAGTGTCTGGGGTTGGGAGCAAGGAGTTAATTAGAATCTGCCTTCAATGAACTTCAAACTTATTTTCATGAGATTTTTCACCTGTCTTAGCAGTTCTCAGTATAGTGTATTTTGTGAAATGCATTAGGTATTCAGTGCGACTGTGTTCAGGCTTATTATGCCATATTCTGATTATAATTCATGAAAATATTCCATTAAATACAATCACTATATAATTACTGTGCTTCATCTACAACATAATTAACATTTGCATGGAAGTCTGATTTAATCAATTAGTTTTTAATCCAGTGGAACTTAGGTGTAAATACTTTTTATGATACATCAGCCCCAAATAATCATCAAGAACTGAGGTAATAGGCAACTTTAAGTGAAGTAGCACATTTCCTATGTTATGTTGTGCACATCAAAATGTGAATGATAGTTTTATTATTTAAAAAGATAAGTTATAGCCGGGCAGTGGTGGCACATGCCTTTAATCTCAGCACTCGGGAGGCAGAGGCAGGTGAATCTCTGTGAGTTCGAGGCCAGCCTGGTCTACAAGAGCTAGTTCCAGGACAGGCTCCAAAGCTACAGAGAAATCCTTTGTTAAACCCCGCCCCCCCCCCAAAAAGATAAGTTATAAATAGCTCATCCTACCTCTTCTAATAGTCTCTTAAAACTTGATTGTGGAGTTATAACTTGAACAGTACATATATTTACCTCAATGCGACTGTCAGTTAGAGATAGGGTTATTGCAGACATGTTTGATTAGGTGATGTCATACTGGAGTTGGCTGCATGATCTCCTATGACTAGTGTTTTCATTCTGTTGCTGTGATAAAACACTGACCAAAAACAGTTTGGGGAGGAGAGAATTTCTTTCAGCTTACACTTATAGGTCACAGTCCATCACAGAGACGCTAGCTGAGGACCTCAGTGTGGGGATCACAGGGGAAGGCTACACCCTGGCTTGTTCCCTGATGTTTATGCTCAGTTTAGCTTTTTGTAAAAATGTAACTCGGGTCCACCTGCTTAGAGATGGTACCATCCACAGCAGGCTGGGAACTCCTGCATACATTGGTAAGCAATACAGTGCCCCCACAGTTATCCGATAGGCCAATGAAGGAGATTCTTAGTTGGAGGTCCCTCTTCCCAGGTGAGTCTAGGTTACATCAAGTTGACAAGAAAAGAACCAGTGAATACAACACAACACAACAAGAGTTCCTGTGAGAACCTGGTCAGTTGAAGGTAGAGACACACATGCGAAGGTTAGAGCTATATAGCCCAAAGTCAAGGAATACCGAAGAAAACAGCTAAAAAAAATGACCAGAGAAGCTAGCAAGTGACACAGGTTCTCCTTGACATGTCAAGGGAATCCAGTCCTACTGATGCTTGAGTTTACAATTCTAGCCTCCAGAACTGTGAGATAATGCATTTCTATTGCTTGAAGGTCCCCAGTTTGTAGTACTTTATTATAGCACCCATAAGACACTTAAACATTTGCTAAAACTAATTAGAAAAATGAAACTTGATATAATCAGCATTATAAAATTACTTTATAATAGTGTGTGCGTGAGGGTGTTTTACTAAGAATTTTTAAAATACATCTATTTATAGTTGAAGAAAATGTTATATTCTTAAGTAAGAATTGGCATAAATATAAGATTTCTGTTCTTCACACACAGCACCTGGCAGAGTGATATGAACATAAATCATCACTCCATACATTTTGTGGCTTAGTTTAAAAATATTAAATATGAAAATAGTTTATACATATTAAAATAACTACTTAAAGTACCTGAGGCATAAAATGTATACAGTATTACTGAAATGTTGGAGTAATCATGGATAAGAATTTACATGAACTTCATCAAAATCATTTCATTAGGAATCTACATATGGATAGTAAAGAAACTGGGTACACTGAAGTCAGTGGGTGATGATGATGATGATGAAGGTGATGATGATGATGATGACTTTGTGTGTGCGCCCTTCTTTGGCCTCTGAAAAAGTGTTCTTAGCACAGCTGCTGTGTGACAGAAAGGATAACAAAATAATGTGAATATCTAGTTCTTGGTATTCACTGGGCAACTGTTTTGCTATATGGGGTTTGGTAAGGCTAGACATCAAATATAGTCCTGGCTTTGTAAGAGCCTAGGCAGTTTGGATGCTCAACTTACTAGACCTGGATGGAGGTGGGGGTTCCTTGGACTTCCCACAGGGCAGGGAACCCTGATTGCTCTTCGGGCTGAGGAGGGAGGGGGACTTGATTGGGGGAGGGGGAGGGAAATGGGAGGCGGTGGCGGGGAGGAGGCAGAAATTCTAAATAAATAAATAAATAAAGAAATGTATGACAGAAAAAAGAATGAATTTTCAGTTTTGTCTATAGGTTTGTTGTGTTTCTTTTCTCTCCCCACACACTCCAGAGGTGATTGTTGATAAAGGCTGAGGCTATTTGATGCACTGACACCAGCTGGGAGTGGGAGCTCCCAACCGAAGGGGAAAGAGCCCTGGCGTGAGAACCCACACAGGTCACTAGACAAGGCATTCTGGTGGGACACCTCCTGTCAGGCTCTTTGAGAGTTATCTTTTATTTTCATTCCTGGAGTCTATTGGCCTCCTTCTCTCCTAATTGTGCTGGACATTTTGGCTTGTACCTGTTCCACTGGTAGAGATAAAAGAACAGTGCACCCTCCGAGCTCCTAGCCACTCCTGAGTGTTTGCTGCTGGGGAAGGGTATTTCTTCTCCACAGAACCAAGCCTATCTTACCTAAGGTTTGTCCTATAAATATGTCTCTGCAATGACAAAAAGAAAAATTAGCATGATGGCATACGTGGTAATTCCAACATCAGGGGAAAAAAGTCAGAAGGGTTATGAATTTCAGGACAACTTGGCCTGCAAAGCAAAGCCTTGTCTTAAAACCAGAGTGAGTAATGACAGCTTTTCTTTTAAAATATTGTTTTCCTTTAAAAGAAGTATTTGTTTTTATATGTGCATTTCCTAATAAAAAATAGAATTGGTCTCGTTATCTATGACTCTTCTTCAAGAAGCTCATATTGACACCCTCAGCTGTATCTTATATTAGTTTTGTGCTTCTCTTTCTCTTAATCCTTGTGTTTTAGCCTATATTAAAATACTTTATTAACTCTCTCCTCGAATGGAAGTTTATTTAATAACACGAAGTGTATCCTAAACACAGTAACCCTTCATTCCATCCTGTCTTATTTTCTGTTCTCTTTCATTAGTTCAATAATTTTTAATCTTTCTCTTTATTTCTTTTAATATTTACATTCATTCCTCATATTTCTTTGTGAGTATGTTTCTGGGCACATCCACATATACACACGCATACATGCCAAGGTGCACAAGGTCAGAGGATGGCTTGTGGGCGCTAGTGCTCTCTTTTCACCATGTTGGTTTCTGGGTTTGAGCAGGCTGGTTGTTTGATCAGGTTTTGTTGCAAGTCTTACCTGCTGAGCCATCTCTCTGGCCCTATTTTCTTATGCTAAATAGCATATGTATTTAGACTTTTCTCAGCCTTGGAGACCACCTAACTTCCTTCCATGGAGGAGGAGGTAGACTAAGCTGTTTTATGTTCCTGTCTCACTTGTATCTTGCTTCTTCCTGTCATGGTGTTTTTATGTCTGACACTAATTGCCTCTGTATTATTTAGAACTAAGTCATGCAGAATTCTAGGATAGTTCTTTAAAAATACACCATCATGCCCGGTGGTGGTGATGCACACCTTTAATCCCAGCACTTGGGAGGCAGAGACAGGCAGATCTCTGTGAGTTCGAGACCAACCTGGTCTACAGAGAGAGTTCTAGGACAGACTCCAAAGTTACAGGGAAACCCTGTCTCAAAAAAGAACTTAAAAAAATACACCATTACTCCCACTCCCCTTTTTGGGTTTATTTTAAATACAGTTTTTGTTTGCTTGTTTTTCTGTACTCACATTGTGAGTTCATCCTCAAGTTCTGCACAGGTAAACATTACCCTGGATGTATTTTGTGTGTGTTTCACATGCATATCCATGCTCATCTGAAGCCGCAGTTTTCTTCCTTCCGCTTAAGTTAATTCTTCTGCAAGTCCATCCCCAAGATGCTACCGGAGACCTTTCTTTAGCTATCACCTAGAGTTTCTCTCTACTCCTGTCTTCTATGTCGGATTCTCCTTGCGCTACTTTTATTAGCCTTGCAGCTAAGTACGGACACAAACCAAGGAGCAAATGTTCCTTTTGGCTAGCAGTTTCCATTCCGCCATCTTGGCCTTGGTTCTGTCGATACTGGGTGCACAAAAGGGCGGTATACCATGGACAAAAGGTGCATGGTGGAGCTTGACTTTCCTCACCTCATGGCGGCCACGAGACTGGGACGGTCCCAGGGCCACAAGGGCCCTGACACCCTGCCTGCAGACATACCTCTTCCAAGGAAGCCCACTCCCGAAGTTTCATTGCCTCCCGAAACAGTGCCAGCAGCTGGACCACACCCCTAACAGATGAGACTTTGGGGGACGTTTTATATCCAAACATGATTCCATGCTTTTGAGTCCTACATCTCCTTTGATTTATTCCTGTTAGGAATTTCCAGGAAAAGGGAAATTATTAGGAGCTCCCTTTTGTGGAAATGTCTACATTTTACCCTGTAGTTCATTGATATTTTTTCTGGGCGGGGTGGTGGTGGTGGTGGCAGTGATTTTTTCCTCAAATCCCTGAAGAAACTTCCCCGTCGTCTTCTGTTTTAGGGGTGCCAGGGAAGTGTGTGCTATGTATGTCCTCCTTCCTTTGACTGATCTTTTCCTCCTTACTGGAAGTTTCCAGACCTTCCCTTTATGCTGATAGTCGTGTTTTGATCAGACAAAACTTTTAAGAAGCTTTCCGCTGAATACTTGAGGGTATTACCAGTTCAAACTGGGACAAATTTGAATTAAACTGTTGGCCAGAATCTTATCAGACTTGGTGAGAAGTCTGAGTTTGGGCCATAAACCTGCACGAAAACTGATGTGTTCTGAAACTTAGAGTGGCAATTTCTTGTCCAGATTGGAAATGGTCATCTTTCCTGCTGGCTCATGAGAAATAACACGAGAGTGTGTGTGAGCGTGCATGCGTGTGGATGAGACAGAGAGTGTGTGTGTGTAAGTATATGTTTGTGTGTATGCATGTACGTGTGTCTATATGCATGTGTGTAATAAGAGTGTATGATAATCTAATTTACCCTTCCATCAAAGGCACAACCCGTAGGAATCCCAGAACTCTGGTGGAAATGGCCCATTAGACTGTCACAGCTTCGTGTAGCCCTGGGCTTAGTCCTCTGGCCCCATTTCTCACAGTGCTGTGGAATTCAGATCAGCACACATCCCTGAGGTCAAGAGTACATGTTTTACCTTTCTAGTTTCTGAATTCAATCAAGGCCTGGCCTAAGATTTCTTTGCTTTCTTGCATGATAGTTTATGATGATTTTAAATATCCTCGGCCTGGTGTTTCAGTACATATGTGTAATCTGAGCAGTAAAGAGGAAGAGGCAAAAGAGACCCCCGTCCTAAGAAAAGTTCCATCTTGTCCAGAAATATAGATTGTTTGCAATGATGAAGATACATATCCTGTTGACTTCCTGGAAATGGAAGTCTATGTCACCTTTATAATCCAGTTTCCTCATTTGAATCCCATACTGTGCAGAATAAATGAGAATATTAATGTAAAACTCCTGTGCCTGGCACCTGTAATTAGTACTGACTTTTGCTTTTTGTTAGCACTGGAGAGTGAAGTCACCGTCTCATACATGCTAGGTAAAGTGTCTCACCATTTAGCTATATTTCCTAGACATTTTTTTTTTT
>NC_022031.1:16850293-16851656 GCF_000317375.1 Microtus ochrogaster | reverse complement strand
TAGACCAGGCTGGCCTCGAACTCACAGAGATCCACCTGTCTCTGCCTCCAAGTGCTGGGATTAAACGTGTGGGCTACCACCACCCTACTAACTTTTATTTTTTAAAGTGGGATTCTTCGAATATAAATATCAGTCACTAAATCCTGTTGATTTTTATTATTTGACAACTTAATATATGTATACAATGTGTTTAGATCATAGTCATTTCCTTCTCCTCTCTTAACCCTGCCCTACTACTTTTGGATATCTTTTTCCTATTACATTCTCCTCCTTCTTTCTCACTCTTTTTTAAATAACCTAGAGTTTAATTAGGATTGTTTGTTTGCATGCACACGAGTGTGGGGTTATTTACTAGATCATAAGAGACTTGCCAACAGCTACACACCTGGAGAAAAGTGACCTCCCTGTCCCCCAGCAGCTCTTAACTTCCAATACAGTCTCAGCTAGGGGTGAACCTCAGGTGCTCCTCCTCTAGCCATGATTCAGTATTGCTGGGGTCTATGTCCCACAGGGAACCATAGCTGCTTGCCTCATGACTCTACCGAAATACTTGCCAGACTTTGTATAGGTGGGATACAGTGCTCTAAACTGAGATGAATGTGTGAATGATGTTAGTCTTTGAAAAAGTATGTATTTATTAAGAAATACAGACAATTCTTTCCATTTCAAATAAGAACCAAGTAATTACATCACTGGTGACTTAGATCTTAATCAAAGGCATAGAGGTTGATTGAAGGGAAATCCTCAACTAATTTGTACAGTTCTTGAGACAAAGGAATTTTAAAACATTTTCTTCCCAATGTAATCAAATAAGACTCTAAAGGGATATAAAGTGGATTTTCTTCTCATACCAATGCAGGCTCTGCCCTAATTTTCTGTTGTTATAAAGTGTCAAATTGCATGAAAAGATCCTTTTAAGGTCCATGGATCCTTCTAGTCTAAATGGTTACTTTTTGCCAAGTATCCTTTTGGTCAGAATCTGCTTTCTCTGGATTGGTAGACCAGACCTGGGTTTCTCTCAGGGACACTTCCTTAGCAGGTGCATTGTGATGTTCTTCACGGCCAGCATGGTCTCTGTGCAGGTCGGTTTAATGAGCTTCTCTGGCAGTAGAAATCCAAATTGCCCAGTGTCTCGCAGTTCAAAAGCAAATGCGTAGGGTATTCCATTTTTATAAGCCCAATCCATTGAGTTACCGGAGCTTACGTCTAAAAGTTAAAAAGAAAGAGTCACTTCACTAAAGAGTCTGCATTAGTTTTCACACACACACACACACACACACACACACACACACACACACACACACACACACAATGTATGTTCACTAAACTCTAATGTTATTCTGCTATTCTGATAGAATCAATA
>NC_022031.1:16834662-16849482 GCF_000317375.1 Microtus ochrogaster | reverse complement strand
TCAAGATGACATTATTTTTTTCTGCTGTGTAGTACTCCATTGTGTAAATGTACCACATTTTCCTTATCCATTCTTTGGTTGAGGGGCATTTAGGTTGTTTCCAGGTTCTGGCTATGGTAATCAATGCTGCTATAAACATAGTTGAACACATGCCCTGTAGCACGATTGAACATCCTTTGGTTATATACCCAAAAGTGGTACTACTGGGTATAGAGGAAGGTTGTTTCCTAATTTTCTGAGAAAACATCATACAGATATCCAAAGGGGCCGTACCAGCTTGCACTCCCACCAGCAATGGAGGAGTGTTCCCTTTACCCCACAACCTCTCCAGCATAGAGTACTGAGGATTTAAAGTCTGGTCCTCATGTTTGGTGCAGGAAACACTTTATCCACTGAGCAATGAGCTCCTTGTTGTTGTTGCTGTGTTGTTTTGTTTCTTGTTTTTTTTTTTGTTTTTGTTTTTGAGACAGGATTTCTCTGTGTAGCCTTTGTGGCCTTGACTGTCCTAGAACTCAATCTTTAGACCAGGCTGGCCTTGAACTCACAGAGATTCTGCTCTTTGCCTCCTGAGTGCTGGGATTAAAGGTGTGTGCCACCACCACCTGATCTCTTTTTAAAAACAAACAAACAATAACAGTAACAAACAAAAACCCAATAGAGTCTCATTATGTAGCCCCAGTCTGGCCTGGAACTTGCTATATGGACTAAACTGGTCCAGAACTCACTATAAAGGAACATCAATTTGTTCCTTTACCTCCAGAGTACTGAGTTTATAAGCATGTACCATCATGCCTGGCAACAATGTGCCTTTTAATACAATTTCCTAGGTACAAGGTACATTGGGCTCATTCTATGAAGGGGACAACCACGCAGCTCTGCTACCTCTCAGATTCTTTTGGCTTTGGCTAAGGACAGAAAATGTGCAGTGGCTTCAGTGTCCCTCTGGAGAGAGTACAAACAGAGATAGCAGGTGCCAAGGATTACGTCATGGGGATGCGACAGGCTCATTTCTATGGCAACAGATTGTTCTCTGTAAATACAACAGTGTGGCTATGCTTCGTACCAAGATGCACATTCTGGTAAGACTTGGAAAATGATTTAAAACTGTCAGTGTAGGTATTACACTGGTATCAGCTGGTATGAGTTTGGTTGTAAATACTGCTTTCCCCTTTCAAGATAACAGCAGTTCTAAAGTCGGGCAAAGTAGCTGGGGCTGGGGCACAGAGAAGATAAATTTAAGGCAAGCTTAATTTAATATCATGACCATGTGAGAAAAGAAGGGGGGAGTAGGAGGGACAGCGAGGAAGGGTGGGTCAGAGAGAAAAGTGGGGGGTGGGTAGAGGGAGGGAAGAAACATGGATGCAGGCGGGAAGGTAGAGAGAGGAGGGAGTTGGAACCATTTTAAAAGGTCAACATGGATCTAGGATCATTAACTACAGAGGTAACCCATTGACTCTTGTGCCCTTCTCACTCATATAAACTCATTTGACCTATAATGTTAATGAGCACATTTACCTTTGCCGATGAAAATGAGGGGTAAGACAGTAAAACCATGGTAAGGAACCAAGGAGAAATTTGGCCTTATGGGAGGAACATAATCAGATTCTAGTTATATGTTCATAGACATACAGCATGTGACCACAAGCTCACAGAACTAATATATGCATGACTGCTCATTAGATTTTTTTCCAATAAAAATAAATTGCAGAATTGGAAGGCCACGAGAAATGATGTAATCCTATTACTCAGATTGCATTTGGAGAAGTTAAAAACGAGAACTAATTCAGACCCTGGCCAGGACAACACATCTGAGAGACTCAGAAGAGAATCCATACCAGACAGTGTCCAAATTCTTCCTATATACTTGGTTCTTTTTATTTTATATAAAAGAAATACTTTAAAGTCAATCTTCAAGTGAAAATCGAGATGAAGATGCTATGTACGAAATGGCATTTCATAACAGGGACGGAGGAGATAAAGGACAAAAGGGAAGCTGTTGGAGAGCTGAAACATTTACTTCATTATCTTCCTGAGGCCATTTCCACACTTACAGTACTTACAAATTGCTTAAGGAGCCCATTTTGGTGCTTTCCACTGTCAGGGGATCTCAGTCCAACTTACTGTCATTACCGTATGCTTAGCATATTCTCTGCTTAGAATTGGTTTAAATTGGTACAGCGATTTTTGTCAAGCTGTGAAAAACAATCAGATATCAGTTCTCCCCATCATCTCTGGCTACTCTGACCATCACAGATTTTGCTTTAGGGAGAACACACTTTTCTTCTTAAAGGGAAGTCATGGCACAGGCTGTTGGTTCAAGAGAGACAATCCTATAGGACACGCATGGGGAACTTACACAGTGTTTGGGAGGCAGGGCCATGTCTGTACTGTGTCCCATGTGCCGACCGGAGCGCCTTCACTGCTTTGTGAGCTGCGAATCCCTGGGAGGGCAGAATGGAGAAACTGTCACATTGCGGCATTGAAACTTCCGGGAACGCCGGCTGATTGCTTGCGCCTTCTTGGTGGTCAACAGAAACAGAAGAGAGGGCTCACTAGTTAACAGTTGTATCTAATAATAATAACATGATCTTAATTGTACATTTTGCAACCCACTGTTATTTTTTACAGTGCTGAGGATCAAAGCACGTTTTAAAACATAACTTTTGATGTGGTTGATCCTCACGCAAACCAATGATAACAGCAGTTCTGTTTTGTAGCTAAGAAAAGGCAGGTTCAGTGCAGTGAAACGGGTATCCTGGGGTGACCCAGCAAAGAATGGGTAAGCTAGGACAAGTACTCATATTTCCTGAAGCCGCTCATGCATTCTATCCTCTTCCCTTTAGGTCAGGAGCACTTATTCCTGTGCATTACAAAATAGCTGACCTGGCTGCGACAATGTCAATATTATCTCTAATTCATATCCTGTCCTTAGCAACATGTCTGTGTATGTAACAGATACTTAATTGATATTTCTCAAAGGAATGTTGAAGAAGCATAAGTCTGCAAGAGTATACATACAATCATATTGATCCACAAGTATATATATTTCAGTACGAGTAGACAGCTATTTCAAATGCATCTGAATCAGTTAAGAAACCACCAAGGGAGATTGGCTACCTTCATGCCATGCGTTTGTTCCTACTGGGAACAGGAATATCAATTTAATGACATCTCCTGACTTCTTGATGTTACAAAGTCTCTCACATAGCTAAGTCAAACTGATGCTAAGATGCAGAAAATCAGTGAATAATCTACCACTACCATCATAGCACACACGCGCGCGCACACACACATGCGGACACATACACACACACATATATGCACATGCACATACGCACACACACATGCACATACACATACATACACACACACATACACAAACACCCTTTAAGAAGCTCAAAATCCCAAATGGTGGCTATTTCAACAGAATGGTACTGTTCTTTAAAAGTCTTCCAGAAGCTGTCAGAGGTCCAGTTTTAGTGAGGGATGACAAATATCAGATGACAAACAGGAGGAAAGACAGAAGCTGAAACCAGCACACAGCTCTCCCGTTTCAGTTTGCTGCTGAATAATTTAATGTTTCTTTGGAAGCACCCTGGGGGGCACGATGGTGTGTAGTGGACTGAGCCTCGGGTTGCTGTTCTTGTCCAGCTCATGAATACACGTTGGCCTTGCTTGTGGCTTTGTGGCTACTTCAGGGCAGGGCTCCAGGCATTGGCAGACCATTTCATAGTGATCTCACTGATGGTGACGTACTCACAGGAGTCAATAAAGAAATGTAAACATTGTCATGAGGAGTCTATGGAAAAGTTCCGTATTGTCTCCAATCGTCTTAGCAATATGCCATGGCAAATGCAGATGTCTCTACAATCAGAAGATGACTGCATTTAGAAGACTCGTGTTTTCATTATTTTTTATGAAAAAAATGTATTAAGAAACAAAGTGCCACTTAGCTTATTTAAACAAGGCTTGTGCAGTTTTAACTGTTATTAAATTAACATACCGAGAAATGGATTTCATTGTGGAATTCTTAAACATGCACCATAATACTTTGTTATAATTCTCCCTTCTCCCTGTTTCCCTGCCTTCCCTCCCTATAGACCCCTTTTCTACTTTTATGCCACATATTTTGCATTACCCTCTTTTTCCTTAAGATCTGTTCCTTTCTTTTCAGGGTCCACTTAGAGTTTCACAGCTAGTATACACACCCATATCCACCCTCACCCCACGTTCGCCCCAAATGTTTTTATGTTGAGGTCTTCATATAAGAGAAAACAGGAGGCATCTGTCTTTGTGAGTTGGCTTGTGTTGTATCATAATGCTGTTTAGTTTTATCCATTTTTTTTTCCTGCAAAGGTCACGGTTTTTCTTTATAGCTGAATAAATCTCTATTATGTCTGTGGGATGTATCTTCCTCATGCATGTCTTGGTGAAGAAAGGCTGGTCCCAGGCCCTGGCTGTTGTGACAAAGCAGCAATGATCATGCATGTTGACAGAGTCTTTTGGCTGGGTGCCCAAGTGCAGCACAGCTGGCCCGGATGGGAGTTCTATTTTTAGTTTTTGGGGACCCTCCACAGTGGTTGTGTGGTTTATGGCTCTACCAACAGAGTACAAGGGTTAGCCTTTCACCGGATCTTTGCCAGCATGCATTGTTGGCTTTCTTGATGATAGTCATTCTGACTGGAGTGAGGAGGCCTCTCAAGGCAATTTTAATTTTCATTTTCCTGATGTTGAACATGTTTTCAGATATGTATTGGCCACTTGTAATTTTGGGGGGAATCATACTCAATTGTTAGTCCACGTATTGATGGGGATGTTTGATTTTGGGAGGTCTTTGCATGCTCTAGCTTTCAGTCACAAACTGATCCATAGTCGGCAAAGATTTCTTCCCCATCTTGTAGGCTCTGTCAGGCTGCTGACAGTTCCCTTTGCTGTGCAGAAAGATTCTGGTTTCATGGAACCCCCTTCCCCGGTTTGGGGGTTACTTCTTGTGCTATTAGAGTCTTTTCAGACAAGCCTTATCTAGATCTTGAAATATATTACATATGTTTTTCTCTAGTCGTCCCAAAACTTTATATTTTGGCCTTTGATCTTTAATATGTAAGAGCTAACCAGGAATATGCTAGGGTCACTGGCCCAGCAGTATTGCAATTAATATAGTTTCTGTGCAGTTATTTTGGGTCTGGGCAGCTGGGAATAAAAGAACAGCCCCCAACAACAGAATGGTGTGCGGTGTGCCGGCTATATCTGCATAGAAGCTGAGAGAGCTTGGAAAGGAATTCGATGCACAAAAGAGCAGCATTATGTGCAGTTTCTTGGTAGCCACATTTTTTTCAGATAGGCTATGTCTGCTGGTGGCAAACAGAGGCCCTGTGGCTTCTTTAAGAGACGCCTTCCTGCTGGGCTGTGGTGACACACACTCGGGAGGAAGGCCGATCTCTCTGAGTTTGAAGCCAGCCTGGTCTACAAGAACTAGTTCCAGGAGAGGTTCCAAAGCTACAGAGAAACCCTGTCTCAAAAGGGGGGGGGTCCTTCCTGATTCAACATTAGCAGCAAAACACTGTGCACCAGAAACAGTGACTTCCTGGTTCATACTGCTAGCACAAACTCCGACTTTTTCAGGAGGCCAAGCACTTGAATGGGGTTTGTGAACAGTGTGTTACAAACTGCTTAATGGCACAACATAGACCCGCTTGCATACCTGAAACTGGAGCAGTGTGCACAGATCTCAGAGGTGGTGAACATGCCTCCGCCATGTTGGACTGGGCAAAACCAAAAGACAAAGTAGCCTTAGTCCTAGCCACTTAGCATTTTAAGAAGTGCTTCTGGACAGAA
Source organism: Microtus ochrogaster (assembly GCF_000317375.1). Taxonomy (NCBI): domain Eukaryota; kingdom Metazoa; phylum Chordata; class Mammalia; order Rodentia; family Cricetidae; genus Microtus; species Microtus ochrogaster. The sequence goes on along the minus strand of NC_022031.1, from coordinate 16,843,647 downwards.
AAAGATTACAGGTACACCATAGGGCAGATTTAGACAAAAACGACCTCTAAATGAGACACAGTGTGTTTAAAAAAATGTACATAGGCTTGGGAGAGAGAAGAAAAAGAGTACAGAGAGTTATAAAAAGAAGTAAAATTGTTTTTAAAAAATAAAACAAAGTCTTTAAAGAGACAGAGTACAGAGAGTTATAGATTAAAGGAATAAAGAAAAATAAGCCATGTAAAGATGGAATATACACAGAGAGTCTGGATTATGTATATTATTGTATTTTCTTTGAATTTTTTGATTGTGAATGAGCTAAGTACAGAGAGACATTTTATTGTATGGGCTGCTAAGCTATATATACTTTAAAGGTATCTTGACTTCAAAATTTGGATCCAAAAACTGTGGATTCCTTCCAGGATAATATGGTTTGATGGAATAAGAACCCCTGAAAGATCTCTGTAAATCCCTAAAAATTACTTCACCCAACAAAAAGCAGAAAGCAGTTTGGATAGAACTATGCCCAAATTCCCAAACATTGTTTATAAATGTTTGTTTATATTTAAATGGGAATATAATATAGAGATGAATACTTTGCATTGGTATAGATCTTGGTTTATTGATATAAATTTAAGGTCAATTCTGTTATATATATATATTTTTTCTCTGATTAAGGTATTGTGTTTGTGTAGTTTATTTGAAAATGTAATGTAAAATTAAGAAATATAGGTTAATAGATAATCATATATAACAGTCAACCTTGTAGTCATGTTACTTAGGTTTTCTAGATGTACAGAGATATATTTCAGATGGCTATGTATTCTTCAAACCTTTCAAAAACTAACAGAATGTGGCATTTAAAATGTTTTTAAGAATTTAGGACTTTTCATGACAATGAGACACATCTGCTCCTGGAAGCACCAATTTACTACAAGAGGATGATGGCCATTGATGAGGATCCTCATTGAGTTTGCTAACCATTTGGGCAGGAATCTGCTCTTGCCTGGATTGCTTGATGTTATGCTGTATGAACTGGACATGCAGGGCCCACAGAAAAAATGACTGCTGAATTTGCCTAAAGGTGAGACTGTCCTTCAGAGTTCCTGCTTCATGAAAGATTCTGCCAGATATTTTGCAAGACACAGAAGAAAGTGACTGACAAACTGCCAATATAGGTAGAACTGTCTTTGAAATTTCCTGCTTCATGGAAAAGTCTGCCAGATACTATGGGCCTGTAGGCTGAAGATGGATGTCCCAGTGTTACAGAAGAACTTTGGGTGACTGTCCAGGCAGTGAGATGTCTCTGTTAATTCTAGAATTTTGGAAGTTGCTTACAACATAGTTCCTGTTAAGTTAGGTAATATTATATCCTTCTGGAGTCTTTGATGGAGTTGAAGAATACAAAGTTATAGTTATAGTTTTTCTTACTTATGATAAAACACAGATTAGATATAAAATTTTAGACTCACAAAGATAGCATAGGTGATAGAGTATTTTCCTTAATTTGACAAATATAAATGAACTAAATATTGTAACTGTAATTCTTGGTTCATAACTGTTTTCTTGTATGTATTCTTGCTATGTTAGCGTTAAAAACCTTCCTTTTTATTTAGACAGAAAAGGGGAGGTGATGTGGTATGCCCCTCTGTATGCTGTGAATATCATTGGTTAATAAAAAATCTGCTTTGGGCCTATTGCAGCAGAGAATAGGACAAGGAGGAAATTCTAAGCAGATAGAGGAGGAGAGAGTAGATGGAGTCAGGGAGACACCATGTAGCCACCAGAGGAGAAAGACACCCACGCTGGTACTGGTAAACCACTAGCCTCATGGTAAAATATAAAATAATAGGAATGGGTTAATTTAAGATGTAAGAGTTAGCTAGGAATACACTAGAATCATTGGCCAAGGAGGGTTGCAATTAATATAGTTTCTGTGTCGTTATTTTGGATCTGGGCTGCTGGGAATCCATTTTTAATTTATTTTTGAGCAAGACGAGGGATTAGGTGTAGTAATTTCATTATTCTGCACATGGTTATTTCAATTTCCCTGCACAATTTTCTGAGGAGGCTGTCTTCATGCCAGTGAATGTTATTTGAAACCTGTGAAAACAACTATGTGGCTTGTGTGGTGTCTGTTAGGGTTTCTATTGCTGTGAAGAGACACCACGACCCTGACAACTCTTATAAAGGAAAACAATTAATTCATCTTGCTTAGAGTTCAGAGGTTCAGTCCATTATCATCACGGGGGAAGCATGGTGGTGTGCGGTCAGACACGGCTCTGGGTGAGGTAGCAGAGAGTCCTGCATCTGGGTTGGCAGGCAGCAGGAAGAGACAGTGAGCCCCTAGGCCTGGCTTGAGCTTCTGAAACCTCAAACCTGCCTCTAGTGACACACTTCCTCCAACCAGGTCATACCTCTAATAGTGTTACTCCGTGTGAATCTATGGGGATCATTTTCATTCAGACCACCACATGTAAGGATATTGTGGTCTGTGTGTTCTATTTTACTCTGTTGGTCCACATGTCTACTTTTTAATGCTAGTACTATGCTGTTTTTGCTACTCTGACTCTGTAGTATAACTTGAGATGAGGTGTTTTGATGCCCCTAGGTGTTTTATCTGCTTTGGATATTTTGGTTCGTTATCCTTATATAAAGAGTTTTAAAGTTGCCTTTTCTACTTCTGTAAATGTTGTTACTGGAACTTTAAAAATATTTTAGAAGTATTTAATTTTTGACTTTGTGTATATATGCGTATTTCTGCATGTAAGTGTGTGTAACACAGGCATGGCTGGTGGCTCTGGAGGTCAGAATAGGGCATCAAATCCCCCTGAAACTAGAATTACAGATAGTTGTGTGCTGCTATGTGGGTACTGGGAATTGAACCCGGGTCCTCTGAAAGAGCTGTCAGTGTCTTTAACTGGCAAGCCATCTCTCCAGTTCCATGTTACTGGAATTTTGATAGGGATTATATTAACTATATATATTTTGATAGGGGTTATATTAATTATATATAACATAGTTTATGGTAATATAGGCATTTTCATAACTTTAATTCTATCTGTCTATGAGCATGAGAAGTATTCCGTCTCTTGAGTCTTCTTTAGTACAGAAGAAATAAGGTTAAATAAAAGGCAGAAGAAGAGTAGTGGAGAATATTGTTGTGGAGAGAAAATAAGTTCTTTTTATGTTTTATGGCCCTTTATATAATCACCCAAACTTGCTCATATATGTTTTCACTATACAGTAATCATTTCATACTCTTCTGTTGCCTGTGTCTGCTCCTTTTCATCTTTTTACTATACTTTAAATATTTTAAAATAAAAGTTTTCTTCTTTTAACCCCTTCCTGTTTCATAAATGAATCCATTTGTACATTTGAACTTCTGAACTTTCTTGGGAAATCTGTTGGATATTTTTGTTTTGTTTTTTATTGTCTTTTTGGTGTGGTTTGGTTTGGTTTTATCTTGTGAGCTTTCTTGCTAGTGTTGAGCCTGTATTGGACCAGTGTCTGATGTCTTCCCAGGATGTCTACACTTATGCTTGAACCCTGTGTGCTGGGCAGATTTTCTCTCCACTCCCGAGATTCGCTCACCATCTTACCCATTGGGGTACCTAATGCTGTAGTCCTGTCTCTCCCTAGTGCATTGGGAGGAACAGAGGGGAAGACCCAACCGCAGCAGTGAGGTATGTGGAGCGTCCCTGGTGAGGTGGAGGGCCTGTCTTTGGACTTTTAAGCTCTCCAAAGCGTCAACACTGGTTGGAGGGTTGCAGCTTTCAGCATCAAGGCCCTGGATCTTCAGCTCATAAGGGATCTCTCCCTTTCCCAATCGTCTCCTCCTTCCAGTTGTTGAAAGGACATTTGTTGGCCCTCAGCTGAGCAAGTACAGTTTTATTGAAATATTTCCTTATTTAAAATAGTTTAATGGATAAATTTAAAACATTATCAGAAACACAGACTCTTACAAATTGGTGCAATATTTTAAAGAATTTTAATAGGATGTAATGATTTCTTATTAACATTCAGGGATTTCTTAGTTTCTGAAAATTTTCATCTTAGTTTTAATGATTTAGTTTATGCTTAGCCCATTCCAGATTTTTCTCCCTCACTTCACCCTATATACCATTGTATTATAAGTATGTGTGAAGTTTGTGTTGTGTGTGTACTTGTGTATGTGGGGTGTGTGTGTATGCATGTGTGGTCACAGAAGGTGTTGGCGGCCTGTCACACTGCCACATTTTGAGGTAGGGTCTCTCCCTGAGCTGGGAACCCAGTTGTTTTTTTTGGCTAGGCTGGTATCCAACATGCCTCAGCAATTTTATATTTCCATCCCCCAAAGTGCTGGACTCTTAATCTCAGTGTTGTGGGTTCGAGCCCCACGTTGGGCGCCAAAATGTAACGGCATAAATGAATGCCGACAGATTGTAAAAATATATACAGCTTTAATGGGGAAATAGACTTACAGAACCACCGTTCCTGCGGAGACCAGGAAAGCAGAAGTGAGTGCTGGGAGCAGGCTCGCCAGATTTATAGGTAAACATTAGCCCGACGCGAACACACCCCCTAAGGGGCAGGACTTATCCCTACAGTATTGGGGATCTGAACTCAGGTCCTCGTGTTTGTAAACAACAAGCACCCTTAACCTTTGAGCCATGATCTTGACGATCTCCATGCCAGATTTTAAAAACAATGTCACTCTTCACTTGTGGATTGAATGATGAAGGGCTGTGGTAGGGGTGGGGTTCTGTTCTGTGCATTTTGGCATGTTTCACAGCATCCTTGGGCTCTACGTCATAGGTGCCAACTGCACCCTCATCCCTATTATAGCAGTCAAAGAGAGGGAGTTGGATTACGCAAGGGCAATAATTTGGTTGATTGTGCCATATAAGGGAAACCTGTACTATCCCTAGACTGTCGAGTCTTGAGTCTTCTGCTTCGGTGAGCACACAGGTAGTGCTGGACGGAGGTGAGCGTTGTGCCCTCCTGCCTCTGCTGAGCCATACATCATGTGTGCTTTCTTTTTGGCTATTCCAGGGTTATGTGCTTAATATGTTGGTAACAGTAAGTAAAGCATTTCTCTAGGATCTCTGAGTTGTTCCAGTAAATTATAGAAACGAAGGAGGCAGGTTGTGGGAACCTTGAACTCTTTAGTTACACAAAAGTATTGAAATTCCATGCTTGAAGTTGGTCTCTGGAGTGGACGCCATCCCAAGGGACTTTGTTATTATTAACTTGTGGAGTCTGACGGCTGCTCTGGGCAGTTAGTGTCAGAACTGAAATTGAATTGGCGCCTTAGTTAGTGTTGGAAAAACATGTTGGAGAAGGCACCACACATTTAGTGTCGGGAGTTGAGAAAGAAAAAGCAACCACAAACATCACGTTTATAGCTTAGTAAATGACCAGAAATTGAACACATGCCTATAACCTTCCAGGTCAAGGAACAGAATAACAGCAATAACCCAGAACTCCGTGTTCCCCTGGTTACCCCATCCCTCTCCTTCCCCCAAAGGTAATTGCTGGTTTGACTTCTAACATTATTTATTAGTTTTCCTTCGTTTTGGACTTTATTGGCTTTCCTGTGCTATGGGTTCTGAAGTGGCTCCCTTAACAGTGAATGATGCTCTGTAGGGAGTCGCTTGTTGCATTTGTGAGATAAGGAAAAAGAATTTCGTCTCGTCTTTTTTTTTTTTTTTTGCTTTTATGCGATCTAGCCCTGAAAGTCCATTCGTCCTTAGTAGTGTATGTTAGCTATGTGCACAGAGACTTAGCAGCATTAAGCAAACAACACTTAAAAATTAAAACTTGCTTTTAATTATTGAGTCAGACTATAATTTATGAGCAATTATTGACTCAATAAAGTTAATTAAAGCCCTGCATATGTGGCCAAAGCTATAATATTAATCAAATCCACCCTGACCTTTTCTGTATGACCAGTGGTAAGAATGTAAAACAGGTTTGAAATGACTGCATTTGGGAAGCAGTACAGCAGTTAAAAGCAACAATCCTGGAGCGAGACTTGGTGCTGAGTCTTTGCTATGACTCAGAAAGTTCTTAGCCTAGTTGCTTAGTGGTCTCAATTTTCTCATCTGTAAAATGGGAGCATGAAAATATATAAAGAACAAATGAGTTCATGACTATAAAATACTTGAATAGACACATTCGCTACTATCACTAGGACTCAGAAGCACCATGAGGCCTGACACACACATACAAAAACACATACTTACCACACAGCTGACATTGGGGATGGTTGCGTGTTTGTAAGAGTAGGGATACAGCAGCATCTGTGCGTAGGCATGAAAGGACAGGTAGGCTCTAATGCGTTTTCTGTGTTTCCGAAGGAAGTCGGCGACAGCCTTTACCTCCGGCTCAGATTCCGGGAAAGGACCACAGTAAGTATCGTCACAAGGGTGTGCAGAGGCTCCTTCATCTGCAGGTCAGAAAAGAAAATGGGTAGTTGTGTGTGTGTGTGGGGGGGGTTCAGGCAGGGAAGAAACCAGAAACACAAACAAGCATTGTTAAACTGGGTCTTTTCGTATTTCTAAAAATTATAAGGAATCCAGTTTCTCATTACAGGAATCGATAATGGCTGTTTTGAGCTATTCAAGCCTGTGCACTGTAGGAGACCCTAAGCGCGAGCCAGGTGCTGTTGTTTAAAGCAGTAAGGAACACTTTGAAGGAACATCTCTCTCAGCTGTTAATTCTCTTGCTGGAGAAATCGCTCTATGCAATCTCCCGCAGCAGGTTGACTTCTCATCCATGTGCCCTCCAACACCTGCTCTTCCTTTTCATGACAATGAATGCACGGGTAATTACTGTTCAATATTTACCTGTTTGCATTCGGTCTGTGTTTACGCTGTCCTAGAAGCCTGGGATACAAAGGAAACACAGAAAAGGCCTCTGTTCTATTAGGAGCTGCCTTGTCAGGATTTGTTGCTGAACTCTTGCCTCCTGCTGGATTCCTGGCAGCTAGGACAGCTGTGTGAGAAATGGTCTACACGTGTTTATTGAGGAACTCGATGTCCAATCAAAAGGAAGGGGCGGACATCTGAAAGAGTGTCTGATAATATACAGATCTTGATAGAGCAAGGGTAGAGCACACACAGCTACCCAAAGTCTAGGAGAGTTTTAGACCAGAGATGTCTAGACTGATTTATAAAAACTCAGGGTGTGTCTCATCTTGGGGATATACTGTGTTAAAAATATAAAAACGTTTAAACTAAATTTTATTTATTTATTTATTTGTTTATATTCTTTTGAGACAGGGTCTCATGTAACCCTGGCTGGTGGCATTAAACTCCTAACTGCCCTTCCTTCAGCCTCCTAGGGTGCCAGGGTTACAGGTGAGAGCCACCATGAGTTTGGCTCAAATTTTAATTTTTTAACATTTTTTTTCAACAACCATTTTTGTACAAATCAGGCTTATTAAGAGGTCTATGGAGGGGATGGAAAAAGCTAAGAAGCACAAAGCATTGCTGTTCTAAGAAATTGTGGCTATAATTATATTTTGTGAATTCCTTTCACACTGTTGGCCATTACCATTCCCCTACTTCTGGAAAACAATGCCTGCCTCTTCAGTCACTTAACTCATGGCTTAAAATGCAGACAGTTGAACAAATTAATGAGCTGGTTTGAAGCATTCACAGAGGGGATAAAGGGCTGGAGAAATGAGACAGAAATAAAAGAATGTGAGAAATGAATAAATATCAACGTGACTAATAGAGGATCTAGAAGGACAGAGAAAAATAAACATTTGAAGAACCAGTAATTAAAATTTCTCCACAATGAAGGGAAAATTAAACAGACACTACTTACAAAAAAAAAAAAAAAAAGACAGATGGGGAAAATATCAACACTTGAGCACAATAAAGTTTAAGGAAAGAAAATAATTCCAGAAAAAAAAAGAGACTGTTTAGAAAAAGAACTAGTCAGGTTAACATTTGACTTTTAAAATATTTTTATTTTTCTGTGTATGAGTGCTTGTCTTTGTGTGTGTGTGTGTGTGTGTGTGTGTGTGTGTGCATGTGTGCGTATGTGTATGCCAGTTTCATGTTTGGTACCAGAGAAGACCACAAGAGGGTGCTAGATTCCCTGGAACGGAACTAAAGACCACTGTGAGCTGTTATGTGGTGCTGTGGACTGAAGTTGGGGTGTCTGCTGCAACAGCAAGCCCCTTTACCCATTGCCCCATCTCTCCAGCCATGACATTTGAGTTCTTAACAGTAACATCAGGACTCCTGTATCTAACAGTGTCTTTTTTTCTCTTATGCTCTTATCAAATCCAGAGTCTTGTATGTATGCCGTCCCTGAGCTATGTCCCTAAGCCCTTGACGTTTTTGGATAGTGTTTTGTCATGTAATCCAGCTTGTTTTCAAATTTTTTGAATCTCTTTCCTCTGCCCTAAGGATTGTACCAATTCACTTGACTTCAAAGTTCTTTTTCTTTTTTTAGTAAAGGAAATTTGAATCTTGACCTTTTTTTTCGTTATCTCATTGAACTCTGTTGAAATGTGGAAGTGGGAGAAATATGTTCTCCGGCATAAAAGGCTGCAAAAGTTATACTATACACTGATACTCTGAAAAATTCCTGGAGAAATGTTTCAACAAAATACTACAATAAAAGTAATCCTTTAAAGCATATAATTCAGTTCTTTTAAAGATAAGTACAGAGCTGAGTAGACACTACTATCTGATTCTGGAACGCTTCTCTTTCCTCCAGAAGTGTTGCTTTATTAATGTGTGCAGATAATATATATTAGTCAAAAATTTAAAAATCAAACAAAAAATTAAAATTTTTCTAAAATATTCCAAGAAATGCAAACTGCTGGGAGCTGGAGCATGGGGACCAGAGGGAGTGAAAGTATGCAGAAATCCTCCATCGCTTTCCAGTTTTTCTATTAGCATATATTATACATGATAACGGATTTCATTATGACATTCTGCATACGAATTTAATATATTTTGATTTATTCACCATCAATTACTTTTTCTTGTCTCTCTCTCACTC
>NC_022031.1:16833596-16834428 GCF_000317375.1 Microtus ochrogaster | reverse complement strand
CCAATAACTTTAAATTAAGCTAATGCTGGAGCATGGACAACTTAGGAAACACTGAAGAAAATGCTTTTGCCTCCCCCAGCCACCATCACCTGCCTATATTGACCATCAGCCTCAGGGATGGCTGTGACTTTCTGAGTCTTCCTCCCCCCCAGCAATCATTAAATGCCAATAACTTCTCAGCCCCAACAGCTAAAAGGTCTGGTGAGCTCCTCCACTTCCATGATGGACTGTTGATGGGCCCAGAAAGTTAGTCTTTCTTTGAAAGGAGATGTGGATATTGATTTAAATTTAGAAATGGATGTTGAAAAAAACCTGAGTGTGGGGCTTGGGAATAAGAGAAGAAGATTAGGACCCAAGTTCACAATTAATAGAGTCACTGTGAAATGTCTAGCAGAAAATATTAGAGGAGTAAAAGCAGACAGTGGAGAACAGGGCAGGAGTAAGAGAGCAGAAACAAGTCTCAGGGTAGCATTGATTACAAAGACGTTTTCCTACAGAAACAATAAGATCCAGCAACATCATGTCTATGCAATGAAGTTGTAGTAGAAACAGCAGATACCAACTCAAAGTACGGCCTGACTCAAAGTATGGCGGCAGCTTCCGTGCCTCCTAGTCTGCAATGTTGCAGATTGGTTGTATTCAAGCAACAGAAATGATACTTTCACAGTTCCTGCCAGCAGTGTAAAATCAGGACACCAGCAGAGCTGCCCTTCCCCGCATGCCCTGAGGAAGAGTCCTTCCTTGCCACTTGTAGCTTCCTTGGGTTCCCACTATATTGGTTTATAGATGGGTCACTTCGGTTAACGCCTCCTCCTCCTCCTCCTCCTCCTCC
>NC_022031.1:16832300-16833413 GCF_000317375.1 Microtus ochrogaster | reverse complement strand
CTCCTCCTCCTCCTTCTCTACATGGTCTTTATTACGGTTTGAATATAAAATATCTTCCTCCAGGTTCATTTGTTGATCATTTGGGAGGTGATGGGAATTTTAGGATATGCTGACCCTAGCTCCTGCCTCTCTTGTTCTCCCTCTCTCTGCTTCTTGTCTGCTATGAATATTCTCCTCTACCACACACTTTTTCTGGTGTGATGTTTTGCCCAAGTGTTCTTAAGCTGTTTGTGGCATGATGCTGAGGGCTGATGCCACAGCACTGAGGAAATCTCTGTGTGATGCTGAGTGTCCTTCCTGTGTGAGCCTTAGAGCTCCCTCTATTATGCAGCACCTCACCTCACCAAGCAATTTCAAACACATAGAGATAGCCCAGGTTCACATAAATTTTGGAAGAGCCATGTCCCACTGCAGGGTTCTGGCGGATCACCTTGCTGCAAACATCACAGCGGGAAGAGCAGGTGGCAGTAAAGTTTGTTCATGGGGTGGGTGGTGAAAGAGAAATGAGAAGAAGATAAAGGAAAAGAGGGAGGGAGAGAGAGGAGGAAGAGGAAAGAAGGGACGCGCGCGCGCGCGCGCACGCACACACACACACACACACACACACACACACACACACACACACACACCGCTCGCACAGAGGCCAGATAAAGACAAGATACCTTTAAAGCCCTATCCCCAGTGACCTACTTCCTCTAGACAGGTACCATGTTCTAAAATTCCCGTGACTTTCCTCAACTAGGTCCTTTGTAAAACACACCCCTAGTATCATCACTCACGACATTGTTCAAGGAGAGGAGACTGGAACACTAGATTATAAAACCAACTTTAAAAATACAACAGTGTAACTTTATTTTCCTCATTATTTTTATGAGACTTCTTTATAGGAAAAACAATTTATTATGAATATTATCAAACAACCCCTTACTGTAGTGTCATAAAGAAAATCTTAACTATCTACAACCAAGAAAACCAGACCATGTTGAGTATAATGACAGTATTATAAAGGTCCAGTGCTTCCCTAGTTACTCTTTCTGTCCTGTAAAACTCCAACAAAAATTCCATCAGCAGATTTTTGAAGAGTATAAACTCTAATTTAAAAAGATTTTTTTT
>NC_022031.1:16829314-16831785 GCF_000317375.1 Microtus ochrogaster | reverse complement strand
TCATGCTGCCCAGTAGTGGGAACCACAGAGCTTCACACCAGGCCTTAGCCCTCATTTCCAATCGAGGAAATTTGCTCTGCCCTGTTCCTTTGTCTGTGGACACAAGGTTTAGCTTAAGGGTGATATAATCTCGGTCTGTTTGAGCAAACGTTTCAGTATCCTACCTTTGGGTAGATGTTATATGATATAAATACACAATGAAGCTTTTCCAGAAGAGCTTTATTCAAATCGGCTTATAAATAATGGAGTACTCTCACAAAGTTAGCTGAAAATGCTTTTGGTTCATAGGACTTAAAACTTGACAAGTGAGTTAATTTTAGTTTGTTGGCAAACTAAAGCAGAAACATCTCCCTCACTGTTAACTTCTCTTTTCCCCGTGTCTATATTTACATGGGGTCAACGTTTAAGATGCAATCTCCATCACGTTCTCAGTTTCAAATATCACTTCCTGGTTCATCAGTAAACAAAGTTATTAATGAAAAGATAATTTTTTCTAAGTTCAGGAATTTGGAAGGATTGTTTTGAATTAAAATTTTAAAGAGGCTACAGAGAGAGTTCCAGGATAGCCAGGACACAGAGAAACCCTGTTTCGAAAAACCATCTCCTCCCCCCCCCCAAAAAAAAAGAAAAGAAAAGAAAAAGAAAAAAAGAAAGAAAGAAAGGAGCCAATGTGGCTGGTGAGATGGCTCTGTGGCTAGAGGCATTTACACAATGATCTTACAAACTCTAATTAAAATAAATTAGGTTTAGAGCCTGGAGAGATGGCTCAGTTGTTAAGAGCACTAACTGCTCTTCAAGAGAACACATGTTCAATTCCCTGCACCCACACAGTGGCCGATGACTGTCTTTGACTTTAATCCCAGGGGTTCTGGGGCCATCTTCTGGCCTCTGAAGGCACCAGGCATACACATGCTACACAGATATGCATGCAAGCAAAACACCCATACATACAACATAAAATTTAAAAGTAAATAAAGATATTATTTATTTATTCACTCATTTGTTTTTTTAAGGTCGTGTCTCTCTCTCACTCTCTAGACCTGGGTGGCCTCAAACTCATGGTAATCCTGCAGCCTCAACCAGGCACAAACCATCATAGCCACCTTATTTTAATTGACACATAAGTGTGCAATTTACAGGGTACAATATAATAATTTGATACGTGAATACAATGTGCAGTAATTGAATTAGGGTAATTACCATTTTTACATCAAGCATTTATCATTGCTTTGTGTTTGGAACAACCTAGAAACTCCCATTTCCCACTTTTTTATAAAATACATAACAAGTTGCTGTAAACAATACTCACTTTCCTGTGCTATATAGCAATAAACCTTTTTCTCCTGTCTGATATATGGTTGTACTCAATATCCAACTTCACTGCCCCACCCATTCTAGCCTCTGGTAATCAGGATTTAATTATTTTCTTTGAGAACAATATTTTTAGTTTCACATGTGAGCGAGAACCTGCAGTGTTTTTTTTTTTTTTTTCCTGCATCTGGCTTATTTTGTTAACATATCCAGAAGAACACTGAAGTTTTTGAGAAGGAATGCATATCCAGGGAAACCTTAGAAAAGCAAAGGAGAGGGGCTTATCCCAACAGGCATTAAAACCTCCTGTATAGGTACATTAATAAAAATGATACAGAGTCAGGAATAGACTAGCAGACTAATGGGGCAGCATACACAGGAATTTGCTGCACGCATGGAGAAGAGCATCAGGGATCACTACGGGGATGGGTTGCCTGGTAAAAGATGCTGAGAAAACTAGTTCATTAGAGATTAGTAGAACAAGCTCTATCAGATCCTCACTGCATAAATACACCAAAGTAAAATGTCTACTTTAACAGTGTAAATAATATAAAAGGTAATGATACAGAAATCAACCATAAGATCTGGTTACTGCTAGCTGGGTGCTTTCTCTAGCCTACTGGTTCTCAACTTGTGAGTCATGACCCTTTGGGAGGCGATGAACAACCCTCTCACAGAATAAGGCCATCAGAAAACACATATATTTACATTGCAATTCATAACAGTAGCAAAATTACAGTTATGAAATAACAACGAAAATAATTGTATGGGTGGGGGTTATCACAACGTGAGGAACTGAGCTAAAGGGTCGCAGCATTAGGAGGGTTGAGAAACTGCTCTGGTCCTTTTCCTTCATCCTTCTGCATGGACTCCTTGAGTGTGGGGATGGTTTTGAGGGGGTTCTTGAGGACCTCTGTTTTGTTGATGCAGATTTTATTATGTGCATGGTGAGGGGTGGGAGAAAGTGGCTTTTGTTGTGGAATATTACTTTAGCTACGTAAAGATGTGTTACATTTGTTTAGACTTCATTTGTTTAATGATGTAAAGATGCATTGCTTTGCCTGCCTAAGGCCCCTGATTGGTCTAATAAAAAGCTGAACAGCCAATAAATAGGCAGTAAAGGGATAGGCAGGGCTAATGGGCAGAGAGAATAAGTAAGA
>NC_022031.1:16806806-16828642 GCF_000317375.1 Microtus ochrogaster | reverse complement strand
TAAGTCATAGTAACACCTGGACAGAAGGGTAGGGAGACTCAGGGCTGCCTGTGGGCATAGATAAATACAGTAATCCTCTGGAAGGCGAGTCATCACAGGGGTTCAGGGCTTTAGCAGTGCAAAAGGGGTACGTATACATCATGGGGTTACAAATTCAGCATAGGTTGAAAAACATGGCTTGCAGGATACATTAGGCTTAGGAAACAAACTTATTCTTGTAAGCTATGGAGACAGTAACAATGAATAGCGCTGGGGCTCCCTAGCAACAATGTGGCTCCTGTTGGTGTTTCCACAAAGGCTCAGCAAGTAAAAGCCAGATATAGTGCATGTATAATTAAGATGGCAAGTGATGACATTTAGAAAAAAAATATTAGGAAGACAAGAGAAAAATTTTCTGAGAAAATTATAGATGGTAGAAAATAGCTTTACCAAATTCTCTTTAAATTATTTTTGAAAGGATAGCTTAGTTAGGTTGGAAGGTAGGGAGAAGACGTAAGTGTCGTGTTTATGAGGGAGACATTGTCTCCTGGAACAGATTGAAGTTAGAGGGTAGTCTCAGGAAGTAAATAAATAAGTCAACCATGACACAAAAGCAAGGCACATCTAGTACTAAAGTTCAACAGGAAGTGTGAGGCAGGTGGCATTGACGGCTACAGTGTAGGCTGAGCCTACAGTGGTAATCAGGGCTGCTTCCTTGACCATCTTACAGGCCTCCCAAAGAGCCTGCTGTGCCCCTACAGCTAGCACAGAACATCAGAGGCCAAAAGAGCCCCATTCTCTTAAAATGAGGGTGAGATGCAGGAAAGCCAGCTTCCGTGCTACAGCAGTGTCCAGGGGTGGCTTTTGCTTAATGGAAATAATATATAAATTAGGATATAAAAAACCCATGAACACATAAAGTTCTTTGATGTCCTAACTAGAATTTTTATGTGAAGGTATGTGTATTGCGATCTGTAGTCTCAATATTAAAAACTCCTTTCTCGAAGACTAGCCATTGGAGAGTTCATTCGGTAAATAGACAGAAAATGAATATTTAGTAGAAAGAAAGAACACGAACTTGTATGAATAAAGTGGTTAAAGTATCTAGAGAGAATGTTCTGAAGAATGGTAGTAGCTAGGCTGATAAAAATGCTAATTGCTTAGCAGTGCTTTATTTCTATAATACATCAATTGTATGAATATAAAGATATTAGAAAATGGGGCTGTAGAGGGGGGTCAGGGCTTGCTGCTCTTACAGAGGAACTGAGTTCAGTACCTAGCACCCAGGTGGCCTGGCTCACAACCACATGTAACCCCAGCCCCAAGTGATCTCCGGTACCCTCTTCTGCTCTCTCATACACACACACACACACACACACACACACACACACACACACACACACTAACAAAAATAATGACCTAAGATGTTTAAGAAGGAAAACATTTTAAAATGAGAAAGCCATCAAATCAGAAAATGGTAATCCAATTTGGTTTTATTTCACAGCCATTGACCTCTATGGAACTGACGGGACTGGGACCTCTAATAAACAGTATCTGGAGAAGCATGTTTACCGTGGTATAGTCATTGGTTATATTGGACAATTTCTTTGTTAGAGTTATTAAGGGCTTGGTAAACAGCAGGACCAAGAGCCACTGGGGAGGAAAAGGGTAGCTTCAGCTTCCAGCCCTCAGGCCAGACTCCATCCAGAGGGAAGGCAGAGAGGAGAAACTAGGCAGGACCTGAAGCTGAGCGGTAGAACAATGCTGTTTACTGCCTTGCTCCCCTTGACTGCTTTCTCCTACACACCAGGATCACCTGCCTGTGGGTGGGAGTGGTACCTCTCAAAGCGATCTGGGCCCTTCGACATCAATCATTAATTAAGAAGATGTTCCACAGGCTGGTCTATAGGCCAATCGGGGGAGGGGGGCACATTTTCTCAGTTGAGGCCTCTCTTCCCAGATAATTCTAGCTTAGGTCAGGTTGACAAAACCAAAACAAAAATAATGAGTATATTTTTAAAAAATTCAAATCAAGACATTTCATACAGGTATGTGTTGTGTTCTTCCGTACCTTCCTCCTCTCCCTTCCCATACCCTTCCCTCCCATCTGTCTCCCTTGTTGCCCGGATTTCACTTTACACTTTGTTTATGCATATGTGATTTGATTGAGCTATATGAAATCTAGGGAACACAGATGAGGAAAGCACATAGGCTATTTGTTTTCTGAGACTTAGGTATGATTGTTTTCAGTTGCATCCATTTTTTCCCCCTGCAAACACATAATTTTATTCCCCTCACTGGAAACAATTCCACTGTGTATCCACACACCACAGAGTTTCTATTTGTTCTCAGTTGATGGGCACCTCGGTTGGTTCCGTGGCTTAGCTGTTGGGAATAGTGCTGAAATAAGTACTGATGTATGAGTGTCTCTGTGATATACTGATGCAGAGGCCTTTGGGTAAATACTCCGGAGTGCTGTGACTGGCTGGGCATCCAGAGATCTATTTCTGTTTTATATTTTGAAACTTCTGCACTGATTTCTACAGAGGCTGGACTAGTTTGTATTCCCATTAGCAATGTCTAAGAGTTCCCTTTTGTCTGTGTCTTTGTCAATCATGGTTTTCCTTAATGACTGACATTCTGACTGAGCTAAGAGGAAGCCCAGGGTAGGTTTGGTTTGCTTTTCTCTGATGGGTAGTGAGGCTCAGCAGTTTTTGCATGTTTACTGGCCATTTGTATTTCATCTTTGTAGACTGTTCACTTCATCACTGCGTTTATTGATTGGGTTTTTGGAATTCTTTAGTTGTTGGAGTTCTTAGTCTGTTCTAGATAGTAATCCTCCATCAGACATATAGTTCAAGATTTTATACCATTCCTATTGGCTCTTTGTCCAATTAACATTTCCTTGTCCAGAGGCTTTTTAATTTCACAAGGTCCTGCTTGCCAGTTGTTGGCACTATTTTCTGGGTAGGTAAGGTTCTATTCAGAAAACTCTTGTCTGTCTAGATCTTTAAGTAAGATACTTTTGCCTCCATGTAGATTCATTTGCTAGCTGCCTTAGCTCCTTTGTTGGAAACACTATCTTTTCTCTGGTATTTTCAATTCTTCTTTCATTCGACCCATAAACATGGAAGGTTTTGTTTGTTTGTTTGTTTTTTAAATCTACCAGTGTCTTCTGAAATTACTTTCTTCAGTGCTTTAAACTTTTCTTTGTGGAGGTCTTTCGCCTATTTGCTTAGGTTTATTCCAAGGCATTTTATTTTCATGAGGTGATTTTGAGTGGATCACTTCCTTTGTTTCTTAGCATGTTAGTTACTGATATCTAGCTATTGGTTTTTGAATATGTTAATTTTGTATCTTGCCCCTTTCTGAAAGTAGCATCTTCGAACTCACAGAGAGCCACCTGCCTCTGCCTCCCGAGTGTGGGGATTAAAGGCGTGCGCCGCCGCCACCACCACCCGGTTCCTGAAAGTAACATTTCTAAGAGTTTTCTGGTGGCGTCTTTAGAATCTCATGTACACAATCATAGGACCTGAGAATAAGGACAGGGCAATGTCTTTCTTTCTCTTTACATCACTTTTCTTTGCTTTTCTTGTCTCACTGCTCCAGCACGGACTGGGGGTGTGGGGAATGGGAGCTCTTTTTTAATTAATTAATTTATTTATTTATTAAAAATTTCCACCTCTTCTCATCCTCCCATTTCCTTCCCACTGCCCCCCTCCTCCTCCTCCTCGCTCTCCAGTAATAAGAGAAGTTGGGATTCCCTGCACTGTGGATAGTCCAAGGCCCCCCCTCCCTCCAGGTCTAGGAAGGTGAGCATCTCAACAGACTAGGCTCCCAAAAAACCAGTACATGCAGTAGAATCAAAATCCGGTGTCATTATCATTGGCTTCTCAGTCCGCCCTCATTGTCAGCCACATTCAGAGAGTCTGATTTGATGACATGCTCGTTCAGTCTCATTCCAGCTGGCCTTGGTGAGCTCCCATTAGATCAGCCCCACCTTCTCAGTGGGTGGGCGCACCCCTGGTCCTGTCTTCCTTGTTCATGTTCTCCCTCCTTCTGCTCTGGACCTTGGGAGCTCAGTCCAGTGCTCCAATGTGGGTCTCTGTCTCTATCTCCATCCATCACCAGACGAAGGTTCTTTATCAATGGCTTCTCAATCAGCCCCCCATTTCAGCCACATTGAGAGAGTCTGGTTTGGTCGCATGTTCATTCAGTTTTGGTCCAGCTGGATTTGGGGAGCTCCCATTAGAACAGGCACACTGTCTCAGTGGGTGGAACAACCCCTCGCGGTCCAGACCCTTGCTGAGTGAGATAACCCAGATCCAAAAAGATAATATGGTATGTACTCACTCATTAGTGGACTCTAGCCATAAACAAAGAACATTAAGCCTAGAGAAGCCAAATAACAAGGTGAACCCAAAGAAAAACATATATAGATCCTCTTGGAAATTAGAAGCAAACAAGATTGCCTGGCAAGAATTGGGAGCATAGTGGTAGGAGTGAACTTGGGGGAAGGGGAGAGGGAGAGAGAGAAGGGAGAAGGGAAAGACTGGGGAGAGCTTGGGGGAGTGGGAGGGTGGAGATGGAGGAAGGGCAGATATAGGAACAGGGAAGAAGTTATCTACATTAAGGGGGTCATTTTAGGGTTGGCAAGAGACTTGGCTCTAGAGGGGATCCCAGGTGTCCACAGGGATGTCCCCAGCTAGGTCCTTGGGCAGCAGAGAGGAGGATGCTTTGCCCCACTATCACACTGATGATTATCTTGAATATCACCATAGACTCTTCCTCCGGCAACGGATGGAGATAGAGACAAAGTCCCTCATCAGAGCAATGGACTAAGCCCCCAAGGACCTGCTGAAGAGCAGAAAGAGGGAAGAATGAGCAACGAAGTCTGGGAGCTCTTGCAGTAGAACACTTGCCTTACAAATGCAAGGACTGAATTTGATCTGCAGAAACAAGTTAGAAATATCCGGTTCCATGGTACTCACTTGCAGTCTCAATAAGAGGGAGGCAGAGACAGACTGGAGAGTCCATTTCCATTGGTTTATGGTGTGCAGCCTTCACTCTGTGGGGCTCTTTCTTCTCTTCCTAATCCCCTCAGGGGCACTGGGCTCCGTGAAAGACTATTGAGATGATCGTGTGATTTCTGTTCTTAAAATTTTTATTTAGAAAAAATTGTTTTTGAGACAGTTGTAACCCAAGATAACCTGGAACTCACGGTATGGCCCTGGTTCATTCTGAGTATTGCAGTCTTCCTGCCTTGCCCTCCCAGCTTCTAGTGTTTTAGATATGTGCTACCATGCCTGATTTATAGTTTCATTCTCAATGCATGCTTTTCTTTTCTATTGCATTTTAAAAAAATGTCTCATATGTGGAATCAGAATTCTATTGGATTTATAAAAATTGCAAAAATAGTGAGGCGGCAGTAATACACCTCAGTAGTTGAACAATTATCTGGTGTGTCTATGACCCAGCATTTGATCTCCAGCGCACAAAAAAGCAAAACTTACTTACATGATTGCAAACTGTCAGCTTACCCTCAAATAGCCTGCTAGGAGCAGAGTGAAGTCAGAAATATGATTTAACAACATACACATACACACACATAAGTATACATATGTTTTGTATCACCCATGCATCTATCCATGTTTATATATTTAGATACAATTATGTGTTATTGTATAGATGATATTTTTCACAATCCATAATTGTCTTCATATAGGGAATTTTTTTGACTCTTGCTTTTTCTTCAGTTATATTTTATTGAATTTCTTAGATAGCAGCTTGTAGTCATTCTTTTGAATTTGATCTACTGTAATTGTAACATAATTTAGTCTTTTGCTCCCAGTTGTTGGGAACTACACTTATTTCTCTTCCCTTTTCTTTCCCTACCACAATGAACAAGGCTGCAATAAAGTAGACCATCAAGGGTTGTCTGATGTAAACAGCCTGAAATAGTTATCAAAATACACAGTTCTTATATCTGAGTAAGACTAATTTTGTGGGGTTAGGGCTCTAGCATAAAGAATAAATTCACACAATTCAAAGTTATTAATCTGTTTATTTATTTATTGTGTTTTTTAGAGCCAGTGTTTCTCTGTGTAGCTCCGGCTGCCCTGGAACTTGCTTTGTAGACCAAGTTGGCCTTGAACTCCATGATCTGCCTACCTGAGTGCTGGGATTCCTGAGTACTGAGTAGTGGATTCCACTACTTCCTAGCTTATTTTTTTTAATTTCCATTTTTGTGTCAGACTACTTAGTAAAATTGTGATTATTCATATTAACACAGATATGGGTGTCATTTCTCCTTAATCCTTATCAGAAATCATTCCCACGTGTGTTCCTGACCTTACCACCAGTATGCTTGTAGTCATATTTGTTTTAGATGGAGTTTCTTTCTGAATTGCTTAGTCATGTCCTTCATTCATGGGCTTCATGGGCTGGTTTGTTTTCTATTAAAAAAGGATTTATTTTGATAATGTGTTTATGCGGGAGGGGGTATGTGCAGATGAAGGCAGGTGGAGGCTAGAAGGGGGGTTAGCTCACCTGCAGCTGGAGTTACAGGCGCTTGTGAGCCTTGTGGCATGAGGTCTGGGGACTGAGCACAGGGCCTCCACAAGAGCAGCAAGCACTCTTAAGCTCTTGGCCGCTCTCCAGCTCCTTTAGTCTTTTCACACGTCTGAAGTATTTCCTAAGACTGTCATCTGTATTGCACTGTACCCGACTACAGTTTTCCTACTCAACTGTTCTTAGTCACCGTCTTCATTTTAGAAGTTTAAGATTTTATATCATTACTATGTCCCTTCTTCTTAAATGGATTTTGGTTTACTGGTCTTGGATGAGAAAGTTTTCCATTAGTAAAGATTTCATGTAATCTTTCTAAATTTTCTTCTGGAAATTTGCTGCTTAAATTCTTCCAACTAATACTTCTGGATTTATCTTAGGATGTATTTCGTTATAACTTCGGGTCTTCCGGATAACTACCCAATTGTGTGACTATCACCCACTACGATTGTCCCATTGGGGCAGAATCCCAGCATAGGCACACTTTACGTCTTTCACAGGTGTGTGTGTACTCTTGGGCTCTCTGTGCTTTAAGCCATGCTTTCTATGTTGCTATTCTAGCAGCTGAGGGATCTCAGTGTGTCTTCTGCTATGGGGGATCTTTTTCATAGTTCCATTTACTTTTCCATAGAAATTTATGATTAGTTTACTCAATTACTAAAAGCAAAATATAAAACAGAAACTTCATTAAGAGTCTCCTGGGGCAAGATACTTCCCAAGATGCCTCAGAGGGCAGAACGTTCTTGCTGTCAAGGTGAGTGACTTCACTTTGAACCCTGGGCCCTAGGGGTAGGAGGAGAAAACTCATGTAAGTTGTCCTTGGACCTCCACGTGTTCAGCTCACTACATGTACACACGCACGCACACACACGCATATTAAATAAGGACTCTCAAATCTTGGGTCTCATTGGAATTACATTCAATTTGTCCTGATTTGGGGAGGCTCTTGATACACTTCGAGTCACCTAATTCAAAGACAACGTATGCCATTCTGTTTGTTATGGTTCATATTCATGCTTTATCATTTTCCTTTATTATATCTTCATTGTTTTTGTTGTTGTCATCGTTGTGACTAGATAACAGTCTTCCTTGAACAGTGACACACACACACACACACATATATCTTCATTGTTTTTGTTGTTGTCATCGTTGTGACTAGATAACAGTCTTCCTTGAACAGTGTGGTCATTTCATGTGGTCGTCAGCATATCTTGTATCTTCTCCCTTCCTTTTCTTCATTTCCTCTTCTATCAAACATAGCCTGGGGAATCAGTCACCAAGGCCTTATCTTTAAACTTTATTTTGGAGCCTTATAAAAGTGAAATATGACCTGTTGAGTGTATTTTTTTATAAGCAATCTAGAACACCTCTCCTTATATTTAGGAAAACGAGTAAAGCTCGATTGACATTTCCTTAGAAAATCAAAACCTCTTCTAAATAACTAAATACTCTAAATTACTGAGGATAAATCACTCTCATTGTTCAAACTACCAGAGAAGATAATTAAGGAACACTTATAAATTTCACTGAGGTCAGACACTAATTGTTTTCAATACACAAAGAGTGGGAATTGGTGTCTTTTCATCCTGTATAAAGAAAGCAAAGCAAGCAAATCATAACGGCTTTTATTCAAGCACAAACAGCGAGAAGGGTAACTCTGATGCTTCAACAAGGTCAGTGCTTCTGTTCCTTTTTGGAGTTGAAAGCAAATGGCGGCAGGTGAGGTCAGAGGTGTTTACGCACCTTGCTTTGTCCCCATTGGGTGGGTAGCCACAGCAAAACACTCCTGTTGACCTGAAGCTGTGTGTCTCTTCTATATCCAGCCAGCATCAACCTCTTCTGGGTAGGCTCTGGACTTTGTGTACTGTCTCATGGTAGTGTAGATGGTACAGTGTGGACCCAGATATCACAGGGAGTGACAGAGTATTGAATATAACCTTGATCTATAGGTGGCTGTGTTTGGCTGTAGGAAACTGTAAACCTGGTAGCACGGCTGGTGTATTACAGTTAGGTTATATATGTACATATGTACACACACACACAGATAGATGTATACACACATACACGATTCCTCCCCTTTAGAGAATGTGCACCCTTGGAGACAGGTCATGCAGTGTTCACTAACACACAGGAAAAGGGACACTTCCTTTCACCACCTTCCAGATACAGGTTGAAAAGGTGACGCTGGCTTTATACAAGCAAAGCATTTGGACCTGTGTATTAGTCATTTCTGCTGCAGTAATAAGGCACCATGACAAAAAGAGACTTAGGGGGCAGGAATGATGAAGTTTGCCTATAACCCTGGCAACTCAGAAGGGTCAGGCAGGATGGTGCCTGAGTCTGCAGCTACCTGGTGGGTCTTAGGTCACCCTGTGATTCTAATTGTGGTCCTGTGTGACGGGGTCCCTGCATTAAAATTGTCTATATTCACAGCATCTTGTGTGATTGTGCTTAACATGGTGTTTGATTAATATTGAGCATAGAACAAAATGAAAAAGCTTTTTATTTCATTATTCTGACTCACGAGTTAAACTGCACACTATTAAGAAGGATGATACCTTGGCCTCTGCTGTTTGCCTGAGAAGCACTTTAGACACTAGAGTCTTCCATAGCATTTTATGGTTTATTTTATGGATTGGCGTCCTGCCAGTGTTATTTACTGCAGATTAAGTATTGATTCAGCAGCGAAGTTGGATATTATACTTAAGATTATTTTTGCTGGTGTTTATCTTGAATTTTTGCCTTACTCATCTCTTTTACTAACCCGGCCTTTACAAAATAAAATTCAGAATTCAGCTAGCTAGGTCCCTAATGTGGCAATAAATTAATTCAGGTGAAGTAAGACCACTAAAACAGGTCTGATATTATTTATAGCTCTCTGCAGACACTATTTAGGCTCTCTCTGCTAAAATGTAAAGAAGCAGCTCACACATTTGATCGAATGCTAAGGCTCTCCGAGAGTTTACGTGCCTCTGCTGGATACACATTACTTGAAGAGCTCTGTCCAGATCTGGCCTCAATCACCCAGATTCTGATCTGAAATACTGGCTGCACCGCGGAAGATGAAGATAGCAATGCTAAAGCACCAGGACACAGCATCTCAAAGAAATAAGCAAAACACAACAAAGGGGCTTAGGACCACCAAATACATTTCTCCTAGGAGGAAGGAGCAAGTCAGTGATGCATTGCTCTGAATGTTTTAGGAACGTGAGAACCTTAAAGCTTTCAATTTTCCTTTAGATTGTGGGTGCTGATCTTTTGTTTCTGATGAGAGACACAATTTGCTTCTCCAGCTTCACATCTGGGACAACAGCAGAATAAGCCAACAGATCTCTGCTGTGTGGAGCAGAGAGATTTTAGTCTCGTCAAATGACCCTGCAGACAACTTAGAACATTTTCAGCTTTGTACCATATAACTTTCGGATCACCTCTTTAGCTCTGAGTCCCGAGATAGGAAACCCTACAAGGACCTCATAAATCCGGACTGAAGTCAAGACGTATACATAGGAGGAAATGGGAGGACAAGATGGCGCAGGTTATAACTGCAATGCAGACCGAGGACAAAGGAGCATGGGGAAGGATAGGTGTTGGGAGTGAAATTAGGATTCACAGGGAAACTGCAGTGTTAGAAAAGAGACTCCATGGCAGGAGTGTGCATGCGCACGTACACACACACACACACACACACACACACACACACACAAACACACACACGACACATATGTGAATGACAAAGTAGGGGAGCACTGCTGCTTCTGTGGCCCCACTGAATGATAAAATCATCATCATTTAGGTGGGAAGATGGAGAAGCTAGGGAAAGAGCAATGGCAGAGTCATGGGACTGGGCTCCAGTCATAGCTGCACCACTAACCGGCTCAGTTTACCTCTAACAGACTACCCTGTCCTGGCTGCACTGTCCTGGTGGACTTCGGACCCAAGTCACACATTCTCGCTGTGGCAGCAGGAGAAGGTGTTGGCATGGCAGGGGGATGAGGTTGGATGTTTATTTAGTGAGTTATGGAGGGGAAAGAGAAAGGGGGGAAGGGGAGAAGGGAGAAGAGCAGAGATAGAGATAGATAGATAGATAGATAGATAGATAGATAGATAGATAGATAGATAGATAGATAGATAGATGAGATGGAGGAGGAAGGAGAGGAGCCAGGGCAGCAGCTACCTTTTTGGGAGAGAGACAGAAAGAAAGAGAGCTAAGGCCAGATGCAGAAGGAAGATCTGCCTGCCTAGGTGGTGGACAGGGGAGGGAGTGGGTAGGGCTTGTCTCTTAAAGGGACAGAACAGACCATTACAGTAGTTGTTTATGCTGTAAGATTATTTAAAACAATTGGTTTGGTTAGTAATGGTTGCTTTTTATTGTCAATCTGGAAGGATTTCAGAATCACCATGGAAACATTCTTCTGGGCATCTTGACAGACTTATAGGAAGGTTTAACTGAGGAAAGATGAGCTACCCTGATGTGGTTGGCCACCATCCCACGGACTGGAACCACAGACTGAATAAGAGAAAGGAAGATGAATACAGCATTTGTCTCTGTGCTTCCTGACCCTGGCTACAATATGACCAGCTGCCTGTGCTCCTGTGGCTCTGCCTTCCTACCATGCTGCTCTGTATCAAGTCATGAGCCAAAACTAACCGTCTCTCCCCCTTCAAGGTGCGCTGTTTGGTCACAAGTACGTTGCTAGAACAATAAGAAAATTCACTCATTCTGTTCTGTTATCTTGAGAGTTTGTCAGGTGTTCTGACATACTCCTGTGAAAAAAAGAGAGGGAAAGGAGACAAATGTGAGCATTTTGGTACTGACCCCAGGCAAGGATGTGACCTCATTCTTAGTTAGGCCTGGAGAAAAAAAAATAAAAGGTTGGAAGTGAAAAGTTGAGAGTTGTTGGGAGTGGTCGTTAGGATATTTTTATTTTTATAATTTTATAGTTCATCAGTATGCTAATTGGATGGGTTCCAGTTTAGGTAAAAAGAATCTAACCATTACATATTTTTGTGGGTATTCTTAAATTCTGTTTTTAATGATTTTAGGATAACCCTGTAAGAGTTGCATTGCCTAATTGATTTCAGTCATTGAGATAGCTTCCAATGATAATTTGCATCCTAAACTTTAGTTAAACTTTAATTTTTCTTAAATCAACTTTGTTCCCTGCCCAAAGTCTTCTAAATCTAAAATCTGCTTCTCTCTGTGTTTCAACATCTTATCCTATAAAGCCTAATGTCAGACATAATCTTTTGCACTCAGCAAGCCATAGAACTTTTAGTACCATGGTCTTAATTTCCTTTCACTTCCGTTTACTACTAGTTAATAATCTCTTAGTTAAAGCTCTCACCTGAGTTCTCTTGGCTCCAGGCTTCTCTCAATCTGTATCCTTGAAGTCCTGAATTACAGTTACTGAAATGTGTATCTTACAATGTTATGCTAAAAATTTGTTTTTACAGTGACTCAGTGCAGCTTTCAGAATAAAGGGGCTAGGTTTCCCCTAAACCCATTGTTATAAGTTAAATAGTGGTCCCCACCCCTTGTCAAACCCAAATTTGCAGAATCTATGTGAGTGGATATGGAAAAGATACTTTGTATCCATGATAAGTTAAGGATTTTAAATTAGTCCCAGATTGTCTGGGACTATCTGGACATGCTCTAAGTATAATTCCAAGAAACTATATAAGTGGGAGAAAGCCGTGTAAGGAGGTAGAGTCTGAGAAAGAACATACTATATTATGCTACTGGAGAGAAATGAGGAGGAAGAAATCACAAGGCAAAGAATATATCTAGGTAGGAACCACTTTTCCCTCTAGTGTGTGTGTGTGTGTGTGTGTGTGTGCGTAGCCTTGTCACACCACATCTGAACTTTTGCCTTCCAGACTGTAAGGGAAGACATTGGGTTATTTCATGCCCTAGGTTCGTCACAGCACAACAAGGTATTCAGATGCTCTGTAACCATCCTTTATCTATCTCCTCATGGCACTGTTCCCAGGCAATATAGTGACCTTTTTGCTAAAGTGTAAACCCTCCTGATAGAAGGAATTACACCGTCTTCTGCTTCTATTCCTGTGTCTCATGTGTTGCCCTTACCACATTCACAAAGTAAATGGTTTTATTTATGGGATTCAGGGTAAAGGATACTTTCTTCTAAATTTTTGTCCCATCCCTCACCCTTCTCTCTTTTCTACTTACATTCTTTGATTTTTTGGGGGGACGGGGATAAGCTCTATAACTAGATACATTGGGAAACAATCATTTTGGTTAATGGTCTTCAGCTCTCCCTTGACGCCATGTCTTCACCTCCCACCTCCGACCCTCAGTCACCGGTTTCCATCCTCTGCTTTTCCATTGTCTATCTTTTCTGTCTACAGAAAATGTAGCTTTGACATTCACACCCTCTCCTCTGGACAATAGTCAACTGGTGTCCCCACCACCATAAACATCTTAGCGTTCAGCCCACCCCCACACTGTTCTCAACACTGCATTTAAAGTAGTGATGCTGTTTCCGTCAGCCCCACAGAAGCTCCTCTAACTGGCTCCCCATGGGCAACTTGAATGTTAGCTCTTTAGCATTGTGTCCAAGCCCCTAGGTTTTGAGCATTCTCGGGGTTCATGTCCTCTTTAACATGCCCTTGAACAGCCACAGATCTACCCTCACTCATCCTGCTGCTATTCCTGCTTTGTAATAATAGGAGTGGCGGGGCTGCGTCCCCAGCACCCCGGCCGCCTGGCTAGCTTATGCCCGAAATAACAACACACAAACTGTATTCATTTAAACACTGCTTGGCCCATTTCTATCTAGCCTCTTCTAGGCTAATTCTCACATATTAATTTAGCCCATTTCTAATCATCTGTGTAGCACCGCTAGGTGCGCTTACCAGGAAGATTCTAGCCTACGTCCATCCTGGGTCAGAGCTTCATTGCGTGTGCCTCAGAGAGCAGAGCTATAGCGGGAGAGGGGAGCATGGAGTCTCTGAGCTTACTTCCTCTTCCTCCCAGCATTCTGTTCTGTTTACTCCTCCCACCTATGTTTTAACCTATCAGGGCCAAGCAGTTTCTTTATTGCTTAACCAATGAAATCAACAGATTGATATATGACACTCCCACATCACTGCTCACACTACTTCATCTTTCTCCCCACTTTTCCTTTCTCTGTTTTCTCTTGGAGCCTATTGGAATCCTCTCATGTCTGAGGCTCAGCTCAAAAGCCATTTGTTAGGCAATGGAGCAGAGTTTTTTTTTTTTAATCATTAGATGCTGGGTGCTGGAACAGCTGGATGTCCATATGTAAAAACAGACCCTAAGCAGAGGACCTCATATCCTACAGAGAAACTCATGTCCAATGGATGATACAGTACAATGGAGAATCCAAAACCACAAAATTTCAGGTATTTGACAGGATAAAATCTAGATAATATTGTCTAAGGCAATGATTATTTTTAAAAAATACAACACTAAAAGCACAATTTCATGAATAAATAAATATTGGTTAAGTAGGACTTCATTAAAATTTTGAAAATTGCGCCAAAAGTCAATGTTAGGAGAATATGAACACATACCACATGTTAAGAGAACACTTATGGGTGTCTGATAGAGAACACGAAGAAAACAAGCCAATCAGAAAAGGGGCTAATGACCTTGATAATTCACCAAAGAAGGTATCAACCAACACGCAAACCAGCACTCACAAAGACGCACCTTGTTTTTCGCCAGGGAGACTAAGAACACGACAGTAGTGCGCTAACACACCAGTAAGAGTGACCAAAGTCTATAACACCAACACTGAACTCATTGCTAGTGGGGACACAAGAAGTTGTGGACATTCAGGAAGACAATTTGCTAGTTGTTTACCTCCCCCACCCAAAAAAATTCAACACAGCAATCGAATCACTTGGAATTTATCCCAAGGAACTGAGAGCCTATGTCTAACAGAAAGACATATGCATGGGTGTTTGCAGTAGCTACATTTGAAATTACTCCAAGCCTGGAAGCAACCAAATTGTCTTTAGCAGCTTAAAGAATCTACTGTGGCACATTAGAAAACAGAATATAACTTAGCATGTGAGAGGGAATGAACTGCCAAACAGCACAAAGACTCGTGGAAACCTTAATACGTATTTTAAAAAAAATACAGCAGGGGGCTGGAGAGGTGGCTTGGTAGTTAAGAGCACTCATTACTCTTGAAGAAGGCCAGGTTTGGCTATCAGCACCCAGATGACAGCTTACAACTGTCTGCAACTCCAGTTCCAGGGGATCCAGCACTCTCTTCTGGCCTCTGCAGCTACCAGGTGTGCACATGGTGCCCATAAATACATAACAGAAAAAGCACTCATATATATAATTAAAAAGAAAATCCAGAAAGTCTGTATCTCATGGGACTCTGACTATTGCCATATCTCATTAGCTGTGGGTTCTGCATCTTTGAATTTGATTGACTGTGGATCAAGTCTGTTAAAAAAAAGTGCTGATATTGAACATTTTCCCCTAGCATAACACTTACGTAGCGTTATAACTAATCTAGAGATCCTTTAAAATAAAATAAATAAAACAACTCAGAGGGCAGACACCTGTGATCCCAACACTCAAGAGGCTAAGGCAAGAGGATCTCTAAGGCTAGCCTGGGCTACAAAGTGAAACTCTGTCACACAAAGAAAAAAGAAAAAGAGCCATGGAAAGATTGCACAGGCTAACTCTACATGTTCTGTGCTGCATCAAAGATTTGAACATCTGTGCATTTTGTTATCTTCTGAATTTCTGGAACATCCTGGAGGGATGACTGTAAAAGATGTTTTGGAAAAGATAACATGATGGAGATCACATAGGGGTCAGTGGTCTGAGGGGCAAGACTGGAGGAAGGAATATTAGGGCACACAGCGTTTTTAGGGAATGGAATCTACTTTGCCTGGTACAGTTATCTGCATAATTGTTATTCCCCAAGCATGAATTCTAACGCAACTGTGGATTTTGGAGGACTGTTTGTTCACGTAAGTTTGTTGATTGGCACAGCCTACCATTCTGGTTTGATCAGAATACTGCTGTGCACCCGTGGGGGGAGGGGGGGCACGACTTGGAAGATTGCCGCACATTCTTATTTCCTTCCGTTATCTCAAAACTGCTTGTTCTTGCAAACAAAAGCTCCTCGCCTGCAGGTTTCCCGCTCCAGCTCCCGTCCTCCGAGAGTGAGATGCTACTGCCTTTATTTACTGGTGTTCAGTAAGCTTCAAGCCACTGCTTGTGGTTACATGCCAATCTCCCACACTGCACTGCTATGTCCTACGTATGAAAATGGAATATTATTCCTGTTTTCCTGGCACCACGCTTTTCTCCCAGCAGGGGCTTCAATAAATGTTTGTTGAATGAGTCAACCTGCCCTGCAGCAAGGTCCCTCTTAGTCTAGTACAGCCAATTTCTATTTGCATTTTTAAGGTCAGTTGTAATTTAAGGTTACAAGGAAAGGCAAGAGCGCCTTTCATGGGAGCCTGAATTGTTGTTTCCTAGTATACAGACAAACCTTAAAACTATGTGCAAATAAAATAGAGATACTCCAGACTATTAATAAATAAAATGGGCCCTCTAGAAGAGCAGCCAGTGCTCTTAACTGCTGAGCCAGCCAGCTCTTCAATTCCCAGCACTCACATGGCAGCTCACAACTGTCTGTAACTCCTGTTCCAGGGGATCTGAAACCTTCACACAGACATACATAAAGGCAAAACACCAGTGCACACAAAATACAAATAAATTAAAAACAAAAATTAAAAAAAATAAAATGAAAAGGAAGCAATATTTTTGAATACTATTATTACAATGCCATCGGTGGACCCTTCTTAAATCTAGGGGTAGTGAATGAAATGCATGAGTATTTTTTCTTAATTAAAAATACTTTGCATTTATTTTGTTTGTATATGCACACGTGCGAACCTTCACCTGCATGTGAGTGGCGGTGAGAGGACAATGTGGTTCTCTCCTTCTACCACGTGGATTCCTGGAATATGAGCATCAATCAGAGGTCACTGAGATTGGTGGAATTGTCTTTACCTGCTGAGTCATCACAGGGCTCCATTATTTTTTAATATAGAGCTGGCTAGTGGGGCATTCTAGAATCTTTACCTTAGAATTTTGTAGTCTAGAATGATGATAATGCCAGATGTTCTTTTTAAGTATATGCTGGTTCCATATCACATTATATATGTAGTATAGGGCATCATATTATATACAATAAATTGATAAATTTTATTTGTCAATTAAAACATGTGAGCTGGGTGTAATGATGTATGTCAATAGTTCCATTACTTGAAAGTGTTATGGTTTAAGTAAAAATGCTGTGGATCCCCAAGTGGCTGCAGTGGTCAGCAGACCATGAGACCACGCCACAGGTCTCCAAAGTAGGCGACAGGCAGCAGGTCCCGAGACCACGTCGCAGGTCTTCAAAGTGGTGGCAGGCCATGGGTAGTGAATCCTGAGAGCAGCCAGTCCCAGGCAGGGACAGCGCAGTTCCCCAAGTGGCTGTAGTAGGCCATGAGGGGCAGTGAATCCCATGCAGGGAGCTGCAGCCCCAGTGGGTGAGAGACAGAGACATGGATAGGCACACCATGCAGAGTGAGGTTGGATATTAATTTAGTGGGTTATGGAGGGGAAAGGGAAGAAGAGCAGAGTGAGGGGGAGGGAGAGAAAGAGAGGGAGAGAAACAGAATGGGGAAATGGGAAAAGTGGGGAGAAGGGAGAGACAGAAGCTGCCTCTTCAAGAGGGAGGCAGAAAAGAAAGGGACTCAGGTTGGAAGATGAAGATCAGTTTGCCTTGGTGGAAGGTGGGGGGAGTGGTCGTGGCTTGTCTCTTAAAGGGACAGAGCAGACCATTACACTGAGGCAAGGGAATCTCTAGTTTGAGGACACCCAAGGCTACATAGTAGGACTCTACCTAAAAAAAAAATCATTTTTAAATGAGAAAAGATATCTGAATAATTTGATGAATAGTCTATTTTATGAAACACACAATGTCATGTTACTATACATGTTTCATTTACATATGTGGGCAAGCAATAAATTTTGCCAAACATTTTAATCAATGTAAAACTTTTGAACTCTCATAGTCAAACACGCTAGAGAACTACCAGGAAATAGAGTGCAGGAGGCCCAAGAGAGGGAAGGAGCAATGTGGCCTTTTTTGGGTAGCTCTCCCTTATTCGTTAAGGTTGGTGGGTGGGAGCAATCAGAATGGTGGAAGAGGAGGGTACAATGATTTCCTCCAAGGCCTATGAAGTGCCTCTTTTAGCCCTATCCCTCTCCTAATGCAAATTAATTCAGCTGATTTAAAAAACCAAGGTGCAAGGAGGAAGGAGTGCTTTAATTAGTGGTAGCACATAGATTTTATTTTTTAGTTTTCTCAACAAAGTGCAGATTTTACTAATTGACATGCCTTTTGAATGATCACGGGGTATTTGTGGTCACACAAAATACTCTCTTCATCCATCTAGGCACCCACTCTTTGTCCCTAGAAACCAAAAATTTTACTCTGTTTTCTTTTTGTGTTATTTCATGGATAGTCTATGGGCTTATTTTTGGAAAGGTAAGCTTTTTTGTATAAATAAAGTGAAAATGTCTTTTCCCCACCCATAACTTTCTTCCTCCTCCTCCTTCTAGGAAGGAAAGCTCTTTATTAAGTTCACACCTTCGGAGGTGCAAAGGCCAAGAGGGGTCTGTTGCATTGATTCGGTCTCTTGTGAGAAAGCCTTTGGGCTAGCTCACATGATGACATTGTGGTATACTGAGGAAGAAGCTGGAGACCAGGAGGACTCAGGCTTGCTTTTTTATAAGAACTGTCCTGAGAGACCAGCCTTGGGTCCCAGGAGAGCTGGTCACCTTATTTTACCCTAAGGACAGTTGCTCCATTGACCACACAATTTTTTACTGCATCTCACATCTTTAATGTTCCATCACCTCAGTATTGCCACTTTGAAGTAGAAGCTTTGTGGAGGCCTGGAAATGTGAGCCTATTTCCATGTTGGGCAAGGTCAGAGAGTTGGAACACACCTCTAGTTCCTTCAAGGTTACCCTGCTTCTACCTTAAACAAAGGTCCCACCTACAGGTTGCTCAGAGTTCTGCTTTCTCAAGGTTATTGTCAACAGGTGTGGTTAATAACCAGACCTTGTACTCCAGGAATAGAGAAGTAGATCTGTTTCTACCTCAAACAGAAGTCTAAGGATCCAACTAAGTTCCAGTTCCCTTTATGGAGATAACTTGGGATTCTCTCCAGAGAGTGGTTTGCCTACAGAATGTTTTGGTCTAGTGTGTGAGTGAGACTTGTTTGGTTTTAGCAACAGAATAATGTTTAACTGTGAATGTAGCCTGTGACCTTCAATTGGTATGTTCATTTCCTAGTATCATGTTAATGCAGTCTTTTTTCTTACTCCTACCTTTTGGGGTCAGGGGTATTTTTAGCAGTTGGAAATAAAATGCGGGTAAATTTTCAGTACTCACTGGAATTCCCTCCAAATACTATCCTATATGTTTCTCTGTTTTATTATTTTCATTTGCGTCTTCATATTCTTTACTATATTTCTAATCTCCATGCCTCTACCCTGGTGAGAGGTATTTTGCTGAGGCCGATCTCTGACAAATGGTGTTGTCAACCAACAGAGCTTCCAACACAGGAAGCTTTGAGTAACAGATACAAACCATACCTAAACTATGGTGTTTATTCCTTGACGTTTGAGGGCACAGAAACTAGGACCTCTGCTCAAGAGTTGGGAAGGGCTCACTACGGCTGCCAATTAAAATAACAGTATTCTTTATATGTGACTCATTTTGTCTTGCTTTGTTTGCATGTGTGTGTGTACATGAGCGTGTCTATATGCATGCATGTGAGTGTATTCATGTTATATATGTAGTTTAATAGCTGTCTACTGATGAAAAGATCTAGGATTCTAGATGTTGAGGTAGCCCCAGTCTGGGACAGTAGTCCCAGAGAAGTCCTAGAGAGCTGACAGTTTCAGTCCACACTGGAATCCTGGGAGGTTCTAACACCAGCAAAAGGGTGTCTCAGGAACAGAACAGATTAATTTGCCAGTGGGAGGAAGGGCAAGCAATCAAAAGCCAAAACCTTTCTTCTTCCATGTTCTTTTATGTGAGTTGCCACCAGAAAGTGAAGCCCAGATTTCTACCTTAAGTAATCCGGCCAGGTGAAATTACCTGCGCAAGTGAGAAGGGAAACATGGAACAGGCCACAAACCCGCTTAGGAGTTTATTGGGTGGGAGTGTGTACAGGCTTGGTGAGGTTGGTGTGCAGAGAGAGAACTGAAGATGGTGCACCCAGCTTTTAAGGGCTGCCTAGTGCATGTGCTCAGGGGGATGGTGTGGTTACATCATCACACATGTGCACAAAGGCTCACGCAGCTGCATCATACGTAGATGATGTAACCGTGCTGCATGTGGGTCACGTGGGGTCCTTTAAGATTCCCGGGGCCTTTAGGCACTTCTGCCTGAGGGCTTGTCAGCACACGTGTGGCCCTGGAAACCGGAAGTGTCAGCCATGTTGTGTGGCTGAATCATTACACCAACAAAAGTCCCTCACAGGTGTGCTCCGATGACTGGGTTTTGGTTATTCCAGATACAGTCTAGTTGACAACCATGATTATCCATTTATGCTATGAAACATACTATGAAAAGCCCAATTTTACTTAATGAGTCAAATGACAGGCATTTGAGCTGTTCCTAATCTCTCGTTATTGTTTCTCACTTGTGAATACAATACAATCAGTCTCTAAGAGAATTCCACATTTAGTCAAAAGGGGCAATACACAATTTGCCTATTTGTTCATACTCTTCAAATTGGATTCTACCCCTTCTGTGTTAGCAGATATAACTGTGCTATATAATACAATAAAAGAAGCATCCATAGGTTCATGTTAGATTGCAGGGAAAGGTATTTTTATGTGTCCTTTGCACACACATAGGTGGAAAGATATACTTGGAGACTAAGGTTGGGAGTGGTGTTCTTGAGCTATGTGCTGAAGCAGCATTGCAAAGCAGGTTCCCAGCAGAGTGTCTGCCTGCTAATTGCTGTGGTAGCTACTGTTCTTGTGGCTATGACAAAATGCCCCACAGAAGCAACTTTACTTTAGTGTGCTTATGTTGGGATAGGTCAGGAAGCAGATAGAAGGGAAAGGAGGTGTTCACCTTGTTTCCTTTCTTTCCCCATTTTATTCTGGTTTCCTTTCTTTCTCCCATTTTATCCATCTAGGACCACAGGTCATGGGACAGTTGTAATGGTCTGCTCTGTTCCTTTAAGAGACAAACCATACCCACTCCCTCCCAGTCTGCTGAGGGAAGCTGATCTTCAGCTTCCAGCCTGAGTCCCTTCCTTTTCCATCTCCCTCTCGAAGAGGCAGCTTCTGTCTCTCCCCACTCCCTTGCTTCTCTCTCTCTCTCTCTCTCTCTGATCTTCTCCCTTCTCCCTTTCCCTTCTATAACCCACTAAATAAATATCCAACCTCACTCTGTATGGCGTGCCTATCCATGTCTCTGTCTCTCGCCCTGCCTGGGACCAGCTGCCTTCAGAGACCTGCAGCATGGTCTTGTGGCATGCCCATCTGTCTGTCTCTCCTTGTAGGACTTGCTGCTTCTCATGGCCCACTGCAGCCACTTGGGGAACTGTGCTGACCCTGCTTGGGACTGGCTGCTCTTGGGATTCACTGCCCACTGCCGCTGCTTGGATACCTGCAGCATTTCTGCTGCTGCAGCCACCCAGGGATCTGCAGCATTTTTACTTAATCCATTACAACAGTGCCACTCATGAATTTCACACTTAAGGTGACATTTCCAGAAACACACTTAGACATATCCAGAGGTGTATCTCTTAGGTTATTCAATCCATCCAAGTTGATAATAAAGATAAACATCACAAGTGCTTGATCAATATTTATAGAATAAGTCCTATGGTGATATAGAGGGTTTACTTTATCAGTTTTGAAGTTAAAATAAAACCATTTCCCCCTTTCTTTTCTTCCCTCCAACCTTCCTCTGTTTCCCCTTCTCCTTTCTCCTGCTAACATTAATAGTTTTTTAATTGCTGATAAATACACATTTATAAATATGTATATATTTATATACATATATAAAATATCAGGACTGACTACTTGTTATCAGATAAGTGGATATATATAGTTTGCTGATTATTAGAGTAATATAGTTAGGTGTCCTAACTTAAAACTTCCTGTGGTAACAGGATCTTTTTTTTTTTTTTTTGGATTTCTGAGACAGGGTTTCTCTGTGGCTTTTTGGTTCCTGTCTTGGAAC
>NC_022031.1:16804173-16805471 GCF_000317375.1 Microtus ochrogaster | reverse complement strand
TACCAGTCCCCTTGTTAATAAGCTTTTAAAATATGTATATGTAAAGATATACATATTTAGAAGAACTTACCAATTTTTGTGGTTTCCTGATATCTCCCTAATTGAATGTATAATTTAAATATTTTTCAGTGTTTGGATTGCTTTCACTCTTATTACAAATAATTTTAGCCAACTCTTTTCCTGCTTCCTTAGATTGCATTTTCAAAATCAAAAGCTTAGACTTTGGACCAAGGGGTATGGGCAGGCTTGGGGCCTTGCTTTGCATCTTCTCTCTGTTCGTGTGAACCTGGAAGCAGAGCTTCCCCTGAGCCTGTGTGCCGTGTAGCCATGAGTCCCGCTGCTTGGGAAAGACATTGCACTGGCTGGCTTTGTGTGTCAACTTGACACAGACTAGTGTTATCAGAAGGGGGCAGCCTCTATAAAAATACCTTTCTCCAGAGTGGAGGCATGGGAATTTAAAAATATAGTAAAGACTATGAAGACATGAATGAAAATAAAACACAGAAACATATAGGATAGTATTGGGAGGGAATTTTTAGTGAGTACTGAAAATTCACCCGTGTTTGATTTTCCAACAGCTTAATATACCCCTGACATCAAAAGGTAGCAGCAGAACAAAAAGACTGCATTAACACACAAATTGAAAGTCAAGGGGTACTTTCAAGGCTCATGCCCTTGACTTAGGCCCTAGACCAAACACTCTGTAGGCAATCTACTCCCTGTGTGGAATCCCGAGTTATTTCCATAAAGGGAACTGGAACTTAGTTGGATCTTTAGACTTTCCTTTTAGGTAGGAACCAACTACTTCCCTATTTCAGGAGTGTGAGGTCTAGCAACTAGCCACACCTGCTGACAATAGTCTTGAGAGAGTAGAACTTTGTTTTACAACTAGGTGGGACCTTTGTTAGAAGCACAATAAACTTGAATGAACTAGAAAAAAGTCCCAAACTCTCTGACCTTTGGCCTCTTTGGGCCTCCACACTTAAGTGTCTTTCAGCTATTTTAGATTCCTCTGTTGAGAGTTCTCTGTTTAGGTTTGTAGCCCATTTTTTAAAATTGGATTATTTGTTCTTTTGGTGTCCAATTTCTTGAGTTCTTTGTATATTTTGGAGATCAGACCTCTGTCCCATGTGGGGTTGTTGAAGATCTTTTCCCATTCTGTAGGCTGCCATTTTGTCTTGTTGACTGTGTCCTTTGCTTTACAGCTTTTCAGTTTCAGGAGGTCCCATTTATTAATTGTTGCTCTCAGTGTCTGTGCTACTGGGGTTTTATTTAGGAAGTGGTCTCCTGTGCCAATA
>NC_022031.1:16790167-16803723 GCF_000317375.1 Microtus ochrogaster | reverse complement strand
TGTGAAGAATTTTGATAGGCATTACATTGAGTCTGTAGATTGTTTTTGGTAAGATTGTCATTTTTACTATGTTAATTCTACCTACCCAAAAGCATGGGATAACTTTCCATTTTCTGATGTCTTCTTTAATTTATTTCTTCAAATATTTAAAGTTCTTGTCATACAGGACTTCCACTTCTTTGGTTAGAGTTACTCCAAAATATTTTAGTTATTTGTGGCTATTGTCATGGGTGATAGGCTATATTTCTCTGATTTCTTTCTTTACCCATTCACCATCATCTATATAAAGGAGGGTTACTGATTTTTTCGAGTTAATCTTGTATCCTGCTACATTACTAAAGTTGTTTATGAGTTGTAGAAGTCCCTTGGTAGAATTTTTGGGCTCACTTATGTAAACTATCATATCATCAGTAAATAGTGAGAGTTTGACTTCTTTTCTGATTTGTATCTCCTTGATCTTTTTTTGTTGTCTTATTGCTCCAGCTAGAATCTCAAATACTATACAGAATAGATAGGGAGAAAGGAGACTACCTTGTCTTGTTCCTTATTTCAGTGGGATTGTTTTGAGTTTTTCTCCATTTTGTTTGATGCTGGCTGCTGGCTTGATATGGTAGATTGCCTTTACTGTGTTTAGCTATGTTCCTTGTATCCCTGCTCTCTCCAAGACATTTATCATGAAGGGATGTTGTATTTTGTAGAAGGCTTTTTCAGCATCTAATGAGATGATCATGTGTTTTTTTTTCTTTTCAGTTTGTTTATATGGTGGATTTCATTGACAGATTTTCATATGTTGAACCATCCTGCCTGTATCTCTGGGATGCTCATGGTGAATAATTTTTCTAAGATGTTCTTGGATTCAGTTTCCCAGTACTTTATTGAGTATTTTCGCATCAAAGTTCATGAGTGAGATTGGTGTGTAAGTCTCGTTCTTAGTAATGTCTTTGTGTAATTTGGGTATCAGGATAACTGTAGCCTCAGAAAAAGAATTTTGCAATGTTCTTTATGTTTCTATTATGTGGAACAGTTTGAGGAGTATTGGTATTAGTTCTTCTTTGAAAATCTTGTAGAATTCTACACTGAAACCACCTGCCTGCTCCTGGGCTTTTTTAATTTTTTTTTTTTTGGTTTGGAGACTTTTGATGACTGTTTCTATTTCTTTAGCAGTCATTGGTCTATGAAACTTGCTTATCTTGTTTGATTTAATTTTGGTAAGTGATATTTGTCCAGGAAATTGTCTATTTCCTTTAAGTTTTCTAATTTTGTGGAGTACAGGTTTTCGAAGTATGACCCGATGGTTCTCTGAATTTTCTTTATGTCTGTTGTTATATCCCCCCTTTTGTTTCTGATTTTGTTAATTTGCATATTCTCTCTCTGTGTCTTTTGGTTTGTTTGGATAAAGGTTTGTCTATTTTGTTGATTTTCTCAAAGAACCAACTCTTTGTCTCATTGATTCTTTGTTTTTATTTTTTGTTATCAGCTCTCAATCTGATTATTTCTTGCCATCTAGTCCTCCTGGGTGAGTTTGCTTATTTTGTTTTAGAGTTGTTAGATGTTCTGTTAATTCACTAGTTTGGGATTTGTTTTTAGCTTCTTTATGTAGACATTTAGTATGTATGAATTTTCCTCTTAACACATTGTGTCCCATAAATTTGGGTATGTTTTGTGATCATTTTTGTTGAATTTTGGGAAGTCTTTAATTTTTCCCTTGACCCATTGGTGATTCAGGTGAGCATTGTTTAATTTCTATGTGTCTGTGAATTTTCTGAAATTATTGTTGCTGTTGAATTCTAATGTTAAGCCATGGTGATATGATAAGATACATGAGGTTATTCCAGTTTTTTTTGTATATGTTGAGGTTTACGTTGTTACCTAGTATGTGATCAGTTTTTGGAATAGTTCCATGAGGTGCTGAAAGAAGGTATGTTCTTTTTATGTTTGTTGAAATGTTATATCAATGTCTGTTAAGTACATTTGAGTCATAACGTTTATTAGTTCTCTTATTTCTCTGCTAAGTTTCCGTCTGGCAGACCTGTCCAATGGTGAGAGTGGACTGTTGAAATCTCCCATTATTAGTGTGTGGGATTTAATGTGTGATTTAAGTTTTAGTAGTATTTCTTTTACATATGAGGGTGTCCTTGTATTTGGGGCATAGATGTTCAGAATTGAGATTTTCTCTTGATTGACTTTTCCTGTGACAGATATGAAATGTCCTTCTTTGCCTCTTTTGATAGATTTTAGTTTGTAGTATATTTCATTAGGTATTAATATATCTAAATGTTTCTTAGGTCCATTTGATAGGAAAATTTTTCCCAACCCTTTATTCTGAGGTGATGTCTGTCTTTGAAGTTGAGGTGTGTTTCTTGTATGCAGCAGAAGGATGAATTCTGTTTTTGTATCAAATCTGTTAGCTTGTGTCTTTTTATAGGTGAGTTAGTCCATTTATATTAAGGGATATCAATGACTAGTGATTGCTAGTTCCTGTTCTTTTAGTTTTCATTGTTTGTGATGTTATTTTTGTGTGTTTCCCCTTCTTTGGGATTTGCTGCTGTGAGATCATCTACTGTCTGTGTTTTTGTGGATGTAGCTAACTTCCTTGGGTTGTAGTTTTCCTTGTAGCAATTTGTGTAGCACTGGGTTTGTGGCTAGGCATTGGTTAAATCTGGTTCTGTTATAGAATATCTTGTTTTTTCCATCTATGGTGATTGAAAGTTTTGTTATGTATAGTAGTCTGGACTGTCATTTGTGGTCTCTTAATGTCTGCATAACTCTTGACCAGGACCTTCTGACTTTTAGTTTTTCCATTCAGAAGTTAAGCATAATTCTGATAGCTCTGCCTTTATATGTTTCTTGGCCTTTTGCCTTTGCAGCTCTTAATATTCTTTCTTTATTCTGTATGGTTAGTATTTTGATTATTATGTGGTAAGGGGACTTTTTTTGATCCAGTTTATTTGGTGTTCTGTAAACTTCTTATATCTTTATATGCATATCTTTCTTTAGGTTGGGAAAGTTTTCTTCTATGATTTTGTTGAATATGTTTTCTGTGCTTTTGAGTTGGACTTCTCCTTCTTATATCCCTATTATTCTTAGATTTGGTCTTTTCATAGTGTCCCATATTTCCTGGGTATTTTATGTTAAGTTTTTGTTAGATTTGATGTTTTCTATGACTGATGAGTCTATTTCCTCTATCATATATTCAACGCTTATATCAGCTGTTTATGCTTTCATTTGTGGCTCTTGATAATTTTCACATATTTTGTTCCTATAATTCCCCTAGTTTGTGTTTTCTTTATTGTCTCTACTTTAATTTTCAAATCTTGAATCATTTTTTCACCTGTTTGATTGCTTTTACTTGGTTTTCTTTAAGGGATTTGTTGATTTCTTCCAATTTTTTGTTTGCCTTTTTCTCCATTTCTTTGAGGAAATTTTTCATTTCCTCTTTAATGGAATCATACATTGTCTTAAATTTACTTTTTAGGTAATTTTCTTCAGCTTCATCTGTATTGTGGTGTTCAAGGCTTGTTGTAGAGCCGCTAGTTTTTGTTGGTGTTGTGTTGATCTTTGTGGTGTTGAGTGTGTTGAGCCTGTCCTGGAACTAGCTCTTGTAGTCAGGCTGGTCTAGTTTATGTTACTCATTGCTGATTCCTCCACAACCAGCTCAATAAATAGGAGCTGAATAAATAGATGCACAAATTCAGTCATGCACCTGATAACCTCTGTGGGGATTACTGTGAGAAATATATTTGGTATTTTTTCTCATAGTACAAAATAAAATCCTATATTAAAATATCAGGACATGTCACACTGTCTGATTTTGTCGGCTTCTACCTTCTGTTGCACTGGAGTTCTGCAACGCACTCAGATCCTGCGCATGGCAGCACAGAGGTGAACTGATGCTCACACTTCTGCAGCCATCACAATTTAAAAAATACAAACCAGTTTTAAGAATGAACCGTGAGAACACTATCACTAACCCATAGCTGCATGACATTTTAAGATATCCTTAATTTTTTTCACTGTATATATTCATTATACATGGTATTGTGGGATGTTTTATTTTATTGGAGACATCTCTTTCTATTTATCCTAGGCTGGCCTTGAACTTACAATCCTCTCCCCTTAGTCTCCCAAGTGCTGGGACTACTGGAGTGTACCAACAAACAAGGTCAACTCCTTTCTTTAGTGTTTGAGACAGGGTATCTATCACTATAGAGCCCAGGCTGGCCTAGGATTCCTAATCCTCTTGGCTTAGCTGTCTAAGTTCCCTGATATTTGTGTACTTAGACTCTCAGTACTATTCTGGGGTTACACAAACCAAGTTCTTTTTTAAATAACAGAGTAGTCACTTCAAAGAGTTTATATTAAAAATAATAATATCAATGAAAAGGAATCAGGAATAGGAAAATATGGAAAATATTGAATAACAGTGATCCAGAAAGAGCATATTGCTGTAATGTTTAGGAAGTGTTAGAAAGAAATCAGATGAACATGACTTGTGAGGTGTAACTGAGGTGGCAGAAGGACAGTTAGTGGAGAGGCATGGTTTGCTTCTGAGGCAATCAGAAGAGCAGCTGGTATGGCAGCAAAGGGACTAGTTGACAAAAGCTAAACCCCCAAACTTCATTTTAACAGCAGCAGCAGCAGCAGCAGCAGCAGCAGCAGCAGCAGCAGCAGCAGCAGCAGCAGCAGCAGCAGAGGCCTCCTGAAGACTGGGCAGTATAGCGGAGTCACCAGCTAACACAGAGGCACTTAAAAAGTGGACTTAAAAAGGAGTTCCAGATCCTGTGTCCCAAGAGCCAAAAGAGATTCTGTCATCGTCTGTGCTGCCCTTC
The DNA here is from genome assembly GCF_000317375.1 of Microtus ochrogaster. Classification (NCBI taxonomy): domain Eukaryota; kingdom Metazoa; phylum Chordata; class Mammalia; order Rodentia; family Cricetidae; genus Microtus; species Microtus ochrogaster. Next base: position 16,798,894 of record NC_022031.1, on the reverse strand, counting down.
AATACGGCCTTTACATGCTGCCGTCTTCGGTGATTTTCAGAAGGCTTTCAAACCTCACCACCACCCTATCAGGCACCTTGGCAAAGATAATTATTCATAATATCACAAGGGGTGCTACTACCTAACATGTTTACCCTCATGGTTGATCACAGAAATAAACATTTTGTGTACGTACCAAACATTGTTTACTGTCTGTGTTCATGAGAAGATCATTTTATAAAGTAACTGGGCATGCCATTAATAAGGAATGTGGATTATAAACTATGAGGGTGAACTGAGTTTTGCGTAAAATCAGTTTCTAGATTAGAAAAAAAGAACATCAGAGCAACCTCACAAGTGATATAGCTGGAAAACCTTGTGAGTAGGAAGAGAGGAAAACAGGAGTGTTCTTTGTTTTTTCTTTAAACTTTGGAAACAATGCATTTTTTCCATTTTTGTTTATGAAGAAAGAATTAAGTTTACAAAAAATGTGTTTAAGTTTGTTGAATGCCAGGAACACTGGAAGGAATTAACAGCAGCTTGGGGAGTCAAGGAGAGCTATGGAGACAGTCGAACACTTGAGTAACATTTTAAGAGGAAATTACTTTAAAAGGACACGGTAACATGGTAAATGGAAACAGTAGTAAAAGATGCTGCTTTGTGTGAGCACCTGCAGTAGCCAGAAGAGGGCGCTACATTTCTCGGAGACGGATTTACAGGTAGTTATGATCCACCCCATGTGGATGCTGAGAACTCAGGTTCCCTGCAGGAACAGCAAGCACTCTTAACCACTGAGTCATCATCTCTCCTGCCTTAAGGTACACATTTTTCTCTAAAATCCCCTATATGATTCTTAGAATTTGATTGCTTGTAGAAGACAGCAAAGAAGAAAGTGGCCTCATACTGGTTTGTTCTATATGATTAGAGGCAGGTAAGATTACTTCAGACATGGTTGGAATGACAATAGCAGGCACCGAAATCAGCAATAGGAAGGGACAATTTAATTCTAATTGTGTTTATGTAAAAGAAAATCATAGCTGGATTTTCTGTGAGATGACAGAATTGTGACAAGTGTGTGGATAAAAAGATCCCTGGCTATAAACACATCTAAATGATCAAAATATCCAATTAAATATGCAAGGAAGGGTTCAAAACTACGAAGAGCTGAAGGCGGGTGTGGACTCTTTGCGGATCCTCTCACCCACAGGCTGGTTCTCCTGGTGTTTATGGGAAACAGAGATCGGATTAGAGTCCTCAGGTATAAGTGCCTGGGCAGACCCTCAGGACCTCAAAGGGCCACACCTTTGATGAAAGTGTAGGTTAGAAAGATTCCTGTTGACATGGGAAGGTGCCAAATTTTGGCTAGGGAAACAGAAAAAAACTTCTTGGAGAGTTTATCACCACGTTGCAGATTTTACATGGGCTCATAGATCAAAGCAACTGGTATGGGATGGCCCAAGATAGCTCATAGGAAAATCTATTTTTTTTCTTTCTTACCACACATTTGCAGTCTCTCTTGTGTGCCTTAAAATTTTGCACAAAGCAATTCTATCATTCCTCTGATACCTGAAATCTTCCTTTGGCGTTGCCCATTACTTCAGGAGTCATGGTGGCCACTGCTGACAGGTTGATCCCTAAGGGTCAGACCTGTGTTTACAAAGAGGGACACAGGAGACACACAGATTTGACTTCCCATCATCCTCCTGAGCAAGCTTCCAAACTTCTTTCCTCGTTTCTTCTTTAGTCATCCACGGATGATGCTGTCCTACCAATGAGAAGTCCAGGCCCCACACTTATACCATGAGTTATTCTTAGCAAATGTTAGTCACTGATGGGGAGCAAATACCTTATGATGTCAGTTTCCAATATTGAATTCTAGATTCTTAAACTCCTTTAATATAAAGTGCAACCAAACTTGGGACTTTAGTTAATAGACTATAATTGTAAAATTTCTCAACTTTCACAGAAGATATTAGTTAATGAATATACCTTTTCACATTTAATTGGTCACAAAGCAAAGACCAAGAACAGTTTTCCACTTCAGATTTCTCTAGGATCATGAATAATTCTTTGAAGGTGGGTGTGGACTCATTAGTTCAGGAATTTATGATATAATCTTCATCATGTAGAACTGGGAAACTACTATTTGATTTGATCTCATCTGAAATGGGATTAACATGACACATGCCAGCAGCACCACCAACAGAGGTGACAAGTGTCCTGAAGTCTGCTCTGTCATGTCCCTTATCCTTGTGGTTCTCAGCCAAAAGTTATCCAGAGCTTGCCTATAAATCCCCAGTGATGAAATTTCACAGCCTCCCAAGGCAGCATCTTCTTGCTGTAGGCTCCAGGACTCCGAACTTTTGACATGGATTAATTTTGTCCCTCAGTTTATCTTAAGGCCAAGTCAGCATTTCCTTGGGCCCTCTCGTAGAGGATCCACAGATCCTTAGTGGATGACTAGATTACAAACCAGATTATAGCTCCAATGACTGCTTATTACAAAATGCTAAAGAGAATTTATATTCTTTCTGGAAAGACTGACTAAAATCCTCCTGATATATCTTTGCACCCCAATTGCCCCACAGACAATCTAGCAATGTGTTCTTGTCCTAGACTCAGTCTCTGAAACTATATTTTCAGAGCACTGCCACTTAGGTCCTCAGTAGAGCTCTCTGAAAACAGAAGCCCTCCAGCTGGGGGAACCAGCCTCTCAGGAAGCCAGCCAGGGGCCTGCTATTGTTACTTCACAGGTGTTGGCTGGAGGCTACCAGCCTGTAAAGGTTTTTCCCTTCACCCCAGATGATCTATCAAGATATCTGCATATCATTTAAAAAAATAAAAAGACACCTGCATATCCCAAAGAGGTCATTTTTTGATTACAACACATACCAATAAATTCTAAAAAATAACACAATTATCACTATTTCATACTAAAGTTTATAACACTAGGTAAATCTATTCTAAAGAGAGATTGTTTAAGTAAATGCCTAAGAGCTCCTCCATAGAAGCTAAGAAATCTTTTACAAGAGCGTCATTGTTCATTTTTATAGCAGCTATAGCTTATGTACCATAAAACAAACTCCTTAATGGTGTACAATTCAGTGGTCTTTACTACACTCACAATCACCACCTCTATTGGATTTCATAATATTTCCATCACCTCAAAAATAAAGCCATTTACCCAACGGGAATCATTTTCCCGTTTCTCCTCATACCAGCTTTTGGTGATCGCTTATCTATTCTGTCTCTATAGGTTTACCTATTCTGAATACTTCACATAAATGCTATGGTAGTTAGTCTCCGGTGACCTGTTTATCTCACTTAGCACCATGTTTTCAAGGCTCATCTATATTGAAACATATGCTAGTACCTCATTTCTTTATATTGCCACCCCCCCCCCACAAAAAGTTTACCATGGCAAAGGAGACCAGAATATGCCTCCTCTGAATCTGAACGATTGCTGAGTAAAGATACTTAAAGAGAGGAGGCAGAAATTACCCCTCCTTCCTGTTTGCCTAAGAGCAAGACATGCATCACAAAGATTACCCCTCATTCTCCCCCAGAAACGACAGAAACATCACTGGAGATTCCTGTAGGTCCTTATCTTGGGAGTCCAGCCAGAGGGACTTAAATAACCAACTTACTAACCTGACCTTCCCACTGCTAGTGCCCCAGCCTTTTCCCACTCCCAAGCCCAAGGATGCTTTCTCTCTTTTGTCTTGCTACTTCTCTGCTGAAAGGTGATTTTAAATTTGATCTACAAAAGACTGGAAATATGTTCATCTTTCAGAGTTTCTTTAACACACACTGATCTCTAATTCCATTTGTGTTAGCACATCTCTCCAGTCCTGTTCTTGGTCGATGCTGCCAAGTGGGCTGCTTCATTTATTTATTATTTGCTTGGGGTTTATCCTGGGCAACGGCATCTCGTGTTAACCTTATTAGTCTGTCTTTTGTTACAGAAGTCTCTCCCAGCTACGGACTTCGGAATCCTGACAGGGAATAATGTTCCCTTCCTCCATGGAAGTATTTTGTTTACCTGTTGAACAGTTGGTAGACTTTAGATTTTTGTTTTTTTTTTTTTTTTTTGCTTACTATCAACACTGCCGCTATGGACAACAACTCCCAGGTTATTGTGTGACTGATATTTTGCCGTTTTCATTACTCTTGGATAAACATCTAGGGGCAGAATTGCCATGTCATATGGTAGTTTGATATTAAATTTTTGTTGGGATACTAAACTGTTTCCAAAATGAATGCATTTCACACCACACCAGTAAGTTTGAATGTTTCAGTTTTTCTTACCCTCACCAACACTTATCTGTTTTATTATGTCTTTATGTATGTGAAGTGGCACCCTGGTGTGGCTTTGATGTATGTTTTTGAGGACATCATCAGGTGCTTATTTCCATTAATAACTCCTTTTAATAATAGCTATCTGTTTAAACCATTTGTGTGTTTTTTAAAATTGAGTTGTCATGCAGTAAGAACCCTTTTATAGACCCAACTTCCTGTATTATAGATGTCGGTCCTTAGAGATATAAATCTCTGCATTATCTATATAAGTTCCTATATTATAGACAGGAGACCTATATTATAGGTATAAATCCTATATTTTATATACAAACTCCTGCATTATAGATATAAGTCCTATATTATAAATATGTCTCTATCCTATAGACACAAGTCTATACTGTAGATACAAATTCTTGTATAATATAGACATGTCTTTATATTACAGGTATGAGTCTCTATATTACAGACACAAATTCCTATATTACAGACATGAGTCCCTATAGTACATACAAATTTCTTGTTAGAAATATGATTTGTGATCATATTCTCTTATTCTGTAGGCTTTTCTAAATAGTAATTAAAGTTTATGACTTTCTTCTGGATTTGTTCCAATTTGGGAAGACCAGTGCTCATGACACACTCCAAAGAGAGTGCACAGCCGGAAGAACAAAAGCACAGTGATTATCCAAGAGCAACTTGCTCAATGAACGCTGGCAGATGAATGAACAAAATGAATGTGTGGCCCCCTGGTCTGCAGCACGCCTCTCACGGCTCCCTCTGCTGGTCGTTCAGAGAAGTAACCATTTCAGTGCCCGAAGTCCCCCAGGAGCTGCGAAACAGTAGGAAGGAGTGCCTGCTTCTGCATGTTCTTACTAAGCTGTTTTCGCCACTCCTCTGCTGTAACCCGCATCCACGACCCTACGGGAGTCTGCGGGGATTTCACAGTAAGAGGCAGTTTTATGTTCTCTTTACACACGAGACTCACTGGCTTAGGGAGAAAGAAACGGTTGTCTTTTCAGCTTGATTCTGACTCGGTAGCGGTTTCAGCGGTCCTGGGTGTTTGTGCTATAGATGTTCATTTGGAGTTTATTCAGGGAACTCATACTGACTTCGTTATACTCCCGATCTTACAGTTCTTCCCTCAGCACGGGTCCCTGTCTCATTAATTAAGCCCAGAGCTATCGTGGCATAGACCTGCGGCTGAGAGCGAGGCAGCCTGCATATCTATCTTTAGACCACCTGAATTCTCTGCAGAGACCCAGGGGCCGATAGATGCTCCTAGCCTGGCTGCCGGCTTTTGCACATTATCTCTTCTGGCCTATTTTGCAAGTGAGGTTTGATACAATCCTTCCTATGTCCCGAGTGTTGAATCATAGAAACAAAAATCAGTGGTTAAAAGAAGAATTGGGGAGAATCAAAAGACTTCTAGTAGAGACGACAGAGGAAAGGCAAAAAACAAGGAATAAGCACGAGGAAGACATGCTGGGCTCACAAAGAACAAAGAGCAAAGCTCTCCTTTCACTGTAACCGAATATAATCAACATTCTAATGTTACATAGGCAGAGCAGCTTGCCTGCTAGGGTTACCCGGCTCATTTCCTCCTGTGTACTGAGATGATTGTGGCATACACATGGGGTGTATATACGGGTACCAACACTTACGAGCTAGTGGGGCATTCCTGGCGTTCTGAGGCTGTGAATGCCTCCAGCAGAGAAAATGGAAAGGGGAATTTAAAAACTATCACAGACTGGAGAAATGTCTCAGAAGCTAAGAGCCCTTGCTGAGCAATCATGAGGACTGGAATTGATATTTCAATACTCACTCAACAAGCCCAGGAAAGAGTAGAGACAGGAGGATTGCTGGGGCTTGATAACGTCTAGCCTGGCCAAGAAACCATGATCCCCATGTTCTGGGAGAGTTGCAGAGGAGGACATCTAATGTCTGCTTGTGACCTCAGTGTCCATATAGGAGTGTTTTCTCTTACACACATATGCATATATGGTCAGACACACACACACACACACACACACACACACACACACACACACACACACATATACACTGCTTGCTTGCTAAGTTAGAGGACTGAGGGACTATCTAAGCATATTCTGATTGCTAGAGCAAAATGCACCAAATTAGGTGATTTATAAATAGAAATTTGTGGCTCCAAGTTCTAGAGGATGGAGGGTTTAAGTTCAAGGTATTAGATACTTCAATGTCTGGTGAGGATCAATTTCTCACAGTTGTAGTCTTATAGTTGTATCTTTCCATGGAAAAGGGAGATCAAATTCCTTTGGCCTCTTTTATAAGGGGACTAAGACCATTCCTTAGCATTCCATCCTCATGACATTGTAATCATCTTTGAAAAGCCCATGGAGGTTAAGCTAGGGAGGGGTGGTACAAATGTTCAGAGAGAGCTACCCCGAACACACCGACTTAGCCTAGTCTGGAGAAAACAATTTGCAGACCCTAAAAGCCACCTATATTACCACAGGGTGTTCACACACTGCATTCTCTTCATCACCTATATTACCACAGGGCATTCACACACTGCGTTCTCTTCATCTGTAATACCACAGGGTATTCACACACTGCATTATCTTCATCTGTAATACCACAGGGTATTCACACACTGCATTCTCTTCTCCAAAAACATGAGCACTTTCGAGATTGCTTACATCACACGAAGAAAGGACGTGTTTCATCAGTTGACTTAAGGCTCAGGGGCTAACTCTGTTTTAGATATAGGGAGGAAGGTCAGTGGTGTTCAGGATTGGAAGTGAATTCGACACTTCACCCATGTAAGATTCTTTACACTTCATGTATAAAAACCACATGAAGTGGGGTTACAGTTTTACAGATTAAAGAGTCATCCAAATCACCGATCAGAATCAAACCATGTCTGTCACAATTTGAGGTCTTTTTTTCCTCAGCAATTCTATGTCCTCATTCACAGTTCTGGTTAATTGGAAGCCTTTACCTGGAAGAGTAGGTGGAGAAGGCTGAGCCCATGCCCAGTTATTCTGTCTGATACTGGGGGTTGGGGTAGTGGCTTCTGAAACAGTCCCCCAAACATGATAGAATGAATCGATTTCTATGGTCTATACTTAGAAGGACTTAACTATGGATTCTGCAAGTGGGCAGCTCTGTGCAGCACCCTCTGTACACCAGCCGATGGGTTTTCTTATTCCTGCCGCATCCCTGCCTACCGCTTCGTTCTGCAAAGCCTGCCTTTCACAAAACGGCATTCTCCCGCTGTGTGAAGAACAACTGTGTGGGATGCAGGGAAATCTCTTCTCCACGTGAGCATCTAGTAAAGGATTGAGTGGCAGGACGGGAGACTCGGGCCAAGGACAGGCCATCCTTGCTCACTGCAGACGTGAGGTCCGGCTCAGTGTCTCCCTGGTGGCATGTATGTAGGGAGACACTGAACCAAGTCATACAGCAAACCGTGAGTTGCTAGTTTCGGTCTATGAATAGCAACTATTTCTCAGTTTTCTGCTTTTATCTGTGCTTAAATTTTTAACATTGTTTATTTATTTTATATCCTGACTGCAGTTTTCCTTCCTTCCTCTCCTCCCTTCCCCTCCTCCACACCTTCCCTCCACTCCTCCTCCAGCTCCATCCATTCCTCCTCCTTTTCTATTCAGAAAAGGGCAAGCCTCCCACGGATAGCAATAAAATATGACATATCAAATTGCAGTAAAACTAAGCACCTCCCATTGTATTAGGGTTGAACAAGGCAAAAATTTCAGGATTAGTTTGACACATTTAAAACTTTGATTTTTTTTTTACATATTAAAAAGCATTTTTAAGGGGGCTGGAAAGATGGCTCAGAGGTAAAGAGCACTGGCTGCTCTTCCGGAGGTCCTGAGTTCGATTCCCAGCAACCACATGGTGGCTCACAACCATCTGTAATGAGATCTGGTGCCCTCTTCTGGCCTGAGGGCATACATGGAGGCTGAACACTGTGTACATAATAAATAAATAAATCTTTAAAAAAAAAGCATTTTAAAGACTTTCTTTTGAAAATTATAGCTAAAGTGTTCTTACCCATGTATTTTTCCACGTATTTATTTATTTACTTGTGGTGATTAAAATCCAACCCAGAGCTTCCCCTTCTGAGCCATAGCTCCAGCCTCAATCTACGTCTATGTGAGGATTTCTCTCTCTCTCTCACACACACACACACACACACACACACACACACACACACACACACACACGCATCAGGCTCCTGGTGGAGTCCTGCCGGCGCATCATCGTGTAGAGTGGTCCCCGTGCTGTCCTAGGTTCTAAAACCCAGTTACTTCACACTTACCACACCAAGGTTCTGAAGCCCAGACGCTTCACACTTGCCACACCAAGGTCCCGAAACCCAGACGCTTCACACTTGGCACACCAAGGTTCCGAAACCCAGACGCTTCACACTAACCACACCAAGGTTCC
>NC_022031.1:16783425-16790062 GCF_000317375.1 Microtus ochrogaster | reverse complement strand
GCCAAGGTTCCGAAACCCAGACGCTTCACACTTACCACACCATTTCACTTTCCAGTTGCGATTGGCATCAACTCCGCGGCAGCGAAACTTAGAGTTTCTGGACCTCGTCTTTCTCCAGAATCGATCCTAGACATGGTTAAAACATCAGGCAGTGAACACGGTACTTAAGAGGTGTTTTAGCTCCATTTCCGTTGCTGTGATTAAAAATACCCTGACAAAAGGAAAGTTGGAGGAGAAAGGGTTTGTTTGGATTACACTTCCAGGCTGCACCCTGTCATTTTGCTGGGGGGTCAAGACAGGAATTGGAGCAGCTAGTCTGTTAGCTTTCTCTTCTCTTACACAGTCCAGAGCTGGGTTCATGAGATGGTGCTCCCCACATTGAGCTAGTTCTTCCTAAATGAATTAACAGCCCAGGCAATCCCCCACAGATGTGCCCACAGGACAGCCTGATCAGATTGCAGGCAATTCTAGATTGCATTAAGTTGTGCTAGATGGTGTTGAGAGTTAAACCTAGTCAGCACAAAAGGACATTCATATGTATTTTAGTTGCCCAGTGGGTAAAGACACCACACCATTTTGTGGTGAGTTCCTGGACCAGCACAGACCAGCTAGGAGAAGACAGAGGCAAGGATTAGCCCGGCCCCAGCCCCATGCTCTGCTTTCTGCCACCATCTTAGTGTCTCCTATATTTTTGGCTTTTTTTCTTAGACCGTTTGATACAATATATTTTAGTCATTTTCTCCTCCCTCTCCTTTGGCTTATCTTTACAGACAAACTGAATAGGTCAGGGAATGTTAGTGATTTTTAATAATGTATTTGGAAAGAGAAATCTTTATTTCTATGAAATCGTATGCAAAAGCAAATTATGAAAATGACTAAGGACAAAGCCTCTGACGTCTCTTGAACCCATTAGTGGGCAGATCAGCAAACTCCTTTCCCGGTTCACTATTGTTTTATAGCCTAATTCAGTCTCCTCTTCAATTGTATAGGCAAAGCAACTTACGTGCGTCCAGCTGAAATGGTATCCATCGACATTAAACACAGGCATGATATAGAAGTAAAGATGATTCAACATTTTTCTCATGGCTGGGTCAGTCTTGTAGGTCAGAAGGGCCTGAAAGACAAAGGAGACACCTCCCTGATTGCTGGATACCCAAAATGAGTTTAAGAGAAAAACCAGTAGGAGAAACCCTCTCTGTTCAGAGAAGGACCACACACGCTGGACTGAAAAGTAACAAGCGAAGGGAACTGTGCTCTGTTATTTTCCCTGAACAAGACTCTTGAAATTTGCAGGCAAATGGATGGATCTAGAAAAAACCATATTGAGTGAGGTAACCCAGACCTAGAAAGACAAATATCATATGTCCTCACTCATAAGTGGCTTTTAGACATAAAGCAAAGCAAAACCAGCCTATAGTTTGCAACTCCAGATAACCTAGACAACAAAGAGGATCCTAGGAGGGACAGACATGGATCTACATAGGAAGGAGAAAAAGACAAGATCTCCTGAGTAAATTGGGAGCATGGGCCACAGGAAAGGGAAGAAGGGGAAGGGGGGGAAGAAAGTGGGATGGAGAAAAATGTATAGCTCAATAAAAACAATAAAAAAGACTCTTGGTTACCAATATTACTGGTAATAATACCGATATTGGTATTTTATTACCAACAATAACAACTTTTTGTTGTTGTTGCAAATTCTTCTATTTTATTACAGAAATCCCAGGCAAATCCTTCAGTGAATGGACTTTGTATTAACACAAAGCTGCTAAGTGAAAACTAAAATGAACCATAGAGAACTTAAGCCAGATCTCAAATAATTACACATTGGCCCCAGGGCCACCAGCCACGAGACTTGCTTCAGAGCTGACAATGGTACTCTCTTTTTTTTTAAATAACACAATTCTTTATTGATTCTTGGGGAATTTCACATCATGAACTCCAATCCCACTCACCTTCCAATCTTCCCTCACCTCTGCAGCATCCCTGCAGCCCCCCAAAATCAATTAAAAAGACAATCAAACAATCAAAAAAGCCCACCCTGCTCCTCTTCCAACACCTCTTAATTTCTCCTAGTGGTATTAGGTTCTGCAGTGTGTCATACAGTGTATCCTTTTCTCTAAACACAAAATGTTCATTATCATGAGTCATTGGTCTGACTCACAGCCCCTGGCACACCATCATCACTGGACCCTCACCAAAACTCCTCTTGGTTATGCTACTGTTGTCCTGAGTCATGGAGATCCTGCCATTATCACTCTGCAGGACTAGTCTCTTCATATTCCAGCAGGTCATAGATGGGGTAGGAGCCATGGACATCAACTCAGATCCTGGCTGCTGCTGGGCCACAGACCAAGACATGACTACAGGCAGCAACCTGGGCCCAGATGACACCATGGTCCCGTGTGGCAGTGCAGGGCACCCAAATCAACATAACCGCAGTGGTGACATGTCCTTTAGACACCAGCATGGCCAAAGGTTGCAGCCTAGACCCTGGACATCCATGTGACCTTTGGTGTTACCACGGGCAGTGGATATCAACACAAACTCTGGCTGTAGTAGGACCAAGGACCCAGACAGGGTCTTTGGTAGCATCCCGGGGCCCAGATGTCACCATGGCCCCAGGTGACAATGCAAGCCACTCAGATTGGCATGACTTCCACAACAGCATGACCCTCAGACACTGACATGGTTGTAGGTGGTGGACCAGACTCCTGGGATTGTTAAGGCTTTCAATGTATAGGAGCCATGGACATCAACACAGACCCTGGTTGTGGTAGGGCGACAGGCACAGACCTGGTTCCTAGGCAGCACTGGCCTGGATGACACCATTGCTCCGGGTGTAGTGTAGGTCACTCAGATTGGTCTGGCCCCTGAGACAGCATGGTCCTCAGACAGCAACATGGCCCTAGGTGGTGGATTAATCTTGATTGTTTATCAGCAGAGCCCATAAATAGGTGAATAAATTCTTAGAGTGTTTCAGCTTTGCCTAAATTTTTGGGCTAATGAAAAAAGCTAAGAAATATAGAGATTTTGTACATGCATGTGTATTTTGGAAATTAAACCTAGACAAGTAGTTTTCCTCTGATCTGAACCCTAGATGTAATTATTAATATATGGAATATAAATGTATATGTGAATATATGAATATGTATATATGTGAATACACATATTAGTTAACTTTGGATTCTATAATTCCCTTCCCTGACACATCATACCACACATGATTTACATGTCACATGCTTGTAACATGACAGCCTCAAGCCTCATACTTATCATATAGAGACTATTCTCTCCTGACTGCTCTTGAAAAGTTTAGTGGCTGACACACCTTCGTCACCTTATGACAGCCCCTTTGGGGTCTTGTTCTGTGTGTAAAGGGGCGTGTGTACATGTGCATAGGTCCAATGAAGGGTGTCATTCCTCAGGTGTTGTCTCCTTCATTTATTTATTTATTTTATTTTTTTTTTCGAGACAGGATTTCTCTGTGGTTTTGGAGCCTGTCCTGGAACTAGCTCTGTAGACCAGGCTGGTCTCGAACTCACAGAGATCCACCTGCCTCTGCCTCCCAAGTGCTGGGATTAAAGGCGTGCGCCACCACCGCCCGGCCTCCCTCATTTATTTTAAGACATGGTACACTCTTTTTAATCTCAGAACTTGGAAGGCAGAGGCAGGCAGACCTCTGTGAGGTTGAGGCTAGCCTGGTCTACAGAGAGAGTTCCCAGAGAGGTCCTAAAACTACACAGAGAAACTCTGTTTTGAAAAACCAAAAAACTAAAAACAAAGACATAAAGGCATGGTCTCACTAGCGTGAATTTACCAAGTAGGGTAGGTTGGCTGGCTAGTAAGGTACAGTGATCCACCTGCCTCCACTTCCTGGGATTACACCCAGCAAATTTAAAATTAGGTTCTGAGGACTGAATTCAGGTCCTGTGCTTACAGGGCAAGTACTTATCTGACTGAGATATTGTTATGATTGGATTTTAGTTAAATTTGATGCCACATCTGAGGACTTCGCATTACAGTTTTGGAGTCAAACAGAACCCCATAGTGTACACTAAATTAGGTAGAGAAAACAGACATTTAAAAATCTATTTATATGGAATAGAATTGCTTGTCCCTATGTGGGATATCTGGGAGAAACAGGAAATTTCTAACAATGGTTGTCTCTGGGGAGTTGGCCCAGGAAATAGTGTGTGGGAAGGAGTCTTTTCATTTAAAATCCATTTAGGCTATCTGAATTTTTCTTTTACCATACTCAAAGTACAGTTCAAAGTATCTCTTAAAAATAGTTCCACATTATTAAATGTGATTGACATACAAAAGCTGTACATATTTAATGCATACAGTTTGCTTAATTTAGAAATAAGTATACCCTTGTGAAACTATTACCATAATCCATGCCATAAACATATCCATGGCCTCAAAAAGCTTCCGCTTGCCTTCTTTATTATGTCTTATGAGGTAGGAACACTTAAGACATGGCCTTTTAGTAAAGGTTAAAGGATAGGATGCAGCACTGGTAACTGTAGTTCCTGTTTGCCACAGCTGGTCTCTAGGGCTTATTCGAGATGAGATTTGCACACTATGACATTAATGAGCACTCTCCTGCTTCTAGCTTGATGTCTATTGATGTGACAGGGAGCCTGACCAAAAGCCACTTGTAGAGGAAAGGGTTTATTCACTTCCATGACATAGTCCACCATCAAAGGTGAGTCAGGCTAGGAACTCAGGCATGAACTTGGAGGCAGGAACTAAAGGAGAGGCATGGAGCGTAGCTTACGGACTTGCTCTTCACGGCCTGTTTAGCTTGCTTCCTTGTACAGCCCAAGATTACCAGCTCTCCTGTGACACCATCCACAGTGGACTGGGCCCGTCTGCATCAATCATTAGTCAAGAAAATGCCCCACAGATTGGCCTTCAGGCACACGTCTTTAAACCTATCACTTAGAGGGTGGAGGTAGGTGAATAGAACTTATCTACATAGTAAGTTTCAGGCTAGCTAGGGCTACAGACTGTGTTTCATAAACAAATAAAATAAAACAAAACTTAAGCCGTATTGTTCTCTTTTTAAAGGCCCAACAGTAAGTTGTTGGCCAGCTTCAACAGAACGTTCACAAATAAGCAAAATTTCTATTAACTAATATCTTTACTGTACAAATACTGGAAAGTTGATCTTCTTTAACAAGTTGTACTGGTTACTTTTCTATTGATGTAATAAAACACAATGACCAAGGCAACTATAGAAGGAAAAGTTTAATTGGCTTATGGTTCCAGAGGAATCGGAGTCTGCCATGGCAGAGAAATATAGCAGCAAGCAGCAGAAATGGGTGCTGGAGTTGAAGTTGAGAGCTCATAACTTGAACTACAAACATAACACAGAGTGTTCTGGGAAGGGCTTGGGTCTTTTGAAACATCAAAGCCCTCACCAGTAATATAATTCCTCCAGGAGCACCACACCTCCTCAAATGGCTCCGCAAAACTGGCCTTAAAAGCTCCACACAGCCAAGGATGACCTTGATCTTCTGGTCCTATTGCCTCTGCCTCCTGAATGTCAGGATTGCTGGCATGCAATGCCACACCTTGCTTATTTGGTCCTGTGGATTAAACCAAGGCCTGTATATGCTAGCCAAGCTCTTTACCAACTTGATCTGCACATCCTTAACCCATAAAACTCCTTATAAATATTTTAGCTGTTGACCACTTATCACTCACAAATGCCCTTTTCCTGCCCACTGTGCAACGGTTTATGTAGTAGATTGGTTCCTTTGCCAGGTAGAAGATTTCCATTTTGATACAATACCAGTTATTTTGTTACCTGGGCTTTTGATGTGATATCTTTAACTTCAAGGCTATAGCAAGCAGTTTCTCCTTAATATTCTCTTCTGGGAGTTTTGTGGTTTCTGATTTTAGGTTTAGGTCTTTTGCCCATTAAGTTGATTCTTATACAGGACATAATGGTCCAATTTCAGTCATTTGCAAGTAAAAACCCTGGCATCAGTTATCTCTGGCGTCAGTTATTGAAGAGGCTATTGGTTTTCCTGGTTTTCCTTGGCCCTTTTAATTTAGATTTACTTTGACCTTTATTTATTTTCCATATCTGCTTACTTTTCCAGTACTTTCAATAAGACATTGAATAGAAGTGGTCAGAATAGGCATCCTATGTTGTGCTAGACCTTAGTGTAAAATCTTCCAGGCATTTCCTGTTGATTATGATATTATAATACTAAGCTTTCTATAAAAGACCTTTATTATGTTGTGGAACTTTCCATCTACACCCAAACTATTCTTAAAATCAAGGATGATGGACTTTCTCAAATGTCTTCTGTCAATTGAGACAATCATGTCATTATTATCTTTCAGTTTGTCAGTGTGATGTAGTTCATTGATTGATTCATATTTTTTAAATCTTGCCTTGCATGCTGGGAGTAAATCCTATTTTATCATGGTATATAATCTTTTGATGTGTAATATATCTACTGTGTGTATGCTCTAAAATGTTATGCAAATATTATTGTGATATTATATAACCTCATTTTTCCCCAGTATATGTTGCCATTTAATAAGTTGAGAGTTTATTTATTATAGCTCTTAAATGGTGTTCTAGTATAGATCATGTATAACATGCCTTATTTTGTTG
>NC_022031.1:16778061-16779135 GCF_000317375.1 Microtus ochrogaster | reverse complement strand
CAAACAAACAAACAAAGTTGTATTTGCGTGATCAGCTGTTCACTTACCTGTGCCTAGAGGAGAAATGAATTACATAGGAAAGAAGACCAGACAGGACCAATGCTTGTCTACCTTCTTTGACGCTGTCATTGGCTCCCTCATTTCCTTACCCCTTCTCTTCCTTTAATATTTTCTTGAACTGAAGTTTGCCCCGCTAACTTCAAGGTTTCTTTCTATTAACACATTTGCTTAGAATTTTAACTGCCTCTCACACTGACACAGTTGTATTCCATATGTTTCAAAAAAGGTTTCTCCTTTTTGCGTGTCTGCCTGATGAACTCATATGTGCCACAGGTGTGCGGGTGCCTATGGAGACCAGAGGGCATCGGATTCCTGGGAACTAGAGTTAAAGGCATTGTGAGCCACCGGATGTGGGTGCTGGGCTCAAACACAGTTTCTGTGCAAGAGCAGCAAGTGCTCTGACCCATGGCGCCATCTTTCTGGTTCCTTCTGTTTGTTTTTATATGCAGTCACTTTAATATTCAGTTCTAGACATTTTCCATGCTTTATTTAAAGCATGAGTCACAAGTTATAATACATGTTTTGTTTTTTAAATCCTGAGCTTTTAAAAGATTTTAAAGAAGAAATTTGCTTTATAGAGAACTATATCACGATGATCAAGAGTGTAGTCTTGTCTTGGTCAGGTTTTGTGAATGCTCCATTTGACCTTGAAAACAATAGGCAGCCACTAAGTATTGAATGTAGGGTCCTGTGTATTAGACTATGTTTACAATATTGTTCATGTCACCCATCTCATATTTTTGCTATACAACTTTAAGCTGCCTTAATCATGGAAAGTTACGAAAAAAACTAATTTTTATGTTTTGGCTTTATGGGTTTTTCCTTCCTGTCACTTTTGTTTTATGTATTATGAGGCCATCGATTTTAAAGATCTTCATTCCTGAATATTAATCAAGGATGCTGTTCTCAAGTGGTCTATTTCAGAATGGGTTTAATCTGGAAGACTTGCCAGCATGTGTTCTGTCGCACAACAATCAGGGTGCCGTTGTAATGCGTGTGCTATATTTGTGATTT
>NC_022031.1:16755401-16777240 GCF_000317375.1 Microtus ochrogaster | reverse complement strand
GAGGAGTGGGATGACGGAGGAGTGGGATGACCGAGGAGTGGGATGACGGAGGAGTGGGATGACGGAGGAGTGGGATGACCAGCCTTGCTTGACTGCTTCAAGCAGTAAGGATGCAGATCGTTTCCTTTTCTGTAGTTTAGGTTTCTACAGAGACATGACCATGTGTCTACTTTCTGTTATTTAACTCACAACCAAAAGAACGGAAGTGCGTGCTTTTATTTGAACATGCAGACCTCTTTTTAGAAACTAATGCACACCACCGTATACACAGAGAAGGAGGTTCCCAGTACCCAATAGCATCTGGACTTGATGTGTTTCATCTCCCGAGTATTATTATTATCGTTGCTCATGAGGAATTGAGTAACGATCTGGAAGCCAGTCCCAGAAACATCCACCACCCGCCTCATTGTGGCAGATTCTTGGAACTGCATTCCTCTGGCTCCACTAGATCTGGGAAAGCCTTCAATAAAACAGATTTCTGATTTTAAATGAAAAGATGTCAAAGAAAGTTTTGAATGTTATATTAGGCAGGCTAATAGAAGACACAAGTAGTATTCGATCACATCAGATGCTAGTTAAGAAAGAGAATTGATATACGGTGTTTACTACCTACCAAGACTGCTTTGTTTTGTTTTGTTCCTGAAATATATACATACCACAAATCAAAATTCACACAAAAATGCGTATTTAAAATAAAAGGTAAAAATTTACATCACTAAGTTCTTTTTGTAGAAGGACAAAAGTATGCTGAAGTCTGTCTTCTGTTTACTATTTTTGGAGCTGGTTAGGTGTTGCTTCAAGCTCCATGACAACCTGGAAGAAAGGGTTATCTCTTTGAAGACCCGGTTATCGCTTCTTTAGAAAAAGTAGCTTTTGAGATTTCTTCTATTACTATTTTTTTTCTAGTAGAATCACTTGTACAAAAAGTAATCACACATTCAATGAAGGGCACACCAGGAGGGCTGAGAATATAATAACTGAGCCAAAGGAAGGGGCACAACCACCATCAGTCAGGAGAAACATCCTTACTCCAACTGCAGTGGCGTAAAATGATGTAGAAAGGAACCAGGCTTCAACACTAAAGTGGGGGCAGCTTAGCAAAAATACCTGATATGTCAAACGCAAGAGTGGAAGAGTGGAGAGCCAGAGGGACTTTGTAAGAAACAAGAGAGTGCTTAGTCAAGAAAGTCCTGACACCAGTCTAAGATGCCTGTCAAATACAAAATGGCCAACTAAATAACAAACCTGGTGAATGAGAGATGAAGAAATGAAGATCATATGCTAATCCTGTAATTTCTAGTTATCTGTCCTCCGTGTTTGTGTGTTCATTCATGTGTGTGCAGGTACATGGACATGTGGCATCCAGGGAACAAACTCAGGTAACCCTCCTCGGGAGCTGTCCACCTTGTGTTTGAGAAAGAATCTCACTGGGTCCTATGGCTTGCCAATCGGGCTAGGCTGGCTGGCCAGCAGTCCCCATGGATTCTCTGTCTGTTTGAGCCATACAGTTAGCTCTTTTTAAATGTAAGTCCTGGGGACCGAACTTGGGTCCTAGTGCTTGTAAGGAAAGCACTTGACCATCTGAGCTATCTCCTAGTGCTTAGGTTTTGTTCTCAATTATCTATCTATCTATCTATCTATCTATCTATCTATCTATCTATCTATCTATTTATGATTTTTTCGAGACAGGGTTTCTCAATAGCTTTTGGTTCCTGTCCTGGAACTAGCTCTTGTAGACCAGGCTGGCCTCGAACTCACAGAGATCCTCCTGCCTCTGCCTCCCGAGTGCTGGGATTAAAGGCATGCGCCACCACCGCCCGGCCTTGTTCTCAATTTAGATTTAAAACTACCTAGACAAGCGAAGACCGAGAAACAGCCTGCATTTTTAAATAAAGCTAAATATTTGAGATGTTTTACATCACTAGGAAAAATATATATTAGATGCTTGTTTACTTTTTTCTAAGTTAATTCACTTCCTAGTCCTATAAGTTTTGTACCAAGATAAGGTAACAGCAATGGTTAGCTGTGTTTAATCATAGTAAACCAGGACCATGTCTGGCTTTCCAAAGGCGCAGTGCATAAAGTAAAGAACAGGTATGGATGGGCGTGTCTTCTGCACACAACTTAGATATACGTTTCAGTTACTGGAGTTTGGTTAGATAACACCAGTCCTTACCTGTAATGTTCACTTAGCATGGCTAGATCTTCCGTTGCTAAAGTGCCACACCAATAATGGGTGGACATCAAATCTGTGGTCAGCTTTGCTACTGTTCTCAAAGTTTGCTGGTGGGTGATCGGTCACTGTGCGTCTCCTATGCAGCTCACACACAGACAGAGAACAGTGCAGCTGTTTACTGCCCCTTGTTTAATGGTGATAAACCTATACGGTGTCTATAAAAATGGATGCTGGGGAGAGAGAGAGAGAGAGAGAGAGAGAGAGAGAGAGAGAGAGAGAGAACTGTCCACTCAGAGGAAAAGTGTGGCAAAGAATGAGAAACGATAATGCTGGAAGTACAACTTGACTCAAGGCTGAATGGCGTTTAGAACACACAGCTAAGAATGTTGACACAGCCTAGACACACCCCCAGAGAGGCAGCCAGACACGTTGGCCAGCCCGCGTGGAGAAAATGGTCGCAGCTGGAAACACAGAGATGCCCTGGAAGGGAGGGTGACAATATGCCATACTAAAGGAGTGGTCAGAACAGAGACGCCCCCGAAGTGCAGGTGACATACGCCACACTAAAGGAGTGGTCAGAACAGAGAAACCCCCGAAGTGCAGGTGACATACGCCACACTAAAGGAGTGGTCAGAAGTGTCTCACCATACTAAAAGTGCAAAGGACAAATATTGGAAGTGGATCCAGCTAAAGAAAGACAGTGGCAGTTAGCAAGGGGAAATCCTTTAGAAGATGCTTATGTCAAACTGCAAGATAGGCAAGCACAGTCCAAACTACCCAGAATTAGGTATTTTTAAAATAAACAATTCTTAGCATTTCTCATAACACAATAAAGAAATAATAAACAGCCTTTTGCTTCTATGGCTTCTAAATTATTTATTACTGAGAGTGAAGTTTTGATATTTTGGCAAAAATTCTGAGAGTCACAGAACAAAATCCTTCTGACTCCTGAGGCTGCTTTGACCTGCTTTGTCTGTGCTGCCCACTCTTTGCTCTGGGCTGTCTGGTAATGGTTAGGATGCTTTAGAAACAATCGATGGCCGGAGGATTCTCAGCTATTAGATAGTGGAGGAGAATGGACGCAATGGATTTAACTAAGTGGAAGCTAAGTAAATAACTCTGACTGCCCCTGCTGTGTCTGTCACACTATAAACTGTACAGCACAGGAGAAACAGATGCGCCAGGGAAACGGTAATCTAAAAAGGCTGGGCGAAAAAGGAGGTTGTGAGGCTGTGGGAAACTAATGCACTAAGGAGCAAGCCGCAAACAAATCGAATTATTGTCATCACTTAGAACGGCCGCGAACAAAGCCGGGGAGCTGCTAAAGCACAGGTCACCTTTGTATGGTGAACCATTTTCCATTATGCAATCTTGGCCCACTGGGATGGACCCGGCAGCCGTTTCCTCTGGGTTGAGTATTCCTCTCCACTGCTGACTTGCACCTTAGCTTTGTGCACATTTTATTCACACAAGTTTTCTTCTTAAAGATTTTACTTTTGTTATAGATTCCAAAAATTAGTTTTAAAAGTTAGCATACAAAGTATTGGGTTCAGTGTAGCATTTCCATACACCATTGCTTCCCTACCCAGATTCCCCTTTGGCATGCCTTCCCCTTCCTTTTGGTCTTCTCCCTCCCTCCCTCCCTCCCTCCCTCCCTCTTACTCACCCATTGCCCCCTTCTCTTTCATGCCACATGTATTTTGTTTATTACCTCTGCTATGCTAACATTTCAGTCTCCCTCTTCAGCCCCTTTACAGCTTCATGGTCTGCACCTCCCCTCACACACTAATACACACACAGACAGAAAAGGAAACCAGGTCTTGAGAAGAGGGGAAATGTGTGGCATTTATCTTTTTGAATCTGGCTTATTTTGCTCAGTGTAATGACCTCTAACCCTATCCATTTCCCTGAAAATGTGATTTCATTTTTATTTTTTTTTACAAATTTTTATAAGATTGTAATACAATCATATTATCTACCCCTTTTCCTGCCATAGTATGGGTACCAATTTCTGAGAGCTGGGGCAGTTAAATGCAGCTCCCTTGACATGGGAAGAAGAGTGTTACTGGGATAAAATCCTTACATTTTATAATCTGTTCAAGTGTATAGACTCAGAGTTGTATAGCCATCACCATTGTCTAACTACATACTATCTTCATCATCCAAGAACACCCCAATACTGTTTAGTTAGAATTTCCCCTAACTCTGTCATCTTCCACAGCATAGCCTCTACCCAGCTTTCTGTTTCTGTACATTCCCTATCTGAGACCCTCCATAAGATTGGCAGCAGGTGGTATGTGGTCCTTTCTCACCAGCACCTCTCCTCCAAAATCACGTTTTCCAGGTTTACCCATGCCAGAGAGATATTAACTCTTTATCGTCTACTGATAGAAAATTCCTATAACACGAATTAGCCATCTAAAGGGTATAATTCAGTGGTTTTCACATATTTATAATGTTGTGTAACCATCATCACTATCTAATTCTTGATCATTTACAATACTCCACCTTAGGGAATCTATTGCTGTGAAGAGACCACATGGCCACGACAACCCTAAAAGAAAGCATTTAGTTAGGGGTGTCTTATACTTCAGAACTTAACCCATTGTTATTATGTCGAGAAGCATGGCAGCAAACAGGCAGGTACGGTACTGGAGAGGAAGCTGAGAGTTCTGCACTCAGATTATCAGGAAGAGAAGAAGGAAGAGAGAGTGACACTGGACTGGTTTGGGCATCTGAGACCTCAAAATCCACCCCCAGTGGCACACTGTCTCCAACAAAGCCACACCTCCTAATAGCCTCCCACCCAGTCATTTTTTCCTCCGCACTACAAATCTTTCTAATATGTGTGTGTGTACACATATGATTTTTTTTCATTTGTGAACTACTGAGCCTAGCCATGGCCATTTGCGTTGCTCTGGGTTTGGAATTATCTGCTGGAGCCTGGTAGGTTCCCTAGCAGATAAACGACTGAAGGAAATGAATGACTCACCCTTTCCCAGAACCTTCTAGTCATCAACAATTCAGCAGGGTGAGCTTGGGGCTCATGAGTTCTTCCTTACCCCTTACTGGCCATTGCCTGACAGGGCCAGTCTTGGAAGAGGCTCAGGGTGGGTGAGTCTGTGATTGCAATGGCTGCACCATGCCCAGGAGATGGCACTCTGCAGCCCCTCTCCCTCTTTTCCTGCTCTTATATGCTCAGGTCCCCTCTTCTGCCTTGTTCCCCAAAGCTTAATATAAATGTCCTGTCTAAGTTGACTGCCCAGCTACCATTTATCATCAATACCTTGATCTGATAGAATTTTCATATGAATGAAATAATATAATGTGTAGCACAATTAATCAAAACCCAGAGACAGATAGCGGGGTTCAACTTGAAGGTCAGAAAAGCAAAACAGCCAGCCACTGGCTCTTCTACCTCAGTCTGAAATGGCGAATCTGCTTCTAGGAATCCTCAGAATGAGACTGTGTGTGAGAGCTGTCTCCTCCCTTCTTATATTCCTCTCTAGTGCTGGGATTAAAGGCGTGCACCACTACCACCCAGTTTCTATGGCAAACTAGTGTGGCTACTGAGACTAAAGGTGTGTGTCACCACTGCTTGGTCTGTAAGACTGACCAGTGTGGCTATTTTACTCTCTTTATTAAAATACAAATGAACTATCACTACAATAATGTATGAACTTTTGTGTTGGCCTTACTTCATTAGCATAATGTTTTCATATGGCAGTTGGTCATATTATTATTGAATATTTTCATGACTGAAAAATATTCTATTGTATGTGCATACCATATTTTAAAAGATTTGTTCATCAGCTGATGGAGTTCTTTTGATCATTTTGAATAACACTGCTATGAATATTCACATACGAGTTTTTGAACAGCTATGTTCTCAATTGCCTTGAGAATATATATCAGGTTAGTATTTTGGGTCACATGGTAACTCTATGTTTAGCTCTGTGAGAACTGCCAAATTGTATTTGATTCTATTTTTAATTTGGAAGTTTTTCTTTTATTTTTAAGTTGATTGCCTCACGTGGGTCTGTTTTACTATTTCCTTTGTTCCTTGACTTCTGCCTCCCCTCAGGTTTATTTCTTTTATTGATATGTAAGTAATATCTGTTCACTTTTGCAGAAAGGTAACCTTCACATTCTAAACTTTTATCTCAGTTTTATTTTTATGTATATATTTTCATTTTAAAATGTGATAAATTTGTCATCTGCACCACCCCTCTTTCCTGTCCCCACTCCAATCGGAAGTGGCTCTCAGGGCTTGGCATGTCACAGTCAAGCTGGCCACAGAAGAGACGAACAGATGGAGGCATTCCATGTCTCGAGAATTCTGTTTCCATGGCAGAGAAACTTGGAGTCTGTTGATAGTGCTAAGTTAAGAGAAGCTTTACTACCCAAATCCCTACCCAAATCAGTGCTTCCTGAAGCATTCTCTTTACGGCAATAGCAATGTCTGCAATACACCCATAGGGAAACCACATCATTCCCCCGCTTTTCTCCTCAGCTGTCTGACCCCCGGAACCATAAACATAATGCCAGTAACTGAGTTCTCCCAATGTGGAATAAGCAAGCATGCAACAAGAGAAAGGTTTTGTAATAAGGTGCACCTCTTTTCACTTATTTTATTTACAATATAAAAAATTATGGTATGTATATGAGTTAAGAGAGGCAGCCGGCAGGTGTATTGGGGCATACCAGTAATCCCAGCACCTGCGAGGAGGGCCAGGAGGATGGTAAGTTACAGGCCAGCCTGGGCTAGATCACAGGAAGAGAGAGAGAGGAACTGGAGAGAGGAGGGAAGGAGGGAGGGAGGACAGAGAGGAAGGAGAGAGTTGAGATAAGAAAGGACATGTGCATGAGTGTTAGCCCAGCAAGTGTACAGTCCTGGGTTTGGTCCCCAGTACCAGTACTAAAATGGTAAAGTGATGACTCTAAATAGTTAAAATTAATTGTTGATCAATGTAAAACACTGAATCCCATATATTTAATGCATTTTACATTCTAAAGTGCTTACTAACAACCGTCTACTAGTGAATTCACTTAAACAATTTAAAAAGTAACAAAGTCACCCAGCCCTATCTTACCAGCCACATAATTGTTTATTCATTTGCATTAAACTGTTTTCTAGGCTTTGTCTTTTCAGAATAAATATCCATAGGTCCATCTGCCGGACCGGAGAGGGGGCAGAGGTGGACGTGGCTCTCCGGGTATGCCATGGGACAGTTAAGCTAGCCCAAGAAGAGACGAACAGATGGAGACATTCATTGAGAATTCTGTTTCCATGGCAGAGAAGCTTGGAGTCTGTTGATAAGGCTATACATACAGAGAGGACAAAACTGCTTCCTATGATCTAGGAAAGATACAGTACCTTGTTCCAAAGAGGATGGGAATCTGGGATGGGGAGCCTACTATTCTGTAATAACATTTTTACTGTGAGACACATGCCAATCCAGATGTAACTGGAAGGAATTGTACAGAGATATTGTACACCCTTTCCCACTTTAACCCAGTGTCCAAGGCTCACAATTGTGCAGTGCAGTCTCTTGTTCGGGTTGTGCCGCATTTACACAGTTAAGACAGAACATTCGCACCAGCACAGAGCTCTCCCATGTCCTTCCAGCCACATGCATATTCCCCTGACATTTAACCCCTTAACCCTGAGCAACCACTAATAGTTCTGCATTTCCATGATCCTGCCATTCAAACAACAATCCTTACATCAGATCAGACAGCGTACATCTGTTTGGGCTTTTTCATTCTGACAGGTCTCTCCAGAGTCAGCTGGGGTGTCGATTGAGCCAATAGTTTGTTCCTTTTTATTGCTGAGTGGTTACCCGTGCTACCGTGACACTCCAATTCAGTATTTGCCTGTTGACAAATGTCTGGGTTGTTTCCAGTGTGAGGCTATTATAAGCAAATCTGCTATAAACATTTGTGCTCAGGTTTTTGAGTGGACACCACTTTTAAATTCTCTGGGACAAGTGCCAAATTGTTATCATGAGATCCTACGGTGATTGTATGTTTAATTTTCAAATCAATTGCCAACTATTTTCAAATGTAGGTCTGCCACTTTCCTTTCCTACCTGCAGGTCCCAGGTGATCCAGTTTCCTGCATCCTGTTCCCCCGCCCCCGGTTCTTGGTGATCTGTATCTGTCATAGGTCTACTACCTATTACATCTGTGTAACTGTATCCATTCTGATAGGTGTGTAGAGGGATCTCACCTTCATTTCAACTCCCCGATACCTCTTTTTGCATGGACCTGTTTTCCATTTGTGTATGGACTTTTGTAGTGAAATAGAAAAATGGGCAGAAGACTCAGGGAACTAATTGCACCGCTTGCTTTTTTACTGTCAAGTGTGTAGTTTATATACTTTAAATCTGAGTCCACTTTTAGATACATAATTTGCATATATTTTCTCCTAGGCTGCAGCTTGTGGTCTTTTGTTCACTTAACAGGGTTCTTCAAAGGCAAAGCTTTTAAATTTTGATTAGTTGGATAATGTGAAAATTACCACTCTTTTTAATGGAGTATGTTTTTAGTGTCAAGTCTAGGAGGAACTTTTTGCCTAGTTTTCAGTCTTGAAGCTTTTCTCCTGTTTTTTTTTTCTTTCTTTCTAAAAGTCTATACTTTTACATTTGAATCTGTGGTCCATTTGAAGTTAATTCTTTGTGTGAAGTCTGAGACTTAGGTTTTTTTTCTTTTTTCTTTTTTTGTGCTCTTGATGTCCACAGGTCCAGCGTCCACTCACTTACAATTGTCTTTGCAATATTGTCAAAAACAAGTTGAGAATGCTTGGATTGATTTTTAAAATTGTATCCTAACATATTCTTATGAACTAATTACATATCAATATACTTATATTAATTATATAGTAATAATAAGACCACATAGTAATAGTATAAAACATGGACGTCATTGTGACATGTCATACATGTTTGTGATACACGCTGGTCATGATCATCCCTCCATGACTTTCTCTCATCTCCTCTTGTCAGTTCCTTGTCTTCTTTCCTAATAGGTCCTGAACTGGTTTAATGATAAATGTCTCCCACAGTCTCTGAAAGCTTGGTCCTCAATTGGTGGTCCTATTTGGGAGGTTAGGAGGTGTGGATTTGCTACAAGAAATATGTTGATGGAAGTTGGTTTTTTTTTGTCATGCTGTCTAAGGAAATCATATTTATTTATTTATTTATTTATTTATTTATTTATTTATTTATTTATTTATTTATTTATTTATTTATTTATTTAAGATTTCTGCCTCCTCCCCGCGACCGCCTCCCATTTCCCTCCCCCTCCCCCAATCAAGTCCCCCTCCATCATCAGCCCGAAGAGCAATCAGGGTTCCCTGCCCTGTGGGAAGTCCAAGGACCACCCACCTCCATCCAGGTTACTGGCGGTTGTTTTTGAAAGCTTAAAAGACTTGTGTCATTTTGAATTTACCCTAGGTTTCCTGTTTGTGGCTCGGGATGTGGGCTCTCAGCTGCTGCTTCAGCAGCCATGTCTGCCTGTTGTCACACGTTCCTTTATGATGGTGATAACTCTGTTCATTCTGAAATAGTAAACCACAAATAATCCCTTTCTTCTGTAAGTTATCTTATTTGTGGTATTTTCTCACAGTAATATAAGAATAACTAATAGAGTCCCCCTTCTCTGATTTTTCCTCCTTGAATCTACACATAAACACATGCTGCTTGTCTTTCTGAATCTGGCTTCTTCATTTAGCACAGTGTTATTATGATGAATATGGTCAACTTGACCAGATTTGGAGTTACCAGAAGATCCCTCTTCAGGTGTATCCTTGAGAGTATTTCAGGAGAGGTTTGAACACAGAGAGAAGATCTGGTTTGAATGAAAGCAGCAACAAACATCCTTTGGGCTGAATAAAGAGGGGAAAGTAGTGCCAGCAAGACCTGCTTTCTGTCTCTCGGCCGTCCCAGATGCAATGGTCCCAGAGAAGGCTTTTGCTGCCACAGACTCTACCATTCTTCCCTCACCGCAATGGACTGTGGCTTCTCATGCCACAAACTCAAACAAACCCATCTTTCCTTAAGTGTTTTTGTTTTTGTTGTTAAAATGTTGTCACAGCAACAAGAAAGGAAACTAACATACAAAACTGGTGAAAAGAAGTGGGGCTATTGGTGCGGCTGCCTGCCAGGGGCTTCATAAGCATTGGGACCTGGCTTGCGGTGGGAGGAATCTGGACGAGTCTGAATTTGTGGTCTATAGGAAACCTGAGTGCTAGAAGCAGAACTAAGTGGCTATTTCTGTGAATGTTGAGGAGACCTGAATATCTTCTTCTCAGTACCTCATGGAACCTTCTCAAAAACTGATCACAAACCATGTAATAAAACAAACCTCAACAGATACAAAAAAAAATCTGAATAACTCCATTTATTTTATCAGACCATCATGGCTTAAAATTAGAATTCAACAGCAACACTAACTCCAGAAAGCCCAGAAACACATGCATATTAAACGATGCTCACTTGAAACATCAATAGGTCAAGGAAGAAATAAAGGGAGAAATTAAAGACTTCCTAAAATACAATGAAAATGATTACACAACACACCCAGATTTATGGGACACAATGAAAGCTGTGTTAAGAGAAAAGTTCATAGCACTAAATGCCTACATAAAGAAGCTGGAAAAATCTCACACTACTGAATTAACAGAACATTTGAAAACTTCAGAACAAAAAGAAGCAAACTCACCCAGGAGAACTAGACACAGGAAATAATCAAACTGAGAGCTGAAATCAACAAAATAGAAACAAAGAATACAATACAAAGAATCAATGAAACAAAGAGCTGATATTTCCAGAAAATCAACAAAATAGACAACCTGTTATCCAAACTAACCAATAGGCTGGGAGAGAATATCCAAATTAACAAAGTCAGAAATGAAAAGGGGGACATAATAACAGACACGGAGGAAATACAGAGAATCACCAGATCATATTTTGAAAACCTGTACTCCACAAAATTGGAAAACTTAAAGGAAGTGGACAACTTTTTGGATAAATACCACTTACCAAAATTAAATCAAGACCAGATAAGCAAATTAAACAGACTTATAACTGCTGAAGAAATAGAAACAGTCATCAAAAGTCTCCCAACCAAAAAAAGCCCAGGACCAGATGGTTTCAGCTCAGAATTCTACAAGATTTTCAAAGAACTAATACCAATACTCCTCAAATTGTTCCACACAATAGAAACAGAAGGAAACTCATTTTATGAGGCTACAATTACCATGATGCTCAAACCACATAAAGACATTACTAAGAAAGAAAATAACAGACCAATCTCATTCATGAACATTGATGCAAAAATACTAAATAAAATACTGGCAAATCGAATCCAAGAACACTTCAGAAAAATCATTCACCGTGATCAAGTCGGCTTCATTCCAGAGATGAAGGGATGGTTCAACATACGAAAATCTGTCAACGTAATCCACCATATAAACAAACTGAAAAATAAAAACCACGTGATCATCTCATTAGATGATGAAAAGCTTTCAACAAAATACAATATCCCTTCATGATAAAGTCTTGGAGAGAGCAGGGATACAAAGAACATACCTAAACATAATATAAGCAATATACAGAAAGCCAACAATCAACATCAAATTAAATGGAGAGAAACTCCCAGCGATCCCACTGAAGTCAGGAACAAGACAAGGTTCACTGTCCACTCTCTCCATATTTATTTAATATAGTTCTTGAGGTCCTAGTTAGAGCAATAAGACACCAAAAGGAGATCAAGGGGATACAAATCGGAAAAGAAGGCGTCAAACTCTCACTATTTGCTGATGATATGATAGTTTACATAAGCGATCCCAAAAATTCTACCAAGGAATTTCTACAAAACAATTTCTCATAAACACTTTTAGTAATGTAGTAGGATACAAGATAGCCCTCCTATACACAGATGATAAATGGGCTGAGAAAGAAATCAGAGAAACATCACCCTTCACAACAGCCACAAATAGCATAAAATATCTTGGAGTAACTCTAGCCAAACAAGTGGAAGACTTGTATGACAAGAACTTTAAATCTTTGAAGAAAGAAATTGAAGAAGACACCAGAAAGTGGAAAGATCTCTCATGTTCTTGGGTAGCTAGAATTAACATTGTAAAAATGGCAATCTTACCAAAAGCAATCTACAGATTAAATGCAATGCCCATCAAAATTCCAGCAAAATTCTTCATAGACCTCGAAAGAACAGTACTCAACTTCATATGGAAAAGCGTATTGTTTGCTATGGGGCTTCTTGGGGCTTTAAAGGCCTAGGAGCAGTTCACAGAAGACACCCCTGATAGCACAAGACCTGTGAAGATGGTCAAGTCTCACTCGAGGGCAGGTAATTATCCCCTCAGATGAAGGAGGGTACACTTCCCTCCAGCAAGACATCATGCTAAAGGTGGGCATGGTTTTCCCAGCCAGGCACTCCCGCATCAGTTAGGTACAGTGAATGGGGAAGGCAAAAGCTACAGGCTGTTCCAAGTCAAGGCCTTTCAGATCCAGGGAGCCAGGAGGTACAGCGGGGGAGAGCAGGGTCACATTCACCCTTGCCGAGGGCAGAGGCGAAGCTGGAGACAAGCAGTTTTCATCAGGTGCAGAGAAGAACAGACGCCTCCCTGGAAGAGCTCCAGCGTGTGGAAACAATAGCTCAGAGGTGGCTAAGGACGTACAGAAAGCTGATTAAGTTAGCATTCCTATCCATACCTTTGTATCTAACCTTAATCTCTGGAGGAAGCAATCGAAACAAATAGGCGGATCTTTTCCATGCTGTATTAGACATGGCTTATTTTGGCTTTAGTATCTTCTTAGCTGTGAACTTCTGGGGGCACCCGATGCTTGCTCAGAACAGATGACAACTGACTTTCGGGGTGCATAATCAAGGTTACCTTTGTAACCCCATTGTTTGTTATGAATGGTGATTAAGGACATTGCCTAGTCCCGTCATCCTCTGGAACAGGTTTTGTTATGTAGATGACGCAGTCTTAAGAAGCTCTGAGAAGCCATTAGAGACATACAAGTGCATCTAAAGGAACAAGAATGTGGAGTTAATACATACAAGGAACAAAGACCAGGCGGGGCTGGAAAGTTTTGGGGGGTTATTATAGTCTAGTAAGATGATATACCTGACAACGATACTAACAAAATCCTACAATACCCCATGCTGTAAATGTAAAGAAGTTAGGAGCATGTTGGGGGCTTTGGGATATTGGTATACTTTCATATTTTATCTTGCCCATACTGTCCATCTTCTCTACAACTTGATAAAGAGTGTTATATGGGTTTGGAACAAAAACAGCTCAAGAGGCTTTTGAGCAGATTAAGATCCTTGCAGGACAGGCTAAACAGCCATGTGCCCCACTACCCCAGCGTCCCTTCCTGTTGGAAGTCACAAGGAGTTCAGCAGGCGATAGCTGGGAGCTATGCAAGAGCCCACAGAGCTCCAATAGGGATTTTGTCTCAGTCATGGAAAGGGGCAGAAGCTCAGTGCACAGAAGGGGAACAGCAACTGCCAGGAGTACATAAGCCCTGCAACAGGCAGAGTCCATAAAGATTCCGCCTCAGTGTCTGCAAAAATAGCTTATCAGATCAGGGGCCATGCCGGATAAAGTCCTTCTTTCCAGACCCCATTCTGGTGCAGTACAGATTCAAACCCTGTAAAGGTGGCATGTATACTCAATAGAAACAAGGCAAGTTGTCTACAAACCCCATCACCAATGCCGTGCAGGCAGTCCTGGGACCAGTGTCCTCTAATTCAGCTATTGGACAAACAGCGAAGTCAGATAAAGCAGGAAAGGACCCACTCGTCCCTGTAGATGCCTGGTACACAGATGGTCGTAGTGGGCACAGCAAACAAGAATGGGTAACTGTAGCAACACAAGTAATACAGATTCCATGTGGCTGCAAAAGGGAGAGGGGTGAGTTCGGATCAATAAGGATAGTAGTAAAAATAGGCTTATGAGACTTGGTCCATGACAACCTATACTGACATTTGGTTTGTATATTGAGGTCTCACTTTATGGATGGGCCAGTGGGAAAAGGAGGGCTGGCTGGTGCTGGATTGGTCACCGTGGAGACAATAAATGTGGAAAGAAATAGGTAGCAGAGCTCAACAGGAATCTGAACCCCTGGCTGTTTTCCATGTAGCAGCCCACAGCCCATTAAGTTCTTGCTGGAAACCAGGAAGCAGATGCCCTAACCAAGGTATGGGCCATTTCCCTTCAGGTACCCTTGGAAGCTGCTCACTGGGCCCATATAAAGTCTGGTCATAGGGGAGCCAGCATAGGTTGGAAAATGGCTAAGGGTGCTGGCATTTCTGTGAAGTATTCTGATATGTTGCATTCTATTTAAAAATATGAATCCTGGCTCCAATACAGGGCTTGAAAAATGGATGCCCTCATGGGATATGCACATAAATCAATCTGTTCCATGCAAGACTGGCAGACAGACTTCATAGGGCCTATGTCTGTCAGTGAGGGGGTACAAATATGCTCTCTTTACCCATGTGGACACGGATGCAGGCCTCTTACAAGCATTTTCGTGCAAGTGAGCAAACAGGTAAAGCCACCCTGAGGAGTCTCAGTTTACCAAGTGTTACGTATGGGTGCCATGGAGAATCGGTAGTGACAAGGACAGCTGCTTCACTAACACTGATGGACAGAACTGGGCTAAAAACAAACAGGTGAAATGGTATTTGTAACTACCTTACTGGGCCTGGGTCAGTCAAAAGGAAAAATGGGTTGTTAAAATAGTGAAAAGGTTTAAATCCAAGAGGTACCCCATGTGGGTGGAAAAGGACACTCTGTGAAGTGATAAGGTTATTGAATGAGAATCCCACTGCCAGGGTAGACTACTTCCCTATGAACTGTTGGTCAGGGAAGTCCCCAAGGCCTGACAAATCATAAAGTGCTATTGCTACTTCTGTGGATTATATACCCAAACTAAATAGTAAAATCCTATTTTTGAAGACACCATACACTTTGACTGTAGAACATGGAGAAATTAAACTGGGAAATGAACCGGAAACTTCCACCCTGCTGGCTGGCTTTTATAGTGGGAAGTTCCAGCTGCCTACTCCCACTACTGTTAACTCTGTTGGCCTGTCTGGCCATAACTGACCATCTTGAACCTAGAGTCAAATAAATCCTTGTTCTCTTAAATTGACTCCCTTTATTTGGTCAGATATTTTTTGTTACAGCAACAAGAAATGTAACTCATTGGTTCATCAAGTTGGATTTTGGTGGTATCCATACTTTGGTCTGTTGTTCCCTATATGGGGTGAGTAGACGTGTGTGTGTGTGTGTGCAGCGTCTTGAAAGGTCTTGTTGCACTACAACTTGTTAATCTTCACTTAACTTGGTTGGATTTGCTATCACCTACCAGGTATGTCTCTGGGTGTGTCTGTGGGTGTTTCCAGAGAGGGTTATAAAGGAGGGAAGACCTGGCCTGAATATAGCCAGCACTGTTCCATGGGCTAGGATTCCATACTGAATGCAAAGGAGGGAAGAACAGCCTACTCTTCACTGCTTTCAATTTCTTTTCTAGCTGTGGGAAGTTCCAGCTGCCAACTCCCACTACTGTTAACTCTGTTGGCCTGTCTGGCCATAACTGACCATCTTGAACCTAGAGTCAAATAAATCCTTGTTCTCTTAAATTGACTCCCTTTATTTGGTCAGATATTTTTTGTTACAGCAACAAGAAATGTAACTCATATGGTAATGATGTACACATCCATCCATTTGCCTACAAGGGACATACTTTCATTCTTTTTTATGGTTGAATCATAATTAGTTTGGGGTAGATTTCTGAATTCTTTATTCCATCTGATTTATTCATGTGTTCTTGTCAATCTCTTAAACACTACACATACACACACACACACACACACACACACACACACACACACACACAAATCAGGGTTTCTCTGTGTTGCTTTGGAGCCTGTCCTGGAACAAACTCTTGTAGACCAGGCTGGCCTCGAACTCACAGAGATCTGCCTGCCTCTGCCTCCCAAATGCTGGGATTAAAGGTGTGTGCCACCACTGCCTGGCCACTATTGATGTGATATACATATACTTATATATACATATACATATATATATATGATGTGACTTGAAGTTGGTAGAATGATTTTTACATTTTCATTTCTTTTTCTTTTTCTAGACTCTCTTTGCTTAGAGATTCTAGAATAATTTTAGCTATAAAAAGATCTTGCTATAATTTTAATAAGAATTCTGTTAAATTTGATATCAACTTGGGAAGAACTGACACGTTTCCTGTTTTGAGTTTTCCAGTCAGTGAGTAGGACTAACCTCTTCTACTTAGATTTCTCTTTCTATTTTAATTTTAATGCTATTTTACCAGCAGTCTATTGTCTTCAATGTATAGCTGCACACACTATGTTAGGGAAATACCCGACTCCTCTCTTTTGAATAACTGTTGTTTATATCACATACATAATTCTCTATATGATCAAATTTGTTTCCTTTATCTTGTACAAACTTGAGATCATATGCTTATTATTACTATAAAATGTTTCTGTAGATTCCTTGGTATCTTGTATGTAGAAAATCACATCATTTGCAGGCAAAATACTTTTATTCTTTTCCAATTCACAGGCCTTTTGTTTATTTCTTGCCTGACTGTTCTGCTAGAATTTCGAATGCTGTGTTAATTAAGAGACAAAAGTGGCCATTCTTGGCTTGTTCCTAATTTTAGGGAGGAGAAGGCATTTGGTTGATTACTGTTGGGTATAATGTTTGGCAAAAGTTCTTCATAAACTTGAGGAGGTTCCCCTCTCTTTCTTCCTGCGAGCTTTTATCAGGAAGATGTGCTGAATTTTGTCAAGTACTTTCTCTGCACCAGTTGATAAAGTCATGTGATTTTTCTTCCTTAGCAGTTGCTATGGTGAACTGTTATCAATTAATGTTTGAATATGGAACCAGGAGTGCATTCCTCAGATAAATTCCATGTGGCCTAGTGTATAATTCTTTTTATAGGTTGTTACGTTCTGCTTAGTATTTTATGATAATATTTTACATGATAATATTTTAAAGATTTTTGTCCATATTTATGAGCGATGTTGGACAGTAACTTAGGTCTCTTATTTCTCCTAAGTCCTAGCTGCTCAGGCAACTTGGCTGCCTTTCTCTCCTCACAACGCGTGAAAGCTTTGTGGGTGCAGCAGACTGGCCTGTCAATTGAACTCAGGTGACTTCCTCTTTGGGTTACTTTTATTATATTATTTATCTATTTATTTTTGTGTGTGCGAGATAGTTTTCCTTCACCTATTTCAGGAGGCTGTCTTGGCTCTTACAGAGCTCAGTATGTACACCGATTGTCTCAGCAAGAATTTTGCCCTTAGCATGCTTGTTTGCAACAATGCAGGCAGACTGCTGAGCGACACTTTAGGTTTTTATCACGGTAACCTGTTTTAGGATGTTCCTTACTGAACCATACCCATTCCCATGCTATCAACAACAGCATCATCCTTCTAGATTTGCATGCATGTCACCATTGGAATATCTCCATGTTTCCTAAGAACACATAATGGGCTGTCTCACCTTTCTCCTTCTGTGTCTGCCATTTTGTCCAGTTACTGGAAGATGGCTGTTCCAGACGAAACATTTTTATCCAGTTTCAGTGTCAGACTTCATAAAATGAACTAGAAGTATTTCTTTTCTATTTTATGAAGGGAACAGTATTGCACTGAAGTTAATCCTTCTTTAAACATTTGGTAGAATTCTCCACATACTGCTTGTTATGCTGAATTTAAAAATCAGGAATACATAGTCTTAATAGTGGCAAGGCTATTCAAATTACCTTTTTAAAAACGTGTTTGCACATATGTATATGGCTACAAGTGCATGTGTGTGAATTGGGTGTTGAGGACAAAGTTTGACATTGTTTTCCTCAATTGGTCTTCATGCTATTATTTTTTAAAATATGTGATTACTTTATTTTATGTGTATGGGTGTTTTATCTGCATATATGACTTTGTTAGGTGCCCACAGTGTGACAGATTGTTGCAAGCCGCCATGTGGATTCTGGGAACCCCAGTCATCTGGAAGAGCAGCTAGTGCTCTTATCTACTGATCCATCGCTCTAGCCCCTATGTTATCTTATGAATTAAAAGAATACATTAGCATATATCAGATATCATTATGGCATTTTTGAACAAAATGTGTTTTAGTATATTCTCCTTTACCCTCATCTCCCTCACCCCTTCTACTCTTTGTCCCCTTTGTAATCCTACCCCAGTATTTGCTCTTCTTTCATGTCCCATGTGTTAGTTTGTCTACTTCTGTCCATACTCAATTAACCTATTTTTACCCTTTCTTTGTCTGTCTAGGCTTTTAGGTTTTAACCGGTTTGCACACACACACACACACACACACACACACACACACACACACACACACACACCAGGCTGGAATCACATATAAGAGAGAACATGTAAATTTTGTTTTTGTGTTAGAGTCACCTTGCTTAATATATTTTCTTTTCCAGGTTCATCTATTTTCCTGCAAATTTTTCTTTATAGTTGACTCCATTGTGTATATGGACCACAGTGTCATTATCCATTCATTTGTTGATGGGCACCTAAGATGGTTATTAGTAGCCAAGATTAGTTATTGTGACTAGAACAGCGAGGAACATGGATGTGCAAGTGTCTCTGTGGTAGGACATGGAGTCTTTGGGTAAACATGGCTGTGACATAATTTAGTTCTTTTTTAATTTTAGGTTCTATTTTATTTTCTTTGGCAAATATCCACACTGATTTTTATGTCTGCCCTGGCACTTCCGCCAACAGAGCACAAGAGTTTCTCTTCCTCACATTTTACCAGCATTTGCTGTTGGGTTTCTTGATGATGACGATTTTTTTTTTTGAGGGATGAGTTGGTATCTTAAGAGTGATTTTAATTTGCAAGTCCCTGATAACTAGGGTTGCTCAATACTTGCAAAAATATTCATTGGCCATTTGTGTTTCTTCTGTCTCAAACTGTCTGTTCATTTCTCCAGCTCATTTATTGATTAAGAGTTTTGATTTTTAATTGTTGCAGTTCATTTTAAATTTGGATATTGGTCCTCTGTCTGAAGTCTAGCTGGGAAGGATGCTCTCCCACTTTGTGACTGTGTGTGTTTGTTTGGATGACAGTTTCTTTTGCTGTGACAAAACTTTTTAGTTTCCTGTTATTCCATCTGTTTATTCTCGGGGCTAGCTCCTGTGCTGTTGGAGTTCTGGTCAGAAAGTTCTTGACTAAATCTCTGTCTTGAAGTGTATTCCCAATCCTTCTTCAAGCAGCTTCAGCATTTCAGGTTTTAAACGAAGGAGTTGATTTTGTACCGGAAGAAAGACAGGGATTCAATTTCAGTCTTCCGTAGATGATATCAGATTTTTCTAGCATCATTTGTTGAATAGGCTTTTTTTTAAACTATTGCATGTTTTCAATCCCTTTCCAAAGGTAGATGGCCATAACTTTGCCAGATTATTTACAGATACTTTATTATGTTTCATTGGCATACATATTTGATTTTATACCAATACCAGGATGTCTTTATTACTGTCTCTCTGTAGTATAACTCAAGGTCGGTTATTGTGATACCTCCAGCTATATTCTTTCTCCTTAGAAGTGCTTTGGATTTTACATGTGTTCATATAAATTCTTGTATTTTCTTCTTGTTCTGTGAGAAGACATTGGAATTGAATTGAATCTATAGATTATTTTTGGTACCACTTCAGTCTACGCCTGAAGATCTGGGGCACTGATGGAATAAGGCTGGCAGATGCAGCAGGCTGATTGGCATAGAGTGTGTGTCCAGGATCAAGCTTGGAGGCTGGAGACATTACAAGCTGGACTCTCCAGACTGGGTCCATGCCCTAGTTATACAAAACAGCTTAGGTCTGGGGGTTGGAGGGGGTGGAGGCAGGACTCCTCAGGCTGGGTGTATGGTCCAAGCTGGGCCTGGGGCTTGGATATGGCTTGGGTAGGCTAGGATCTAATGGACTCAGCAGGTTAAGCGGACACTCAGAATGTGTGCCCAAGGCTAAACTGGAGTTTGGAATAGTTTAGGTCAGGGTCACCAGACTTCTCTCTAGTTTGTTTATTTTTTAATATGAGCACTTATAGCTACACACTGTACTCGTAGTGCTGTCTTGGCTGTTTCACAGGCTTTGGTTGGTTGTGTTCTTATTTGCATTTGATTCTAGGATTAAAAATACAACTTTTATACATTGTATTTCTAAAGATTTTTTTCCCTAAAATATGATGTAATGTTTTGCCTGCATTCATGTCTGTGCACTTCATGTGTGCCTAATGTCCACAGAAGTCAGAGGAGGCCCTTGGATCCCTTGGAACTGGGGTTAAGGGTAATTGTGAGCCATTATGTGGGTGCTGGGAATTGAACCCAGGTCTTCTGCAAGGATAACAGATGCTCTTAACCATTAAAATATTCTCCTGTCCAGTTCTAGAAAATATAAATTTCTTCTCTGAGTTCTTCAATGACCTACTATTCATTCAAAACTGCATTGCTCAGTTTCCTAGTAGTTTCTGTAATTTTTCTTGCTGTTGACTTCCACTTTGATTCTACTGTGATCTGGTAGAAACAAGGGATTTTATAAGTTTTCTTTTTATTTGTTAAAGATGGGTTTGTAACCTATGATGCCATCAATTGTGGAGAAGGTTCTACTGCTGCTGTGAAGGGCATGCATTGTAGCTGTGTGAGATATGCTGTTAGGTCCAGTTGATCTACGTATAATTTATCTCTGAAAGGTCTTGGCTTTAGTTTGGAAGAACTGTCTAAATATGAGTGTGGAGTTGTGAATTTTTCCTACTGTGTCAGGACCTATGTGGCTTTTATGCCCTGTAGAGTTTATTAAATGAAAATGGGGCTCCAAAATTTGGAGCATAAATGTTTGCAATTGTTATACCTTCTTGATAGATTATTCCTTTTATTTCATATAGTGGCTTTACATATCTCTTCTGATTAGTTCTTATTTTAAGTTGATTTTATTGGGTATAAGAACAACTATGACTGATTGTATAGCTTCTCTTTGCTTGGTAGTTTGACCTCTATCTTTTGATGTCTTTGCTTTTTAAGTGTATTTCTTGGAGACAGCTGATATTTGTTCTTGTGTTTCAGTCCAGTTGGTTAGTTTGAGCGTTTTTATTTTTTAAAGCAGTAACTTGAGGTCATGTACGTTTAATGTTATTTAAAGGTTTCCTATTTCCTAAGGCTTTGTTAGGTGGTGTTCTGATTTACTGAATTATTTGTGTTTTTTCATGGAGTATATGTGTTCTTGCAGAGGATACTTTCTTCTTCCCTGTATAATATTCCTAAATGATTTTTTTTTTGCAGGGCTTGCTCAGCTATGCATTTCTTAATTTGTGTCTCTTTTGAAATATACTGACCTTTTGGTCAGTTTGAAAGGCTGCTTTGCTGGTTACCACACTCTTGGCTCAGTTTTGCTTCAGAGCTTGAAATATATTGTTCCATGCTTTTCTGTTGCTTAGTGTGCCTGTGAAAGACTTGAGCTTTTTCTGTTATTTATGCCTTTGTGCGTGAGTTAGTGTTTTTTTTTTCTGTAACACTTTTAGTATTGTATCCTTGACATCTTGACTATTATTTCA